>NC_053155.1:164495543-164862148 GCF_016835505.1 Polypterus senegalus
ACAGGAAGTGAGAAAGAGAGTTAGTGCGCTCTGCCACATCCCGGCATGGCTCAGAACTGCCTTCACTCGAGCCCTTTAGCTGCCTCCCATGCGCGTGTGTGACAAGGCCCCCCTCAGCCCAGACCGCCGGGTCGGGCGACCTTAACCGAGAGGTCGTAAACCCGAGAGAGAGCATCGGCGTTGGCATGGAGAGCACCCCGACGATGAACGAGCGAAAACTTGTACGGCTGCAGGTCAAGAAACCACCGGGTGACCCGCGGATTCGACTCCTTGTGCAGGGCCATCCACTGTAGAGGTGCATGGTCCGTGACAAGGGTGAACTCACGCCCAACAGGTAGTACCTCAGCTGAGTGATCGCCCATTTAATCGCCAGAGCCTCCCTCTCCACCGCGCATACCTGGTCTCCCGGTCCAACAGTTTCCGCTCAGGAACATGACGGGTGTTCACACCATCGACACTTTGGCTCAGCACGGCTCCCAGGCCTGTGTCCGGCGTCCGCCTGGAGGATGAAAGGCAAAGAAAAGTTAGGTGCCATCAAAATAGGTGCGGACGTAAGGGCCTTCTTCAAGTCACCAAATGCAGTGTCTGTTTTGCAGTCCATACCACAATGTTCGGGCCCTCTTCTTTGTTAAATCAGTCAAGGCGCTTTCTCAAAACCGGGTACAAACCGGCGGTAGTACCCGCTAACCCGAAAGGCTTGGACCTGCCGCTTGGTTCATGGACGGGCCATTTCAGAATGGCATCAATTTTGGAGCACTGTGGCCTTACGGTACCCCACCCACCAGGTAGCCTAAATATTTGGCCTCGCTTAATCCAAAGAAACATTTCTTGGGATTAATCCGAGCCCGCCTCACCAAGTGTCCGTAATACCGCTTGGACATGCTGTAGGTGTTCCTTCCATGTGCTGGAATAGATGACCACGCCATCTAGGTAGGCAGCACTGTATGAGTTATGAGGCGAAGCACTTTGTCCACCAGACGCTGAAAGGTTGCTGGAGCCCCGTAACCCAAATGGAAGGACACGATACTGCCAGTGTCCGCTAGGGGTACTAAACGCGTTTTTCCTTCGGAGTCCGTTAAAGGAACCTGCCAGTACCCTTTGTCATGTCAAGTGTGGTCAGGTATTGAGCCTGTCCAAGCCTCTCGAGGAGGTCGCCCACGCGTGGCATTGGATAGGCATCAAATTGGGAGACTTGGTTGCCGACGGAAGTCATTGCAGAACCTCCAACTCCGCCAGGCTTACCGACGAGCACAATGGGGCTGGACCAGGGACTATAACTCTCCTCAATTACACCTAGTTCCAGCATGCGCTTGATCTCAAGCTCCACTTCAGCCTTTTTTGCCTCGGGAAGACGGTACGGGCGTTCTCGGACAACAACCCCGGGCTCTGTCACAATGTTGTGCTCAATCAGAGAGGTCCTTCCGGGGTGTTCACTGACTACCTCTCGAACGGTCCGGATAACTGTTTCCAGCTCCTGCCGCTGCCTGGGTCTCAAGTCTGCGCCAAAGTTAAGGTCGTGTGTGTGAGCGAAGAGTGAGCAGGGCTGGCCGGAGGAGGGATCGGGGTCCCTGTCCTTCCACGGTTTCAGCAGGTTCACATGATATACCGCTCCTTTGGCCGGCGATTGGGTTGACTCACCAAATAGTCGACCAGTCCCTTCCTCTCCTTAACTTCGAGGGGCCCTGCCAGTGGGCAAGCAACTTAGAGTGGGAGGTAGGCACTAGGACCATGACCCGATCTCCCGGGTGGAACTCCCGAAGAGACGTGCCGCTGTTGTAGTAGCGAACCTGTGCTGCTTGAGCCTCCTCCATGTGACTTTTAAGGACAGGCCAATCTTTCCAAATCTATCGCAGAACGCGCGATATACTCCAGTATGTTAGTGGTGGGAAGAGCCTCTTCTTCCCAGCCTTCTTTCAAAATATCCAATATGCCCCGAGGTTGTCGCCCATACAGTAGTTCAAAGGGGGAGAACCCCGTGGAGGCTTGTGGGACTTCCGATAGGAAAAAGGACGAGGGGGAGGAGCTGATCCCAGTTCCTTCCATCCTCGCTGACCACCTTACGTAGCATTTGCTTGAGAGTTTGATTAAACCTCTCTACTAATCCGCCGGTTTGAGGATGATACACCGAGGTTTTAAATGCTTTATTTTCAGTAATCTGGCAGTCTCCTTGAACGTCTCCGAGGTGAAGGGGGTCCCCTGGTCTGTCAAGACTTCTTTGGGGATCCCCACGCGCGCGAATACCCCTAGTAATTCCCGTGCGATGGCTTTAGAGGTAGCTGAGCGCAACGGAACAGCTTCGGGGATCGTAGCATAATCCACGAGGACTAAAATGTACTTGTGTCCTCGGCTGAGGGCTCTAGAGGTCCCACCAGGTCGACCCGATTCTGTGGAAGGGAACGCCAATCAAGGGAATAGGAACAAGAGGAGCACGGTCCCTCCTAGGAATCTGTCGCAGTTGACACTCCGGCAGGAAGCGCAAAAGCATTTAACCTCCTCATTAATTCCTGGCCAGTAAAACCGGAGCTTGATCCGCTCCAGAGTTTTTTCGGTGCCCAGGTGGCCACCTAGGAGGTGGGCGTGTGCTAGCTCGCAGACCTGCCGCCGGAAGGTACGCGGCACTAGCAGCAGCCTCGTCTCCTGCCCGTCATGCATTGCTACACGGTAAAGGAGGTCATTATCTAACACAAAGTAGGGGCCCTGTGGCATCGACTGACTAGTGCGTTGGCCATTGACAAGGACCACTGCATTTTTTACAAACTTCAGGGAGTCGTCATTCCATTGCTCCCTTTGAAAGAAGCCGGCGCCTTTTAAATTGAAACCGCAACACGGAGAGAGGGTCAGCGCCGACCTCAATGGGCGTGGTTTCTCCCGCTCCGCGCGGCGTTGGTGGATGACGTGTCAGCCTGCGACGGCCCGGAGTTGCCACGCCAGCCAGGACGGCTGCTTCACCTCTCTGCCGGCTGATTACACGGCGTGGAGGCAGCTTGAGACGGTTCATCTCCGCCCATAACGAGGCCCGAACATAACCCCGGAGTGGTATGTGTCTCACCGCTTTTAATGTCAGACCAGTCCCGCCCTAGTATCACCGGGTGTGGAGGATCAGGAAGGATTGCCACGGTTACTTTCTGGACTGATCCTCCGTAGCTAATGACACAGCGGCGGTGCTGTACCAGCTGGTTTCCCGTGGACACAGGTTATACTGGTCTTGAATTTTAGCCATTGTCGCGTAGCACAAACGGCGGGCAACAATGGAAATGTTGCTGCCGGAATCGAGCAGAGCGAAGTTTTAAACCCGCTAACGATCACCACGCCTGTATGCGGGACCGTCAACGGGTTTGTCAGAGCACACCAAGCCCTCCTCCCCCTCCACCTGCATTCCTCCTCGCCTCCAAGCGGTTTGCGTGCCAGCGGGACGCCGATGCAAGCTCCGGGTTATACAGGGAGGGGCTAGGTCTTGGGACATACCCCGGCTGAGTTTGGCAGAAGGACGGTTCTGCTCTCCCAGAGTGTGAGGCCGCCTCTGTGTTTCCAGAAGCTCTATGAGCCCTGACATGTTCGTAAACTGCACGCCCCAGACCGGCTGGGGGAAGCCCTGGGGAAGTGCTTTCAGGAGCAGATAGCAGCTACCTGCTCAATGACCTGGTAGGGCTTGTTTTCCAAGGGCCGTAGCCACTGCCATACTTTTGCCCATAAGGACCAGGCTTGTTTACTGGTCGGCCTCTCAGGGTCCAACCTCCACTTCGTTATTTTACTCACCTGCCAGTCTGGGGCACCCCAAGGTGGTAAAAGGGGCTGTGGTTTCACTGGGGGGCAGGCACTCTCCCCCAAGAGAGCATACTGAGTCCCTCTTGTCTCCCTCCAGGGCAGCCCATTCGGTGAGCCCCACCCGCACACTCCCTGGCCTCTCTAGATGGCCTAGTTCTGCGTGCTGGGAGCGGAGCCCGCACGGTCTCGCCAACCACGGGCACCCTCCCCGCCTGAATACTCGGCCCCGGTACGCTCCCACCTGGGTGTTTTGCAGGTCCTGTCCCCTTCTCTTCTGGGACTTCTCCATCCTGCCGACTACGCCACTGTCACAAAACGAGACAAAGACAGAAAAAGGTTTGGGGCAGCCACCCATGTAATTCGGTATCCCGGCTGCAACTTCGTTTTTCTTTTAAATACCAGCACTGAAGTGCTTACAACAGAGTCCAAAACAAGACTGACACAGAAGGGAAAAGGGAAGGCTTTTAAAGGGGGAGACAGGAAGTGAGGTCATAAGGGTCGGGCACGTGTTCATCGTTCATTGGTTTAGTCCCGGATGTGACATCAGGGGGGCCGGAGCTGGCAAGGTCTGTCTCCATTGGCTCGGTCCCAGAAGTGACGTCCAGAGAGACAGGTGGAACCTCCCGGTTAGGTCTACAGGGAAGTGAGAAAGAGAGTTAGTGCGCTCTGCCACATCCCGGCATGGCTCAGAACTGCCTTCACTCGAGCCCTTTAGCTGCCTCCCATGCGCGCGTGTGTGACAACACACATATATAAACATATATATACATACAGTATACATTCATATCTACATATATACATATACACACACACATATATATATATATATATTGTAAAATACGAATCAGGACACAACATAAAGGTTTGGGTTTCCGGCCCGTATACTGTAAAATTCTCCACAATAGAAAAAAGAACAAAGGGTCAAAATACATAAACAAAAGTTCACATATGCACGACACCGAATAATGGCGTCAGCGGCCATTTTATGAAGGAGGAGCCGAAGTGGAGGAATGCTGGGAAGGAACCATGGGGGAAGATGGGATCGATGACGTCAGGAACAATGGAGGAGGAAGGGCAGAAGTAGCGTGCTGCGGGAAAATGAGGCTTATGGTGGCGGAGCATCTATTTTTCTGTAAGAAAGCAAAGGAGAAAGGTTAGTACCCCGCCATTCCCTGCCGGCGAATGTCTTCCCAAGTGTGTTAAGATCAGTCCGCGGTCTCCTACTTTGCGCGTGACCTAACCCCCAGGCCAAAACCGCCAGGTCGGGCGGACCTAACCGAGAGGTCGTGGATACGAGAGAGGGCATTGGCATTGGCCTGAAGGTTGCCCGCGATAAGTGACGGTGAACTTATACGTTGCAAATCTAGAAACCACCCGGGACCCGGATTCGACTCTTTATGTAGGGACATCCACTGAATATATATATAGAAGTAGTTTTACTGTGAAATAATGCAAAGAGTATGTGACACGTGTTTCCCTAATTTTGGGGTCATCAGGCGTACACACTCAGTGCCCCCTCGAATCGAACCTCGGACATCGCACTAGAGGCAAAGCATCTTCCATTCGCCACCAAGTGGTGGTTTGTCTATTTGAGAGTATGTAGATCGGGTATATATATATATATATATATATATATATATATATATATATATATATATATATATATATATATATATATATATATATATATATATATATATATATATATATATATACCAAGGCTTCGCAGCGGAGAAGTAGTGTGTTAAAGAAGTTATGAAAAAGAAAAGGGAACATTTTAAAAATAACGTAACATGATTGTCAATATACAGTAATTGTTTTGTGAGTGTTATGAGTGTTGCTGTCATCAAGGATTTGATTATCATAATTTCTTTCAATCAGTTATGAATATGCTTGTATGTATCACACACTTCATATTTTTTGCTGCCTTTTCAATTGTGTAATTCGGTTTTTGTTCAGCACTCTTTGGAACTGTTGCTTTTTGTCTGTGTACTGCATCAGTTCACGTGAGCCGCTCGGTGTACATGCATCGAAGGTTCCCAGCTCTGCTTGTGCCATCTCGTGCGATGTCCATGGTTTTATTTAATGTTAGCTAAGACCCGCCACTTAAAAGTGTCTCTTGCAGTTTCGCTGAGTTTGTGCGAAACACCACCCTGACCATCTCATCTTCGTCTGCATAAGCACAGTCCTTCACCCGTGAATATTTATCGGCAGTGTTTCTATTGGATTGCCACTGACGGACGGCCTTATATGGGCAGGCACTAAATTACGTGGGAGGCGTAACTCCGCCTCCCACAGCCATCGAGCAGAAGTCTATTATAGTATATGGAAGAAAAAATAGGTTCCAGTTATGACCATTACGTGTAGAATTTCGAAATGAAACCTGCCCAACTTTTGTAAGTAAGCTGTAAGGAATGAGCCTGCCAAATTTCAGCCTTCTACCTACACGGGAAGTTGGAGAATTAGTGATGAGTCAGTGAGTCAGTGAGTCAGTGAGTGAGTCAGTGAGTCAGTGAGTCAGTGAGGTCTTTGCCTTTTATTAGTATAGATTATATATTGCTGCATCGTATACATGATTTTGTGAACGTGGAAATTGTTGATACTTTTTCTATAGTATCGTTTCTTGTGACTGAAGACAGAGAGATATAATTAAAGTTAGTAAAAAATCTTTTATTAATACACACCAGGCAAAGGTAAAATGACAGAGAAGCACAGTCCTAGGACACCTGCCCTTCATCTGCCTCGAGGGGTCGGTGTCCCAAATTTTTTATAGGGCCTTTGTCTTATGACTTTAGTTGCACAAGAATTTTAAACCATTGCATCTTACAACATTTTGCTTGGATCAGCATTTACAACATTCTTTAAGTTCATCAGTTGGTCACTTGTGGTTTTTTGTTCATTAGGAGAAACAAGAAGTTGCACTTGTCATGTGCACTATGGACAAGACAGGGTCTGCATGGCTTTTGTCACGCATACCAGATTGATCAAACTGTTTATTATTTTTCCACATTCCCCCCTTTTGAACAATCTGGGTATGACAAGGAATAAAGGAAAGTTAGACGGCGGAGGTAAAAAGTGGGGAAGGAGGAGGAGAGGGGGAAGGGGATGAGGAAACTGAAGAAGCAAATTGGAGTATACGTTCCTTGTGTAGCATATAGGCCTTGGCCATAGAAGCAATGAAATATTTGGATATTATATAGCGAATAAGAGGAATAATGCAGCAGCCAAAAAGGAGAAGAACAATGAATACTACTACCAAAGAAATAAATGCTGACTTTAGCCATTGGCCCCAGGACCCGAAAGTGGAGGTAAACCACTGATCCCAATGGTTAGGGATGCCAGAGTTAGTGGCAAGTTCATTAGAAAGGGCAGTAAGCGGCTAATGCATGAGTGATAGAGCCATCAGGAGCAGTATTATTGGGAAAAGGTGCAGCAAGTGTCTCCAAACATTGCACAGACACCACCTTTCTCTGCTAAAAGCATATCTAGGACCAACCTGTTCTGCCAGGTCATTAGAGAGGTACGATCCAACTGCTCATGAATTCCTTCAATAGCATCTTTTGTGAAGTTGAGGAATCGTTGTTAGTTATAATACAAATAATTGATGCAATCGACATTTTTATTGATGGTGATATGAGGTATTGTGGACTCGAACCCAGCAGCTACCTGATCCCTGGCTTTAAATTTATCTGGGACTCCTCTGGGGACTCCTATGGAATCAATATATAATCCTGGGCCGTGTAGGGAGAATCTGGAAGAATAGTCTGGGATAGAACGGGTTCGGCGGGAAAAAGTGGAGAGCTGGGAATAAGACTGGTAATACGGAGGGTGTGAAGAGGGTAAGGACAGTAATCGGAAAGGCATAACCAGCTGTATAGGGGCACAAGTGCCAGACCAATCGAAAGGCAAGATATCAAATAGTTTTGACCTGCGGCACATCCACCAAATATCAGACCTAGGGGTAGTTTGGGAAAGTATAAATTTTGAAAGAGTGGAATTAAAAGAGGAGGAGTTAACATGGAAGGTCTGGGAGCAGAAGGAAGAAGGTAATTCTCCTACCCAAGCAGTTCCATTTGATTTAAAGCATGTGAAATTGCCTTCGTGAGACTGAAACATGGGGGTAATCATATGACGGGTGGGGGGAAAAAGGGAAGATAGATTAGCACATTCGGAATTAATGGGGATTTTGGGGTTAGTAAACAAGTAGAGAAGACAAGGTAACCCAGTGGGGTCAGAAATGTTGGATAGAGGGACTGTAGCTAAATGAGAGCGTGCGGCTGCGCAAGCGTAGCAATGTGAACGGTTAACCTGTTTTGCTGAATAGATTACCCACTGCAACCATCTATTTTGATCCCCATAGCCTGTCTCCACAGAGAAAGTGCTGGTTAAGGTATTTAGATGCAAAATCTGAACCAGGGGTGTTTTATCGTGGAGACACAGTGGTGAGAAACTGAGTAAGAGAGGGGGACGGGGAGAGAGAGCGGTGTCCTAACCTTAATTTGGAAAAATCCTCGGGGATCATAACCACTTGCATATGCAGCTAAGACATAAGTTCCTGAATCATGCAGAGAAGGATTCTTCAGAGTAATGATTAATGGATTACAATGATTCTCAGCACACTCATGACGGGCGTGTCCCTTTAAAATAGAGAATCGAGTTTTCAGGCCATACTGAGTAGCCTGCCAAGGTTCATAACCCCAGTCATTTGGTCCTGTATTTGCAAACACGTCGCTCCAAAATCCACATTCAGAGTCCTCTGAGGAGGAACCTGAATCAGAGTCATACCAAGGGTAGCTTACACAAACATATTTGTCAGGCCATTCCCATTGTTCCTGTCTGCCAGTACAGGGGGCAATTGCACAAAAATCAATCTGAATGAGGCAGTTTCTTCCACCTGGAAAGTCAGTGTCACCCGTGAAGTGGATAATGGAATGGAAAACAATAAGATTATGTATATTAAGGGTGCCATCTTTTGCAGTGTGAAGCGTGAATTCAGGCAGGCAATCCTTCAACCTTTACGGCGTGTGGTGTGGACAGAGGAACTTGGAACAAGGCTGATGCCAATGTTTCCTCCGGGTGTCTCGAACCAGAATCCAGGTGCCCAAGGGAATCGGCGAGTCTTCAGATGGAGGGCTGGTTCTCCAGGCCTGATTAACCTGCTCGTGGACTTCCTTCAGGGACGCTGGAGACCTGTAAGACTAGAGAGAAGATCATTGTCCACGGTATGCAGGTTCACATTTCCTATAACCATGCCAACGGGCATGGGTCGTCCGGTCAGAATTTCAAATGGCGATAGTCCCAATTGTCGGTGTGTCCGTCCCCTCAATCCCATTAGGGCCGGGGCAGAGCGTCTGGCCATGATAAAGTGGTTTGTTCACAAATTTTTGCAAGCTTAGCCTTTAGGGTGCCATTGCATCGTTCCACGATACCCCCACTTTGTGGATGATATTTGCAGTAATGATGTACATTGATCTGCAGCCAGGTGGTTAATTCATTTATAATGGAATTCACAAAGTGAGTACCATTGTCTGTTTGTAACTTTTGCGGGATGCCCCATCTTGGAATAATTTCTTTTATTAGTGCCTTAGCAACTGTTTTAGCATCATTGTGCTTAGAAGGGAAAGCTTCTACCCATCGGAGAACACATCGACAATCACAAGGCAATATCGGTAACCTCTAGACGGTGTTAGCTCAATGAAATCCATTTGGAGGTGCTCAAACGGACCCATTGGGTTAGGAGTAATGGCGGACTTACCTGTGTGCCTTTTCCTACATTAAACCTTTGACATAATGCACAGCGCCTACAGAATTGCTCTGCATATGTAGAGAAGCCTACAGCTTCCCAATGTTTTTCAACATCCTGACCATGGCATCTTTCCCAGCATGGTCGAGGCCATGGGCTATTTTGCCATACCTGGAAAAGAAGCCTTTGGGAGAAAAGGTTTGTTAGTTTGCTTATGAGTCCAGACTCCATCAGAGAGGGACCCTTCTTTGGACCATTTTTTCTTTTCGATGTCCGTGGCTGAACTCTGTAAAGAAATAATTTGATTATCAGGGTCCTGGTCATTTCTCTGTTGGAATAAAGAGATTGGTGTGTTACTGTGTGCAGCCTTTTTAGCAAAGTAGTCTGCTAATTCATTTCCTTTGCTGACAGGATCCTGCTTTCCTGTGTGAGCTTGACATTTAACAATCGCTAGCTTTGATGGTTTAGTTATGGCTTCTAAAAGGGATTCGATTAACTTTTGATGTTGGATGGGCTTGCCAGTACTGGTCTTGAATCCCTCAATTTCCATAATGCCCCATGATCATGGCAGACTCCAAAGGCATATCTAGAATCTGTATAAATTGTTATGATTTTTCCTTCAGACAGCTGGCATGCTCGAGTGAGCGCTATTAATTCAGCTGCTTGTGCACTCAAACTTGATGAAATTCGATTTGCTTCCAGCAGGCGGTCCCCTTGGACCACTGCGTAACTAGTTGAGGGTGTTCCATTTTCCAATCGCAAAGAACATCCGTCTACAAAAATAATTTCTCCAGTTTCTAAAGGTGTTTCCTGTAGATCTACTCGAGGCTTTACAACCTTTGCTATTTCTTTATGGCAATTATGCGGTTCGCCTTCTTTATCTGTTGGCAGAAGGGTGGCTGGATTTAAAGTGGAGCATCTTTCAATCATGACGTTTGACAGAGTACAGAGTACATTCTGATAGTGTATTGCCCTAGCAGTAGTGAGATGTGAGGTCTTAGCCTGTACTAAAATGGAATGTACAGCGTGAGGCACCTTTACTGTTAGGGGGCTCATGAGCACTATATCTGTACTGGCTAGCACAGCTTCTGTTGTGGCAGCCACAGCCCTAAGGCAAGGCGGAAGTGCTGCAGCCACTGGATCCAATTTTTTTGAAAAATATGCTATTGGTCTTTGTTTGTCCCCATGTAATTGTGTTAAAACTGCGTTCATATATCCCCCCTTTTCATCCACGAACAGAGTAATGGACGAGAGAAATCCGGTAAGCCTAACGCAGGAGCCGAGGATAGTGCGCTTTTCAAGTCACAGAGAGCCTTCTCAGCCTGCTCATCCCATTGCACTTGACCAGAAAGAGGAAGGTCAGAGGTGTTTGCTAGATTTTGTAATGGCTGTGCTCTTTCAGTGAAATTCAAAATCCATTGCCGGCAGTAACCTAGAATGCCCAATACAGACATAACCTGTTGTTTTGTGACAGGTCTAGGAAGATTTTGAATGGTGTTAATGCGATCGCTAGAAAGAGCTCTTGTTCCATTTGTAATGTCATGACCTAGATATTTTACAGTCGTTTGAATTAATTGCAGTTTAGCCTTTGAAACTTTATGTCCATTTTTCTCAAAGGAATAGTAGTAATTTTTTAGTGTCCTGCTCACAATCTTCTTCTGTAGTACTGCATAACATAATATCATCTACATATTGTATTAATGTACTACCTTGGTCTGGCCAGAACCCTTCTAAACTTTGAGCAAGCGCTTGTCCATACACACAAGGGGCTTCAGTATATCCCTGAGGCATGACATTCCATGTCCAATGGCGGTTTTGGAAAGTAAAAGCAAACCAAAATTGAGAATCAGGGTGTACAGGGACAGAAAAGAAAGCATTGGCTAAATCAATCACGGAAAAGTAACGAGCAGAGGGAGGGATTGCAGAAAGAATAGTGGAAGGATTAGGAACAATAGGGGCCCTAGGAAAGATTGCAGAATTCACTTGTCGTAAGTCTTGAACAAAGCGCCATGAACCGTCAGCCTTTCTTACAGGTAAAATAGGGAATTGACGGGGAATATCTAATCGGAATAATCGCACCGCGTTTCACAAGATCAGAATGTACAGCGGAGATGCCAGCCTCTGCTTCGGGAGACAGAGGATACTGAGCACGGTGCGGGCGGAAGGAAGATTTCGGGTAGACCACCAGAGGCTCACAATGGGCTATCCTTCCATAATCATTCTTTCCCTGGGCCCACAGTGAATCAGGAAGCATAGAGAGCCAAGAAGGGGAAGTAGTTTGCAATGGAAAAACAGAAAAGGAAGTGCGGCACAATGCACGATGCACTAAAAAATCAGTTTGGAGCACAACTTTAGTTATCAAATGGTCTGAGGTATCGAAAATACCTGGGGCAACATGTAACCAGTCTGTTCTATTAAGACATTGTTCTACCCATGGTCCGATTTCCAATGTACAGTGCTTGATTTAGCTAAAGAAATATGAGGCACTGACCCTCCGAGATAAAAGATACTCTGTGAATATGTAAGATGTATGGGTGCAGCAGCTTTTGCGGATGAAATAAAAATACAAGGAATGTGAAGGGTTTCGAGGCAGGTGCAATGCAGTGCAATTTAGGGTGTCAGGGGCTTGGAGATTGGGAAACAAGCAGGAGAGAAAGGAATGAAGGGCTTTAAGAAGGATGGTGTGTAGGGAAACATTTAAAGTCCATGCTGCAAAAGAGGGGTCTGAGCGATGGGCAATTTGGGACATTAGTTTTGGGGTGGAGCAGAAGAATCCTTGATTAGTCATGGAGATTGAAAGAGAGAGTTTTGTCATAAGATCTCATCTCAGTAAATTGACAGGGCAGAGTTGATTAATCAGGAATTGATGTGACAAAGAAGAGCCTCCTGATCGTTTTTGAACCTGAAGTGGTTTCGAGACTCTGAGAACATGGGGTTTTCCAGAGACTGTAAGGACAGTGACAGTTTCGTTCGAGGCAGGGACCGTAGCCAAAGAGAGAGTGGAGCGGGTGGCCCCGGTGTCCACAAGGAAGGCAGTTTCGGTGCCATTTATGAATAAAGTCAGTAATGGATCAGTTTCAGAGTTATGAGTCAATAATGGTAATTGAAAAGAATGGCTGGGGGTCCCTGCGCTGTCTTATGTCCAGTACTGCTGGTACGGTGAATCAGAAAAAAGGGGAGGAGGTGGAGGAAGAGGGAGTTGTTGGCGCTGGGGGCATTCTCGCCGGAAATGCCCAGTCTCTCCGCATTGGTAACATCGGTATGGAGGGCCACCTGACTGATGTGCTGTGGAATTGTCGGAGTCTGTGGTCCAAATCGGAGAGAATCCGCGTCCTCTACCTCTTGCACGGCCCCAGGTACGGGGATCGAATCCACGTCCTCTGGATTGAGGTCCTGCAGTGTAGTAGTTTAGCTGAGTGGCAATAAGTTTAGTTTGTGTGTCAGACTCTTTTTGCTTCGTCTGTCGTTCAGCGTGTTCTGCATGCTGCTTAACTTCGTCAAAAGCGGCAGACTCCCATCCAATACAGGAGATTCGGACCTTGGACTGTATGTCAGGTCGCAGCCCTGATACGAAAAGAGGAACAGCCGCCCTTAAGCGATCTTCGCTTCGTTCTATGCCAGAGTGAGTGGCCATTAGATCCTGTATGTGCAACCCCCATTCATCGACTGTCTCATCTTTCCTTTGTTAAGCTGCTGAAATTAAAGACCAGTCTGTTCCCTTTTTAAATTTTTGTTTTATATTATCCTTGAGTCCTCCCCATTGTGTCTGAAAATCAACCTCTCCCCCCTGTCCCATTCCTCGATGCAGAGTCTCTCTCCAGGTCCAATTAACCCCATTATGAGCCCCATGGTTAGTGGATGCCCAGGTGGGACCCAATTTGAGGCGTAAAACTTGAGTCCATTCAGCTGCATTTGGCTTGTACAAAACATCAAGCTGGTTGAGTTGTTCAATGAACTTGTCCCCACCTTTCACTTTAGGATCATACAGTTCTGCCACTACATCCTTCAATTCTGTTATGTCCCAAGTGCGGTGTATCATTACAGTGGTGGGGTTCTGGGGGCTAGCTGGCTGGGACGGGTCATGACCAGGGTTTGGAACTTCCATTAACGGGAAGGAATAGGTCGGGCCTGCAGGTTTGGGAGAAGAAGTAAAGACAGGGGCAAATAGTGAAGAGGTTGGGGGGGCCGAAGTGGAAGGAGGGTCATGACTACGGGTATGTCGGACAATGGGCGAACGGTGGAAGTAAGTCTGGTTTTGAGTTTGGGTCAGGAGGGGCTTTTGATCTTTCTTGTCTGACCCCTCATCTTCCTCGGGTCGAGAGGGATCGTAATAATATTGTTCATCAAAGAATGCTGCTCCAGATTGTTCATCAGGAGTTTGGGCATTTAGGGGATGTGTTGGTGCGGGTGGTGGAGCTTGGTACGGAAGGGGGGGGGTCAAATGACTGGGTACAGCGGATCCCCTGGACCCCATTTCTTTTTCTTAGTTGTATGGGATCCTGATTGAGTGGCCTCTTTCTGAAGGGCTAATAAAAGCTTGTCCTTCTCCTTCCGGACCTTTCCCTCATTAGCTCTCAATACCTCGTTCTGTTTCTGCATTGCCTCTAAAGTCCTATCCTTAATAACTAATTCCGACCGATCAAACATGTCCATTCGATACGGCCCACCATTACAACATCCTTGTGTATTTCTGCATAAGATTTTTCTAATTTCCTGAATTTCACTTGCGTCTCCTGTCCCTTCCAACGGCCAACGCCCTCCGCTTTGCTTATTCCACTTCTTACACGCCTTCTTAAAATCTAACCTCGTCTTTTTCTCTATTAATTTTCTTGGAGACCCATTTTTTCTCAGCGTCTGTTGATTCCCCGAAAATAATCCTTCTAGCATTAAAGACTTTGAACCCTCTCGACACTGTTTGGCAGGCTGGCTGTTATGTGTTCCCATTTTTTCCCTTGCTTTTTCCTCCCGATTGCTGTGACAGATTTATTCCCTCTTGTCGTGTCCTATTCTCACTTCTGTCTTCAATGAACTACTAGTTTTCTGCGTGCCACTTCACCCGCCAACGCTCCCTTAATATTCTCAGAAGTGGAATACCATAACTTTCCTTCGTTACTGTCACAGTGCACGACGAAAGCAAATATTTATTTCCAGTACGTACTTGTTTATTATTCCCCTTGTTTTATTAAACTGTTATTCTTCTATTCCATTCTCTATCCTCCGTCCAATGGAGTTATTCGGGCTTTAGGGGTGTGCCACGCACCAGATCCCGTTGTAACTCCCCCTTTTTATAATTCCCGGAGGATAGTGTACTATTCTATCTTTCCCAACAGCAGTGACTTAAAACAAGGTATTTCTTTTCTGTTTACTATTCCCAGTCACTTTTTATATTCCACAGCAAGCCCGCCTCCAGCCTATCTTTTACGGAAACCCCCGACAGTACTTACCCCAGCCTGGGTGTTAGTTAGCTCTGTCAGGAAATCCTTCTCAGTCACCGTGGTTGTACCAGAAGGAGACCGGGGACTTCTCACGCAAGAGCCGTCTCAGGACAGGACAGTCCTGTTATCGGAGCTGCTTACTCTGCTGCCGGTGTACACTGTAGCGGCAGTCTGCTTCAAGAAGACAGATCGCTGAGGTCTTCCCGCTCGAGCAGTCAGCCGGCCGTCTCCTGCCCCACGTCTGGGCGCCAGAAAACTGTTGACACTTTTTCTATAGTATCGTTTCTTGTGACTGAAGACAGAGAGATATAATTAAAGTTAGTAAAAAATCTTTTATTAATACACACCAGGCAAAGGTAAAATGACAGAGAAGCACAGTCCTAGGACACTTGCCCTTCATCTGCCTCGAGGGGTCGGTGTCCCAAATTTTTTATAGGGCCTTTGTCTTATGACTTTACTTGCACAAGAATTTCAAACCATTACATCTTAAAACATTTTGCTTGGATCAGCATTTACAACATTCTTTAAGTTCATCAGTTGGTCACTTGTGGTTTTTTGTTCGTTAGGAGAAACAAGAAGTTGCACTTGTCATGTGCACTATGGACAAGACAGGGTCTGCATGGCTTTTGTCACGTATACCAGATTATCAAACTGTTTATCATTTTTCCACAAAATCCACTTTGCTCAGAAAGAACATGTAAATTTCACACAGAGAAAAACTGTGCATGGCTTTTGAATGCATCGGCACTTAGTAAGACGAGGCTGAGTTCAAGGGCTTCAGGAAAACCAGCTTTATTCAGTTTAAAACAGGAGCAGCAAGGGTATTTAGCGAAATGGGAGCTACCACTTCAATATACACAGACACAGGAAACAAGCAGTGATGTTATCAGTCGTCCTGTCTTCACTTAGTTCTCCCCATCAGGTCGATCCAATGCCTGCAGATCAGCGGCAGGGATTATGTCATCCTGTAGGGGAGGAGACAGAAAAGAAAACGTGGGCCAGGTCTGTGGCTAGGTTAAAGTACTCCCCACATCAACCCTTGAACGACGGACACATCATGTGGTGGGTCTGCAAACTCGTAGCTGCCTAGGTGGCACAGCAAAACTTAGCATTGCCTCATGGACAGACAAATGTGGCTTGACTGACACGTCAGCTGTGTTTAGGCACTGGGAGGGTCTTAATGGGTCTCACATGCCCTCCCCAGCTTTTTTCACAGCACTTTGAATGAAGTGACAGTCTAAACTGGACTCGGCCAAGTGCGAGAGGACATCAGCGTTGACGTATGCAGGACCAGGATGATGGCGACCATCAAAGGCAAATGGCTGTAAGCTAATAAACCAGTGAGTAAGCCGGGCATTCATATCATTCTGCCTGTACAGGCACTGTTGACCCCATAAGTAGTACCAAAGGGTCTCCACTGCAAACTGAATTGCTAAACATTCTTTCCCTGTGGTCAAGTAATTGAGCTCCCTGGGAAGCAGTTTCCTGCTGGGAAAAGTGATGGGATCTTCTTCCCCAATGAAACATTGAAAAAGCACAGCCCCCTAAACCGAAAACACTTGCATCTGTCTGTAGAACTAATACCAGATTCCGTAGAACCAGGAACGAGGACAAAGAGGTCTTTAAGTCTGAGAAGGACCTGTCATAGTCAACAGTCCAGACAATGCCAATATTCTTTTTGCCCTTTGTCAAGTCAGTGAGGGGAGGGGCCCAATGTGCAAAATTTGGAATAAACCACCAGCGAGCTCGAGAAAGGCACAAAGATGCTTTAGGACATTATGCACCTTCCCCACCTTGTCCATCTGAGGCTCCATCAGACGATCCTCCATGGAGTATCCCAAATAATGGGTTTCCATCATACGCAATCTGCACTTCTTAGAGTTAACAGTCAACCCAGCCAGCCTCAAACTCTCAAGCACCACCTGCAGGCAGTCGAGATGATATCTCCAATCTTTACTGAAAATGATGAGCATCATTGAGATACACTCCAGTATACGTGAAATGAGAACGCAGAATATAGTCCATCATTTGCTGAAAAGTCAACGGTGCCCCATGGAGACTGAAAGGGAGTCTGGTGAATTTGAACAACCTGTATAAGGTAACGAATGCATTCTTCTCACAACTGGACTCCTCAAAGGAGTACGTGCCAGTACCCTTTCGTGAAATCCAGGATGGAGGTGTATGAGGCTTGACCGAGGTTCTTCAACAAGTGTTCTGTACGCACCATCAGGTATGCATCAAACTTGGAAATCTTATTCAAACACCTAAAATTTATACAGAACCAAACCAAGCCATCCAGTTTTGAAAACTGAGCATTTGGACTCTAACTTTTGTGGATTACCCCCAGCTCAAGCAACTGCTTCACCTCCTCACATATCACCTTCTTTGTTTCTTCTGGAAGGCGATACAGATGCATCTATACTTTTAACACCTGGTTTAGTTAAGATCTTGTTTTCAGCAATTTCAGTCTGGCCAGCAAATCTGCCTTCTTGGTCAAATCAACACCATTAGCAATGTCAGCCTGAGAGACTGCTACAGATGAGATCAGCACCTCATGCGAGTTGTGCCATTCTTTTAGAAGACCAACATACAACATTTGCACTGAGTTTCAGTGACCAGGAATTCTGAACTTATAACTCACGGGACGCATAACTCATGGTGCTTTATTCTACCACTGCTGGACCCAGCCATTTTGCCTTTAATTTATGTGGGTTACGTGGGATCAACACCAGTACCCAATCCCCCATTTTAAAATTGCAGAGTTTGCTTTGCTTGTCAGAATTATGTTTTTGGACCTTCTATTTCACTGTAGATGTTCTACCACAGTAGAGGACAACTTCAAAATCTGTTCTCAGGATGAAATGATTTTATCAACAAATTTCCCCTCACAAGGTGCATCACAAAGCCCCATGCATTCCTCCTTAAAAATGTCTAACACACAATGGTGGCAGCCAAGCAGTTCAAAGGGACTCAATCTGGTAGATTCCTTGGAGGATTCCCGAACTGCAAAAAGGAGAACAGGCAACACGGTATCCCAAGATTTATTAAATTGTTCAGTCGGGCCATTTGTCTGGGGATGATACAGTGCTCAATTGCTTAATTGCAAGGCTCTCATACAGCAGCTTCATGATGCAGGAGATAAAGGGCATACCCTTGGTAGTTAAAATCTCCCGAGGAATGCTAATATGGTTGAAAATTTCTGAGAGAGCCCTAGCAACAGTCTGAGCATTGGCATTCTGCAGAGAGGCCTCTTCAGGTTATCTTGTTGCATAATCAACCAATAGGGCTATCAATGTCTAACCCAGCCCTCTCAAAGGGGATATCCAAAACAGGCAACGGTGAGAGGGGAGCGCTAGCAGGTCTATGAGTGGAAACAACTTGACAGTCAGGAGAAGCCCTACAAAACTGCTCTATATCTTGGCCCATATCCAGCCAGCAAAAGCATTTCGAAACATGCAACCTCATATTCACAGTGCCAACATGACTCCCCAAGATATGTGAGTAATTCATAAAACAGTCTCTCTATACTGGTTTGGTTCTGATTGAGCAGTTGGTGTGTCCCATCTTTAATTAAAAAGTGTGGTGTTTTACCATTAGGCTCTCTCTCTCCCCATATAGTAAGAATGATCTGCGCCATGTGCTTGTTTAAATGTAAAGTCTAAGCTTCTATCAGCTTGCTGCAGGTGTGCAAACTCTGTTAGAGGGTCTGTCTCTGCTTCCTCTGAGCCCGACACAACATCCTGCTCATACCTCATCATTGGCTTGTTGGAGCCTGTAGCAGTTGTCTGATTTGTGGAAGTTGAAGGTGCGAGCGCCTGGGTCGTAGAGTCTTCCAATTATCCTGGCTCCTCAGGTGAGGATCTGTCCCCCAACTCACTACTGGAAAAATCAGGTTCAATTTCAAAGCCAGTGTTGAAGCAGGCTGACACGGCAGGGGTGCCCTCAGCCCCCAAAAAGGCACTTGGACACTTCAGAACAGACAACAGAATTAAGCTTTATTGTATGGTGCACATACAGACTCCTTTCAGATGGAACAATGAGCAAACAACTAAAAGCAACTCTTACATTTATTACAACACTTATTACACAAGTCATTATTCATTCTCATCTGACTCCTAGCATTCCATTGCTCTAGTCCTGTCTGTAATGGATCTACCATTATCTCTCGGCTGGGTGGGTGTCAAACTCTTCACTGTCCATCATATCTGTTTGACAGCCCCTACCTGCACCCATCTTCTTTCCCAGTGTTCACCCATTATTTACAATCAAAGAGTTTCTATTCCCCTCCTTATCAAGGGGTCCATCTTTTCTCAACTCTCGAGCACGTCCAGACTTTAACTTTGAGAAATAATGGTGGTCTGTGTCCTATACAGGGTAATAAAAATATAAATAGTGTGAATTAGACGCTATATAGTGCCTGACCCGGCACAGACTCAGGCACAGAGGCACGAGTAAAAACACCAAGACTTTTATTTTTCTTCATCTGTGGGGCACGTCTTCCCCGTGAACCCCACAGGCATAACACAGTCCCAAAAGCACTAAAGCAAACATAATAACACTCCCGTTTGGCACCACCACTCCTCCCTGGCAACCTCGTCCTCTTCCTCCCAGTTCTGACCTCTGTGGTGGTTGCTGGGTCCTTTTATAGTTCACCCGGAAGTGCTCCAGGTGCTTGATCACCCAGTTCCGACTGCACTTCCGGGTGTGATGAACTTGTTGCCCATAGGAGATCAGGAGTCCCAAACAGAGCACCCCCTGGCAGTGCCTGTGGGATCCAACAGGGCTGCACCAAACTCCAATTCCTATGGAGCCCTGTGGGAAACCGAGGCATTGCTCAAACCCAGGGGGTGGCCATCTAGCGTCCAGGGTGAGGTATTGCACTGTCCAGGGCTGCTCCCCCTGAATATAGTGTGCAGGGGCATCCTGGCTGGACATGGGACCCAGCCACCCACCACAAAGGGCATAAGCTTTTTAAGTACGAACTCTTACATCTTAATACTTAATAAAATATAGTTTTTACTTTTCTCACATGCTTTTAATAATTTTCTAATACATAGAGATTACCAATTTTAAGAATACATTTTTCTGTATTTTCTCCACTTTTGGGGATCACTAAAACCCCAACAAATTTACAACCCAGAAGGTGAGAAGGGGAGCCAGTTTTCAATCTTCTTTTAGGTCTTGAACCCAAGACCACGTTCAGTCTTCATAACTGATGACTCACCATTCTCTCCTTCTGCTGACACAGAGGCCAAGCATCTCCCCTCTTTCACAGACTAGAGAGGAGTAAAAGACCCCTGGCCAACCAAATTAAAGGAGGCACTATATCTGTGAGTAACATAGGCACAGTAATATAAAAACACTATAATATGTATAAAATAAGTAAAGGTTGCAATAACATAAATCCAAAAATATAGATTATATAAATGTTTAAAAAATATAAGATTACATAGAATAACAAGAAGTATAAAATAACATCATCAGATAATGGAAATGTCCAGTGTTCTTGATCTAGTGTTCTTAGTCCAGTGTCTTTTGCAATTAAGTGTGAATTTTCCAATGAATAACATTACAACATTTGCTTTGACCCAGGTACTTTGCGCACCATAGAGGATCCTCTTCCTTGGGAGTGGTTACCAGCACGTCACCCAGGAAGGCTTTGGCTTAGCATTTCCTCATCCACAATATCATTAAGAAAAAAATCAAAATGTAAAGTTAAAGATGCTTGTGGCTTGACAACTTGTATATTCATGTGTCTGATGGCAATTCTGGTAATAAATGATCTGAAAATTGACAATAGGCAGAAAAATACCATTCAAGGACACAACAATGTAATCAAGAGAATAATTCCTGCTTTTGCAAATATAGCTCCCCATGTTCCTAGGTTCAAATGGGGCCAATCCTAAGTGTGCTGATCTTACCTTTTGTTGCTAAAGTTGGCTTACACTAAATACATATTATCAGAATTATCCCATAACCACCCAGCTGCTAAATATGATAAAATAACATTGCAATCAATCAATGTCATAGTTTCCCTTCCTCTAAAGTAACTGTTTAATGTACCTAGCTCTGCAATCAGACCTTTTAATAATACTGTTGGTGGCAACACAGATAGCACAAATATTTATCTTAAAAATTCGGAGTTCCCAGTTTTATGTTGGCACTGATGTACACAACCATAACCAGAGATAAAGTCCTTATACACATCACCATGCTCACATCCTGACGCTTCCATCCATAAAGTTGCCCAAATTTACACCCAGCTGTGGTCCCAAACCTAGACCATTATTTTGCTGACAGTAGGTGTCAATCCTCCCTTCAGAAGATGTCAGCACTACTGTCTGAACTGAAAGTCACTGGCTCTTCTCTGGGGTTACATTTAAGCTGCAAGGGTTATAACCAAGCTTCTCATTAAGGGTAAAATCTTCTGAAATTTTCAAATTGTATCTGGGCTTTTCAATGCACAAACTGCACATCCACCACTACATGCATAAGACACTCCATCTTCTGTGGGCCAAATTGTTACTTTGTTTCATTATATTTTATAATACTTATGCTCAATAAGCCATAATATTGATCACTTGTCCTGTATTGCCATAATCATGTTAGCCTAAACTGTTCTGAACTACACTAAGTGTCCCTTTCTCCCAGAGTACTAATTATATCCATAATAGGCAATCCAAAGAAGCCCATCGTCAGCAAGGGGATCGGTATGCCTGAAGAAGTGGGCAGGCAAAGGAAGCAGCCTCCGGAAGATGGGATCCAGGAGGTAGGTACCAGACCCAGGGAGAGTTTGCCCTGGGAGTGGTGTTGCGCTGTTCTGGGTGCCTACCTCATAGGGGGAGACCGTCAGGAGGTGTATTGCTGGCCGAAGGGTGCCGATTCCAAGGAGGACGACAGGACAAATTCTGAGGAGGAGGATGAGGTCCCGTTGTACAAATAGGAACCGCAACCCGCAGAAGAGTGCCTGAAGCTGTATCCCGTGGGGAGTGGACCGGTGGAGGTCCAGGAACCACTCAATAAAGCAGGTGAGGGGGTGGAGGATGTGTACCAAAATCCTGCAACTAAAATAGGACGGGCCGGGACTGTGAATCTCCACCCCACTGTAGGGAAACTCGTGACGATTGTGTGTGCAAGAGAGGCGCACGCGTGCTGACTCCCTGCTGGAGGATGGGGCTCACAGAAGCCTGTCCCCATTGCTGGTTGAGATAAATGAATTTATTTTGCAGGAGCTTGAGGGAGTTCTAAGACCCGTAGTAGCTTTAGTGAAGATTGCAGAGAAAATTAAAACGCCAATCAATGAACTGGAGGAGACAGCCAGGGTGCCGCTGGAGAAGGTCAACCAGTATCTGCAGCGGCTCAGGATCTGTCTTCTCAAAGAAGACGGGGCTGTGCAGGTAAGTGATGCTGGTATAGTACAGAAAGTGGAAAACCCTAGTGAATTGAGCTGGGATGATGCTGAACAGACTCGATTATCAGGGCATCCAACATTACACCGGGAAACGATGACCGATCATGCCGTAAGGGCAGAAACAACCGGCTTGTGTGTGTCAGCATCCAGACTACCCCGCCCCTAGAAGCTGTAGCGGTCTTGTCCTGGTCAAGAGGAGTGCAAACAGCACAGGGTCCCTCTTTTTCCCATAAAGGAGATCCCAGAGAAAGAAGAGAGAGTCTCCCAAAAGGACGAAGCATGAGCAGGAGTGCTCATGTTTCTTAAAGGGTCACTGTCAACAGGGGCAGAAAGAAGCCCCAAAACAGAGACACCCATCCTGCTTTCATACCCCAAGGTCACGGACACAAGCAAAGGAGCACTGGTGTTACGAGTGCCACGGTATTGGTCCGCGCCTTTTTCCTGCTCTTTTGTTTCAGGACAAGACTATGGACTGAAGTATGCTAGCACCCTGCCATGGACAAAAAACAGCCCTCGCAGAATGGGCCATTTCATCCTACGAGTTTCAGCTGATGGTGGGGCAGTGTGGCAAATGACCGGGGACCTTATCACACAGGACACAAGAGGACAGCCCCCCTGGATTGCATTGGGACCACAGACTTGGAGCTTTGAAGCTCAACCCTGTTGGGGACCATGGCCACCACCAGGGGGCGCCTGGACAATCACAGAGCCCAGTGCCCTGGACTGCAGCATTTCCACTACCGGAAAAGAATCTGGGCGCACCTGAAGTGCTTCCAGGTGCCCATGCAGCACTTCTACCACAGCAGGAAGTGCTGCAAGAAAATCATCAGGGTGTACCTGGTGCATCATAAAAAGGGCCCCCTCGCTCCATTCGGAGAGCCGGAGTCAGAGGACAGAGCTTGTGGGAGAGGACTGGAGGCAGTGAAAGTATAGAGGAAAGAAAGAGAAGGATTGTGAGCAATAGTGCTCGTGGGTTGTGTACTGTAAAAAAGGCAAAAGAAAAATACATTTTATGTGCTTTTCGACATTGTATGTCTCAGTGTCTGTCTGTGTCGAGGCTGATTCTCCACAATATATATATCAAGGGAACAGTATTCAATAATAAATCATTACAAAATTTGGTCTCATAATAGTGTTGGCATAATATTCAAATTTTCAGAATTGGTTCCATTATAATATTCATATTATTGGTTATTAACTGAAAAATGGCTTCAAAAAATAACATTTTCTATAACAACCCTTCCCCCTTATTTACAGTTGTAGCAATATTACTATTATTATCTTACTATATGAGGAGATGTGGAGCAAGAGGGTATTGGACTGCAAAAACCCTGAAACTGATCCTGGTAATATATCAACTTAATTAAAGCCAAATGCAATTTTAATATACATGTAAAGAAATAATGCTTCTTTCATTTTAAACATTCCAATAAACATTTATTTTTAAGATCTTGGTTAACTTTTTACATTACCACTTTTTTTTAATTGTTAGCAGTCTTTCATTATTTCAGATAAACATAAATGCTTGCAACAGAGGTGGGAAACACTGGCAATAAACATAGTACAGCATTCAGTACTAAATTTAAAAGTAGCACCAATGTTAACTTACACATTAAAATGGAATATGAACACTATGTTAGACAAAAATTGCCTTAACTGTCAAAATTAAAAGTGGTCTTGGATGATCTCGGGCCAAATTCCATATCACAGTCCATTATCTTACCAAGTGGATAGGAAAAATGAGGGTTTACTGTGTTCTTCTTGTTATCGACTACTTGGCTAGTCTTCTTGGATATAACTTTCCTTGATTAGCCTTGGACATTTATTCATGGCTGATGTCAATAAATCATCTAAATGACAAAAAGAAAGAAAAACACAGCTACTTAATTGTTTATAAAATAAAAAAAAAAATCATTCAATGTCATGACTGCAATGGTTCCTCTTCAGATTCATGCGGGAAACTGAAACCATAACACATCTTCAACACAGTTCCTTAGTTACTGCACTCTCAACAATATGCATTCTCTTAAAAAGATTCAAGCACACGACTGAATTTGCCAATACACTGTATTTAATTTTATAAAATTTAATTTATAGAAAAGATATCATGGTGTCTGCGGTGGGCTGGCGCCCTGCCCGGGGTTTGTTTCCTGCCTTGCGCCCTGTGTTGCCTGGGATTGGCTCCAGCAGACCCCCGTGACCCTGTAGTTAGGAAATAGCGGGTTAGATAATGGATGAATGGATGGATATAATGTGCTGTGTGTCAGGGTAGTTAATAGTGTGTCACAAATGTTTAACAGCGCATGAGAAGGAGAATAAGCTTACTGTATGTCTAAATGTAGTGTGCAAACATTTTACAGGCAGTGTGTAATAAAGTCTGATGGAAGTGTGAGTCAGTTTTAATGAAAATGTATGTATGGAAAATAAGCCAATATTTTACCTTTGAACCAAATCAAGGGTGTTTGCAGTCTTTTCCTATATTGGAGGTTGAAATTGCAACATGAAGCAAACACAGCGGAAAGGCCACAGACAAAGCTGGGTTGTGTTCCCTCACATACAACATGACCTTCAATGCTCACCATCCACTGCTGGTTGCTTAGAGTTTGACCTGAAAATAAAGATTCCTAAATTACATTAATTACTCTGTAAAGAGAAACTCAAACATGAAAAACATTTATCAAGTACAATTAGATGTCTACATACCAAGAATTATAATTCAAGGACTGCCAGGCAAGTTGAGTGTTCTTTGGACATCTGCCTGAAGTAAAAAAAAAATTTGACACAACATGCAAATAGACATTACAACATATAAGTCATGCCTGCAATCATACTTATGATTTTCCAAAAATATTTAACTCACATCTGCTTGAAGCATGAGTCTATGCATTTTCTTACTGAGTAGCCTGAGTTTAGAGGAGAGGTAATTCAAATTAATTACTGAACCAAAATGCTGCTTCTTTGTTCTAAAAAATGTAATGAAATAACAATTCAAGAGTGTTGCAGCCAACAATTCAGCAGAACATAATTAGCTTATTGTCTAACTTACCATGATCTTTCCAGGCACTGATCAGTTTTCGGCACTGGGCAGGTTGTATGAACTCTTAAGATGTCCTCTTCTTTCACATACATTAAATCATTTACCCCTAGGTATTTAAACTGATCTGTGATGATAAAAGGGAAGGTGTCCAATCTAATATTGTGTGCTTCAGAATTCACTGGAAAGAGCACATTTTTAGTCAAATAAATTTTGAGACCAGAAATCTTTTGAAATTCTGTAAGTGCTGTTAGGAATAGCAGGCACAGAATTTTGTGGATCTGATATATACAGTACCATATCATCTACATACAGAGAAATTTTCTGTTCAAGTCCTTCTCTGATAATCCCCTTTATCTCATAAGCATTTCTACAGTGAACTGCCAGTGGCTCAATGGTAATTGCAAAAAGCCAAGGTGACAAGGGGCATCCTTGTCTGGTACCACGTTCTAGTTTAAAGTAGTCTGAATTAACGTTGTTAATACAAACTGAAGCTTCTGGATTGCTACACAGTAGTTTGATCCATACACAAATATCCTACTATTGACAGAATGAGAGTGGATCTTACAGGAATTTCGCCTGTGTTCAAAGCCCTGTCTCTGTTCCAAGGCAGTAATAACAGGTTTTCACCTGGAATCAATTCTCCTACTATTTATTTTTGGGAAAGGGGGCGGAGGTACTTCCAGCACTATGTGACAAGTACCTCCCCCAGCAATTTCTCGCATGACTGGCCCAAACTCAGCAACTGCTTGTGCAGTCTCCTGCACCAGCTAGCCCAAGTGCAATTCACGGGGAAGGTAATCTGGACACCTCTCTGATACTTTACCTTAGGATCAATATAGGGCTTAACTTTGTTCAGCCTCCTGCATCCAGCCAGTTCACACAATGGCTTAGGCCCAGCAACTCCATGTACATTCTCCTGTACCATCCAGTGCAAGCCCAGCTGTGGGAAAAGTAAGGTTGACACAATAGGAACGATACTCCAGGAATTTTTTGCCTACAGTCTGGGCTCCTCTATCGTCACAAAGAAGTATTTAACTGTGGGTCTTTGGCTGACCAATTGAGCCCTCTTCCTCACCAGGAGTCAGAATGGTATCCATCAGTCCGTGACTCTCTTGCTCTCTAAAACACATGTGCACACACTCACACTCAGTCAATCATGTGATCTCACAGCTAGCACTGCAAATTAGCGCAGCCAGCAATACCTCAATTCTGTGTGCCCATCCCTTTCTCCATTCTATACTGTTCTTTATAGAAAAGGCCACTTCTCTTTGGAGGGGCGAGATCTCAGTGGAACTAACACAATGATCAGCAAAAAAATATTGATTACCTTTTTTAGGTGGCCACTGTCTGTGTGTGTTCCTGAACCCTCATCCCAACCTTTGGATTAGCTCTCTTCTATCAACATCGGGGACACCAAGAAATCTTTTGAAGGCACTTAGAGACCAGAACAGCAAGCAGAATTAACCTGTATTGTATGGTATGCTTACAGACTCATCCCAGATGGAACAATGAGCAAACAACTAAAAGCAATTCTTACACTTAATGCAATTCTTATCACACAAGCGATTATTCATCCTCATCTGACTCCTAGTATTCCATTGCTCTAGTCCTGCCTCTCTCAGCTGGGTGGATGTCAAAACTCTTCGCTGTCCATCATTTCTGTCTGACAGCCCCAACCTGCACCCCCTTCTTTCCCAGCGCTCACCCATTAATTACAAAACAAGAGTTTACATTCCCCTCCTTATCAAGGGGCCCATCTCTTCTTAACTCCCCACTCATCTAGACTTTAACTTTTAGAGTTAATGGTGGCCTGTGGTTTATACAGGGTAATACAAATATATATAGGCATAAGCTTTTTAACTCCTAACTCTTACATTTTAATACGTAATAAAATATAGTGCCTACTTTTCTCATGTGCTTATAATACTTTTCTAATACATAGAGATTACCAATTTTAAGAATACAATTTCCTATACCAGCTCCTTGACTGACATTGTCAGTGGCAAACCCTTCTCTATCTACTACAGAGGGTGGTGCTCTGCAGGTGGCCAAGACATGTCCACTTCCTTATTAAAAGGCCAGGGTGAAGTATCTAATATGGCAGTAAAAACCTCAAAGTTCCTCCCTTTAAATTTCAGAGGAAGTAAGATAGTTTCATACATTTAAACGTCCCCATGGATGTTCACCCGGTCTGTAGTCATGTAAAGTGTCTGCTGGAGCAAGTCATAGCAGACTACACAGAGGTCCCTATGATAGTCCAACAGCACAGGATTTCATGTATTGGCCAACTTAATAGAGACCTTAAAATTGTCTTTCTTCAACATCTTGGGGGAAACTTGTGAACCACCAACCTGGGCCAGACTGATATCCATGGACTGCACAGGTGAGAGAAGGTACTCACAAGCCAGATGTCCCAGTTGATCACAATAAAAGCACCTGCGCTCGATCCCAGCTGTGGAGTTCCTACTATAGCGTCTTCCACCTGTGGCGTCATCGACTATAGGAGCCTGGGCTGGAATAGGAGGAGTTGAGGCAGCAAACATTGTCCCGAGGTGAGGCAGACAGGTTGGAGGTGGAGGCTGAGACCTATAGCTTTGGTGATTTGTCAGCTGGCAGGGATGTGATAGTTCATTCAAAGTAAGTGCCAAGACAGGGTAGTCCCTCTACGTCCAGGTGGCTTGGGCACACTCCAGTCTGCGTGTCAGGTCTAGCAGCGAGTGAACGTCATTTCAGAGCAACTCACCACAAAAGTCTTTGTTTATCCTTGACAGGATGGTATCCATAGCTCAAAGGTGTCTCCGCAAAACAAGCTTTGAATCAGGTCTATTAAGTCCTGGACCTGTCCCTGTATAAGGTGATCCTGATCAATTCACCACAGACGAAATTGGCGCCCCTTGGCCAAGAGGCTTATAGCCATATGGAGGAGAGTCTGTTGCTTCAGGAAGTCATCATCATCAAGCCATTTGGAAGGGAGATTTCTCTCTATATATATATAAACTGCTCAAAAAAATTAAAGGAACACTTTGAAAACACATCAGATCTCAATGGGAAAAAGAAATCCTCCTGGATATCTATACTGATATAGACTGGGTAATGTGTTAGGAACGAAAGGATGCCACATTGTTTGATGGAAATGAAAATGATCAACCTACAGAGCCCTGAATTCAAAGACGCCCCAAAAATCAGAGTGAAAAAATTATGTGGCAGGCTAGTCCATTTTGCCAAAATTTAATTGCAGCAACTCAAAATTGTACGCAGCACTTTGTATGGCCCCTGTGTTCTTGTATACATGCCTGACAACATCGGTGCATGCTTCTAATGAGATGACAGATGGTGTTGTGGGGGATCTCCTCCCAGATCTGGACCAGGGCATCACTGAGCTCCTGGACAGTCTGAGGTGCAACCTGGTGGCACTGGATGGACCAAAACATAATGTCCCAGAGGTGTTCTATTGGATTTAGTTCAGGAAAGTGTGGTGGCCAGTCAATGGTATCAATTCCTTCATCCTCCAGGTACTGCCTGCATACTCTCACAACATGAGGCCAGGAATTGTTGTACACCAGGAGCCACTGTACCAGCATAGGGTCTGACAATGGGTCCAAGGATTTCATCCTGATACCTAATGGCAGCCAAGGTGCCTTTGTCAAGCCTGTAGCGGTCTGTTTGACCCTCCATGGATATGCCTCCCCAGACAATCATTAACCCACCACCAAACTGCTCATGCTGAATGATGTTACAGACAGCATAATGTTCTCCATGGCTTCTCCAGACCCTTTCACTTCTGTCACGTGCTCAGGGTGAACCTGCTGTCATCTGTAAAAAGCACAGGGCACCAGTGGTGCATCTGCCAATTCTGGTATTCTATGGCGAATGCCAATCGAGCTGCATGCTGCTGGGCAGTGAGCTCAGGGCCCATTAGAGGACATGGGGCCCTTGGGTCACCCTCATGAAGTCTTTCTGGTTGTTTGGTCAGAGACATTCACACCAGTGGCCTGCTGGAGGTCATTTTGTATGGCTCTGGCAGTGCTCATCCTGTTCCTCCTTGCCCAAAGGAGCAGATACTGGTCCTGCTGATGGGTTATGGACCTTCTATGGCCCTCTCCAGCTCTCCTAGAGTAACTGCTTGTCTCCTAGAATCTCCTCCATGCCCTTGAGACTGTGCAGGGAGACACAGCAAACCTTCTGGCAATGACACGTATTGATGTGCCATCCTGGAGAAGTTGGACTACCTGTGCAACCTCTGTAGGGTCCATGTATCGCCTCATGCTACCAGTAGTGACACTGACTGTAGCCAAATTCAAAACTAGTGAAGAAACAGTCAGAAAAGACAAGGAGGGAAAAATGTCAGTGGCCTCCACCTGTTAAACCATTCCTGTTTTGGGGGTCATCTCATTGTTGCCCCTCTAGTGCATCTGTTGTTAATTTCATTAACACCACAGCAGCTGAAACTGATCAACAACCCCCTCTGCTACTTAACTGACCAGATTAATATCCCATAAGTTTCATTGACTTTATGCTATACTCTGATTAAAAAGTGTTCCTTTAATTCTTTTGAGCAGTATATATACCAAAAATACTCTCATTTTAAGTTCTCCCATGGATAAGTTGGGGCTTTATTTCTCTGTATAATTTCTGGTATTTTATAATGTTGGTGGTATAAGTTGAATGCAGAAAACTGACGCTGTTTAGTCCAAGAGATTATGATATGCTAACGCCCACCTGCGACATTAACCACGGAGCACACTGCCTTTTTTCTTTGTATTGTGCCTACTTGACCACACGGTAATACCCGAACTATTCCGAAGCGACAATTGCATTGTTTTGTGTTTTTTGTATCTTACACCCTCATACACCTTTATCATAAGAGCATCCCTTATCTGTGATAGAGCATTTGATCAGAAGAAAATATAAAGTTGGTTTTAAATTAAAAGTGGTTGAAGTGGTGAAAGAAATTGGTAACTGCATTGCTGCAACAAAATTTGCTGTGTCTGAGAAACTGGAACTGGAAACTGGATTGGAGGAAGCAAGTAGATTTAAAAAATATAATAACAATTGTCATATTTTTGATCAAGCGTATAAGCTGGGTCTATTTTTATGATCGATTTTTCAGGTCAACTGGGTTTCAAAATCCGACATATAAGCGAGTATATACAGTATATATATACAGTATATATATATACAGTATATATATATACAGTATATATATATATATACTGTATATACTGTATATAAAGCAGACTGTAACAATCTAATGTATATAATAAGGCTCAGTATCTTTTCTGGAGTGGTTTGTGCTTCTCCGCTTTTACTTTGTGACCAGTCTTGTCCCAGTATTACAGGGTAGGGTGGACTACGCGTAACAGCCACCCTGATTGTACAAGTTATCCCCTGATAGGTGATTATACAAGAGCTGGACCTGTACCAATGAGTTTCCACATGAATGCAGGTTAGACTGATCATCAGTGAGCAACAATAGAAATGTTATTGCGGTTCACTAAGTTCTCCCAGCTCATGCCTTGATTGATTACCTGGGAGTGAAGTGGAGTTTTAGAGTGGAAATAATAGATCGTTATTTGGAACACACACATTTCATGTTGGTTCCGTTTCTTCAGTAATCTGTGTAAACACATTGTTAAAACAGAAACGTTTTCATATTTTAGTAATAAACATTACAAAATGTAGGCATAAACTATAGAATGTGTAAAAGCATGAAGTCCAAACATCAAATAAACACTTTCAAAAAAGGCTGAAGGATATTAAAACAACTTCTGTAGCGCAGTGGTAAGAATAACTAACTCTGCGCAGTGGGCTGGCTGTGCTTTAGATACCTGAGTACCAGGCAGAGAAGTCACTAGATACTGTATATAAATAAACAGGGAAGGCACATGTACTGAAAGAAAAAAAAAAATCAACATGTGCCTTGGTCCTGCTTGCACTGAATAAGTTCAACCCCTCCCTTCACCAATAACCCGATCTGAGTCTAAGTAACAGCGCAAGTACAGACGCAAACCAAGTGTAATCAAGAGTCGCCGGTTCAATCCCCACTCACTCCTATATTTGCCGTTTTCAGTAGTAAGCTGCTCTTTGTGTTAATATTATACAGTACACACATACACTTGGTTTGCGTCTGTACTTGCGCTGATACTTAGAGTCAGATCGGGGGAGGGGAGGGTTTAGAGCACGTGAGCTTATTCAGTGCAGTTGGAACAACGCACATGTTGATCTTTTTATTCTTTCAGTACATGTGCCTTCCCTGTTTATTCCTATACAGTATCTAGTGACTTATCTGCCTGTCTGTCTCTCTATTACGCAGTGCTCTGTCTGTCTATCTGTCTGTCTGTCTGTGTGTTATGGATCTTAAAAATAACAGTTGTAAGGACACTTGTTCATGTTAATTGCAGTCTCAGTTGTTAAATATTTTAAAAGGAGCATCCCACATGAAAATATAACGATCTCATTAACTGACAGTACATACCAGTTTATAAATTTTATGTCCGTTTGAGGTTAAAAAGAAAATACATTAAATCATTTATCAATCAACACACGCTGCATGCAGGCAAGCGGGCAGTGAGAGTGGAGATAAAGACGCTAGATAGATTGTATATAACAGGCAAAAATAGCGACCACTTGATAACAGTATTAGCTATAGTGAATGAAAGCATGAATTAATCAACAGAAATAACCGCGATTGACATTTTAAACTTAACAATTTACTTAGGAAAAAAAAAAGAAAAACGCCCCAGCACGCAGAATGCAGACGCTTGCTGGCAGGCAGCGTGTCCATAGTTAAAAAGAAAAAAAAAAAGTAACACTTTCTCCCTAACGAGGGATCGAACTCAAGTCTCCGAGACATGGTAAGAATGCTGCACTCTGAGAGGTAAATCTTGGCGCTACGCCACAGAAGTTGTTGTGTTGTTTTTGAACCTTTTGTGAAGGTGTTTATTTAATCTTTGAAAATCAGGCTTCACACATTCCATAGTTTATGCCTACATTTTGTAACATTTATTACTAAAATATGACAAAGTTTCAGTTTTAGCAATGTGTTTACACAGATTACTGTAGAAACGGAACACACATGAAGTGCAAGTGTTCCAAATAACGATCTATTATTTTCACTCTAAAACTCCAGCAGTTGAGTCACTCCCAGATAATCAAACAAGGCATGAGCTGGGAAAACTTAGTGAACGTTCTGCGAGGGTGGGGGGTGGAATAGCCGGCTGCTTGCTGCTCCTGTTAATTGGCACATTTAGAAGACAAAGGACGCTGGCGGAGAAGTGAGAACGGTTTTAAGGTGGGTCGGATGTACGAGTTTTTTCGTAGACTCTGGCAATTCTAGTGTTAACAATCCGGTGCATCCTTCTACTACTGCTGGTGGCTGCAGCTGACCTGCTCTGCCTGCTTCAGCTGATCGGATCACCTCACCAACCCCTGGCTCTGGTAGGCTCCTCCAAACAGTGACTTGGGTTCCACAGCGACCAGGGCGCCCACGCTGGGGAATGCACATCCCAAGTCCTGCCTTTCTGCGGCCTTACGCAGAGAGTCATCCTCCTTCTGATCACTCCTGCTCTTCACTATAAACTCAGCGAGAGCGACCTCTACGACTACTCCCTGCTCAGCTGCACGCGAGCCTTCACTCGCTCGCTCGTTCTCTCTCCCACACCGACTTTCGCCTCCTGCTTCCTGCAACCACCCGTTCTTTCCTGTTCTCTTTTCTCTTTTAGCCGATTCGCGCTTCTATTTATGAAGAGGATGTGGTAGTTGTGGAAATCAACAGCTCCTGGGAACAATTACGGATGCAGACTGTTTCTTACCTGTGCACTTAGGTGAGAAACACCCACATCACAAACTCCTCAGGAACCGCTTTGGCCACACACCCCCACGCCCCCTCGCTAAGCCATGAGTGCGGCGATTATTTATTTAAAATTGGCCTCTTGATGTGAGCTATGGACCCGCTATACCACACTGGGGTTCTGGATGTTGTCTTTTTTCTTTTTGAGTTTGACAGGAGGATTTGCCAATAACCCTTGTTCATGTAGATGGGTGGAGATATATCAGGTGATGCCCAACTTTTCTATAACATAAAGGGTTGCACACCTCAGCATTGGGTAGGCATGAAAAACTTCCATCTGGTTTTGGCACTAAAATGATAGGGCTGGACCAGGGACTATGGCTCTCCTCAGTTACACCCAGTTGCAGCATCCTTCATATCTCCAATTCTACTTCCTCCTTCTTTGCCCCCAGGAGGCAGCACATGCACTCTTGAATTATGACCCCTGAATGGGTTTCTATAGGTTACTACTTCTATCGGTGACATGCATCCCGGTATGGGGTCCACTACTCCACAGACGGATGTGGTGATAGTACCCAATTCCTCCCTCTGCTGGGGTGTTAGGGTATCCCCATAATTCAACTGTGTGGCGCCCATGTAAAGTGTCACAGGTGTGGCCACAGAGGTGCTTCATTCTGTTTTCCCAAGGCTTGAAAAGGTTAACATTCTTTAGAATGGTTGCACTGGTAAACAAAGTACTCCACCAGCCCCTTTCAGACATGGATCTCATAGGACCCCTACCAGTGAGCCAGGAGTTTGGAATGAGATGTGATGACTAGGACCATAACCCTTTCCCATGGGCAGAACTTGCAGAGGTGGAAGCCTCGGTTGTACACTCAACCATGTGCTGTGCCTGTTGTAAGTGCTCCATGAAAGGAGCCACAGCTTCCTAAATGGGCATGTAACTCTGCCCTACTCAAATATATTGCAAAAGTGAGGTGTCATTTCCTCCTTCCAACCTTCCTGGATAAGTAGGACAAGTAGACATTGGGGCTGCCATCCCATATAATAATTAGAATGCAGAGGAGCCCATTGATGCCTGAGGAACCTCCCGAAAAGCAAGTAGAATCAAAGGCAGGATTTGGCCCAGTTCCTCCCATCTGCTCATACCACTTTTTTCAACATCTGTTTGAGAATTTGATTAAAGTGCTCAACCAGACCATCTGTGAATGATATGTGAATGACTTGAGGTGTGATATGTGGAGCAGCTTGGCAACATCCCAGAAGATTTTTGATGTGAAAGGCGTCCTTTGGTCTGTTAGGAATTCTTTAGGGATGCCGAGTTGCACATTGACGGGCAATGGTTTTTGTGTTAGCCACCTGTAGGGGAATAGCCTTTGGATACTGAGTGACATAGTCTATCAGAATGAGCATATATTTGTGGTCTATCACAATTTGCTTGAATAAAATATCTATGATCTGCAAGTGGGCATTAATGGCTTGATCTTGCCAGGGTTTCTGTGTTAATTGACACTTCAGCCAAGACTTAAAATAGTAGTACACCTCCTAGTATACAAGAGGCCAATAAAATTGTATGGTGATCCACTCAAGGGTTTCTTGGCTCCAAATTGGCCCCCAGAATGTGGGAGTCAGTGATATTTCAGTTCTGATATTAATTGTAATTTTAGTTTTTATTTTATTTTATAAAAATCATTTTTATTTTTATTTCGTTCTAGTTTTCAGTTGAGTCAACAATTTTTATTTTTATTTAGTTCTGTGTTTAAAATTTTAGTTTTTATTTTATTTAGTTCTGGCTTTTTTAAATAATATTAGTACAATTTTAGTTCTTCTCTGTTGCAAGAACACAAATGCTGGCCTAAACATATTTTAATGCAAGTTAGGTTTCAGTCAACAAAATACATTCACAGTTTATAATGCCATTAAACACAGCTAGACTATCTATGATCAAACAGAATAAGTGGTCTAATGAGTATAGTCAGCAAGATCAAATGTTTCAACCCAAGAAACCAGTCTGTGCAAGCACATTGCTGTTAAGCTTTAAGCATGCACACATTTCGTGAGATTTGTTCATGTTGCAACGACATCCATTGCACAGATAGCCACACAGTGAAAATATTCGCTTGACAAACGCCTGTAATGCAAGTGCACAGATGAGGTCCTCACCACTATACGTTGACGATTTCTGCTGCCAGTACTGTACAAGTGACATGCAGTGACATTCATGGCTGGTGAGACACTGACTCCTTTAGAGTCAGATTTACAAACATATGAACCCAAAAGGGTAGCTTATTCACTATTCAATTGGCAGCTTTCACATTGACTCCTGGTTATGTTTCATATCTCATCAGCATTCTTTACACACATATTGGATAAGAAGGAACGTTGCATTTATAGCAGAGAGAGCGCATTTGCTCTGCACCCTCCATGTGTTGTAAATTTGATGTTGCAATTTCTCAATTCATACTCATTCAATACAAATGACAGTATAGAGTGGTGTACAAAAAAACGGATTTCAAATTTGACCTTGATTGAAATATTCAGTTGTTTGTAAAAGCTTTTAATTCTGATGCTTTAATCAATTTTAATACAGACTGCTCAACAAAAGAATATTTTATTTAAGATCAAAATTTAGTTTTTAAATATTGGATATTTTTGTTAATCTGATCCCATTTTTATAAAATTGAAAACTGTTTATGGTTTTACCTTTATTTGTAAATGAAGTCCATGTGCCTGTCCTTCTCCATGAAAATCTTCGTCACTTTCTTGTAAAAGTTCCCTTATTTTCGTTTAGTTTAAAAACTCTTAATCTTCCATTTTTGGCAGTCATTCGGAACAAAAAATAAAAATAAACGGGCCGCTGCAGTTCACTTGACTTTTTGATATTGCTAAGTTACTGGCGCCTTGAGCCTCTGCTTACAAGAACAGCAGCAACAAGCACATGTTGCACTCACAACCTTATACCTTTTTACTGCGATTTTATAAGTCCGATCAGCAAGACTAGAAATGTCACACACATTTATTATATTAGCCAGACTGTGGAAAGTCAGGGTGTATAATAAACACGTGTGCAAACATTTTATTGGCAACATACAGAGAGACAGCAACAGGCACACGCCAATTGCATGCATCAACCCTGTGTGTGAGGGACAGTCTCATTGCACCTCGCGTTTCTCCCTTGTATTTGAACAGGAAATGTGAAAATTTAGCGATTTTGACTATAAAATTATCAAAATTTTTGTTTTTTTGTTTTTACTCAATTTTTGTTCTCATTTTAGTTCGTTCACAAATCACTAATTTGTATTTAGTTTTAGTTCCTCTGTTTGCCTTAATTTCAGTTCTTGTTCTTGTAAAACGAAAAACAATATTTTTAGTTCTAGTTCTCATTTTCGTTATGAAAATATCACTGGTGAGAGTAAGTGAGATCACAGATCTCCCCGTGGTAGGACCATTTAATCTTGAGCTGACCTTCCAACTCTACCACTCAGTATAACAGATTACTTTGCAACATGAAGTATGGCATCGGTGGCATGGACTTGCTGGTGGTCTGACAATTAACCATGGTGACAACATTCCTTGCAAACTTAAGAGAGTCATTGACCTACTGCTTGCGATTAAAGGATGCAGACAGTAAACAAATCTGAAGTTGAAGGGAGATGTAGGGATTAGTCGTGGTTTTCCAGCTAAGTGTCAGGACAGAGGTCGAGGGTACCAACCTGTCATAGGTAGGGTGCTGCCATGGTGAAGGCATGTCAGTGTTTATCCCACCCCAATCTGATTTTTTTGCATGATCGGGCCTCACATTTTGATAAGCGGTATCCGTCCATGGCCAGGCTCATTGTATTATTCAGGCCCGGCTTGTTCTGTTCAATTTTGAGTGTCTGGTGTGGTAGAAATCAACATCTGTATTAAAGAAAGAAACTTATCCTCTAACAGGAGAGATCTGATGAAACCTTTGAGTCAGTACTCAGGCAGGATGAAAAGATGTCCATTGTGTCATTACATACTCCTTGGCAAATGCCTTAAAGGGAGCATCATTCATGGCAGTCTGTTACAGCATGGTCAGAATTATCAAAAATAAAAGCAGAAACTCATATTTGTTGATAACTGAATTTACATAACAGTGCTGATCAATGCTTACATATCTTTCTCTGATTGGTTAAAAGACATGAGGTGTTTAGCATAGACCACAACCAGCTTAAATAAAAGTCTCCATATGTCCTTGTACTTCAATATCACTTAGTTCAGATATTAACCTCTCCATGTATGTGACAGGTGTCCAGTTTTACTGTTTATAGGACAACTGCTGACCTCTTAATCATACAATTGATGTATTACATCAACCTGCTCCTGGTACATTCTTGCCTATGTTGTTCACTTCACCTTTATCTGGTTTCCTACTATGCCTGAACAGGTTTCTGACATTTATTAACCCTTTTGTATTTTTAAGATGGGTGCTATATTTTAATATCGAAAGCATATCAAAACACTTTGTCCTAAATGCCTATGTGACCCCCCTCCCAATCCAACGTAAACTTAGCACTACTACTGTTGCATCATGTGAGGAGGCAGCCCCTGACACTAAATGTCTTATTAACTGATACAAAAAAGTACCACTTTAATGCACAGTGGCTAAAAGATTTCCCAGTCTTTTTTTATGATCAATCCAATGTTTTTGCAGGTACTGATAAGCATCGGGAAAAATTAAAACCACCTGTCTAATATTGTGTAGTTCCCCCCTGTGCTGCCAAAACAGATTTAACCCATCAAGGCACTGACTCCACCAGACCTCTGAAGGAGTCCTGTGGTATCTGGCACCAGCACAGTAGCACAGATCATTCAAGTCCTGTAACTTATGTTGTGGGGCATCCATGAATTAGACTTGTTTATCCAGCATAGTCCAAAGATCTGTGAAGTTTAGTGGTCAAGTCAACATATTCCTTAAAACACTCCTGAACAATTTTTGCACTCTTGCAGGGCACATTATCTTGCTGAAAGTGGCCACTTCGATGAAGGTATGTGCATGATCTGCAACATTTTTTAGGTAGGCAGTATGTGTCAAAGTATCACCCACAAGAAATCCAAGAACTAAGGTTTCCCAGCAGAACTTTGCCCACAGTATCACACTGCACTGCTTGCTTGGTTTACCCACAGTACATCTTTCTGCCATCTGACACACACAATCCTTGCCATCCACATCTCTCTATTATAAAAAAAAATCTTGGAAAGGAAAAGCAGGGCAACGAGACGTGATCTTCTCAGTTCTCGGAAGACATTTAAAAGACCCGCAAGACGAAAGAGACTGGCCACAGAGCGTCTTGTGGGGACCATAAACATGAGACTTGGTGCCAAGAGATTGTCCCAGGACCGTCTTGTGGAGACGTGGAACATGAGATTCTTGCAAGACACGCCCTACTTACAACTGATATCAAATTAAATCACGGCCAACAAAACACTCAGTCATGTAAAGGCACGTAACACACACAGATCCTGTGCTCTCAGGACATATAAAGTGTATAAGGACAATACGTTCTAGATGAAACGTCAATGACTAAGCAAAAAAGAAAGAGCAGCGCAGAGATCCAAAAGCGTTGGACAGAAAAAAAGGCAGATAAGAGTTCATGAAAGCAGTGGAATTTGAAAGGCTCAAACAAACGATGGCGCGATACACATGCAGAGAAAGGCGAAGAATATTAAAGCAGTAGAATTCAAAAGTATTGTAGCATCCCAGCCATGTTGAAGCTTTTTTGTTTTAAGTGACTGTTAAGTCTGATTGAGGGAGGGTGGAGTACAGCACGGAAGACTGATAGCAGGGTATTGATTGATGCAATCAATCAAGGGTTGGAGAGGGTGCTATAAAGTTGTGTTTGGGGTTACGAAGTTGGCGATTGTTCAAGTAAAACGTTTGTGACACTTTATTACGTGAGTCTGTTCTTCTTACTTCTCTTTTCGAGCCGGACGCAGAGGTCAATACAGTATCAAAAAAAAGATAGTAAAGATCGCATTAGTGCAAACAAAAGGAAATTAATCATCAGGACCAGGTTTATTGAAAAAATAGCAGGACAAAGCAAAATCAGAAATAAAAGGCAAAGAGTAGAAAACTAAGTAAAATGTCATAAAGAGGTTCAAAAATGAGGGGGCAAAACACATGCAGAACACGTTAGAGATAATGAAAACAGTGGAATTTGAAAGACACAAAAAAAGTAGGCGCGACATACATACAGAGCAAGTTACAGAATAAAAAAGCTGAAAATTTAGAAAATATAAGGGGTGGGGATCGATTTGTTCTTAAACTCAATTTTTCTTTTTGTAAAAACTTAATTGCTTTGTATGGATTGTAATAAAATTAATAAAAAAAAAAAAAAAAGAAAATATCATACCATACACTATGAGAATCTGTGGTCCGGCAACAGTTGAAGCAATAAGTTTAATTTCAAAGAAAACACAATTCGGTCAGGTATATATTTATGATCACGGAGAAGCGATGCATATTTAAACAGGCAAAAAGAAAGGTAATTTAGTATATATTCTGCAAATAACATTAGACACCAAAGGAGATCTTGATATGCCATTCGTATTAAAATGCTTACAGTTTCCCGTGAGAATAGCTTTTGCTATGACAATTAACAAATCACAGGGACAAACATTAGAAAAAGTCGGATTATTTATTAGAGAAAAAGAAACAATATTCACTCATGGGCAGTTATACATTGCGTTGTCACAATGTATCTCCAGAAACGGAATCAAAATTGTTTTTAATGAAACTTGCAAAAGTGCAAATAATGAAACTGAAACAATTCCAAAGAAAAAAACATCTTTTAAAATTGTAAATCCGATTAACCAAACACAGGGGTTGGCAAGCGAAGTGAGCAGGGGGTGGTCTAAAAGAAAATGTGATTCATCAGACCAGGCCACCTTCTATTGCTCTACCATCTAGTTTTGATGCTCGCATGCCCATTGTAGGTGCTTTCAGCGGTGGACAGGGGTCAGAATGGACACTCTGACCAATCTGCTTCCATGCAGCTCTATAAGCAGCAAGCTGCAATGTAATGTGTGTTCTGACACCTTTCTCTCATAGTCAGCATTAAGTTTTTTATAAATATGTGCTACAATAGCTCTTCTGTGCAATTGTATTAGACAGAAGAGCATTTGTTTCCTATGCACATCAGTGATCCTTGGGTGCTCATGACCCTTTCGCCGGTTCACTGATTGTCCTTTCTGGGACCATTTTTGTAGGCACTAACCACTGCATACTAGGAACACCCCACAAAGCCTACCAGTTTGGAAATGTTCTAACCCAGCCAATTAGCCATCACAATTTGGCATTTGTCAAAATTACTCAGATACTTATGCTCTCTCATTTTTCCTGCTTCAAACACATTACCTTCAAGAACTGACTATTCACTTGCTGCCTACTACTCTATATACATCCCATGTAATGGGATAATCAGTTTTATCCACATTACCTGTCAGTGGTTTTAATATTGTGGTTGACAGATGTATATCAATAATATATTAATGTTGTCTGTGGATATGGCTTTCCATATTCAGCATGCAAAATAAGTTTTCCAACAAATACAAGACAATCATTTAAATGTTAAATTAGAGAAATGTGGGTTTCACAAGCATTAGCAATTAGCTGCAAAGTTTTGTCTGTGGACAGTTCTAATGTGGCAGCTACTGCTAACTGGAAAGTTCAAGAGAGTATAATATAGGTACAAAGATTCATTGGATTGGGCATTGCTGTTATCACTTTATTAATAACTTTAGTACTGTGAATTTCCCCCTCAAGATGGAGATCTAATAAAACGTTTGCCTGCATGACAGAAGTGCAAAAGGGCTTTGAATAACTAAAATCTTTATTTTGTAGTGATCTAATTTTGCGACACCCTGGCCCTTCACCTTAGTTTATCTTAGAGGTTGATGCATCTGGTATCAGTGTTGGTGCTGTATTGTCACAGAGATTGCCGGGTACAGGATTAGTACATTCTTGTGCCTATTAGTCTAAAACACATTCTCTAGCAGAACAGCTTATGATGATCAAGAAATTCTATAGATAAAAGTAGCATTAGAAGAATGGAGACAATGATAGGAAGGTACTAAATACCCCTTTAAAATCAATATGGATCATAAGAATATCACATACATCAAATTAACGAAAAGAATTAATTCATGCTAAGCTAGATAGGCCAGTCAGTCAGTCATTTTCCAACCCGCTATATCCTAACACAGGGTCATGGGGGTCTGCTGGAGCCAATCCCAGCCAGCACAAGGCAGGAACAAACCCCAGGCAGGGCGCCAGCCCACCACAACACACACACACCAAGCACAATTTAGGATTGCCAATGCACCTAACCTGCATGGCTTTGGACAGTGGGAGGAAACCAGAGCACCTGGAGGAAACCCACGCAGACACAGGGAGAACATGCAAACTCCACGTAGGGAGGAACTGGGAAGTGAACTCAGGTTTCCTCACTGCGCTACCGTGCTGAAACTAGATAGGCACTATTAGCAAATTTAATTTTACTATTACTATTAACACTAGAATTACCAGAGCCTACAAAACAAATCATAGATCTGTTCCACCATAAAATGCTTCGCACCTCTCCGTCAGCATCTTTTAGATAGATAGATAGATAGATAGATAGATAGATAGATAGATAGATAGATAGATAGATAGATAGATAGATAGATAGATACTTTATTAATCCCAAGGGGAAATTCACATAATCCAGCAGCAGTATACTGATACAAAGAAACAATATTAAATTAAATAGTAATAAAAATGAAAAAAAAAGAAAAAAATAAAAATAAAAAAAGCAGACAATAACTTTGAGTAATGTTAGCATTTACTCCCCTGGGTGGAACTGAAGAGTCGCATAGTGTGGGGGAGGAACGATCTCCTCAGTCTGTCAGTGGAGCAAGACAGTGACAAAAGTCTGTCACTGAAGCTACTCCTCTGCCTGGAGATGACACTGTTCAGTGGATGCAGTGGAATATTCATGATTGACAGGAGTTTGCTTAATGCCCGTCGCTCTGCCACAGATGTTAAACTGTCCAACTTTACTCCTACAATAGAGCCTGCCTTCTTAACAAGTTTGTCCAGGCGTGAGGCGTCTTTCATCTTTATGCTGCCACCCCAGCACACCACCGCGTAGAAGAGGGCACTCGCCACAACCGTCTGGTAGAACATCTGCAGCATCTTACTGCAGATGTTGAAGGATGCCAACCTTCTCAGAAAGTATAGTCTGCTCTGACCTTTCTTACATAGAGCATCAGTATTGGCAGTCCAGTCCAATTTGTCATCCAGCTGCACTCCCAGATATTTATAGGTCTGCACCCTCTGCACACAGTCACCTCTGATGATCACAGGGTCCATGAGGGGCCTGGGCCTCCTAAAATCCACCACCAGCTCCTTGGTTTTGCTGGTGTTAAGGTGTAAGTGGTTTGAGTCGCACCATTTAACAAAGTCTTTGATTAGCTTCTGTACTCCTCCTCCTGCCCACTCCTGATGCAGCCCACAATAGCAGTGTCATCAGCGAACTTTTGCACGTGGCAGGACTCGAGTCATATTGGAAGTCTGATGTATATAGATTGAACAGGACCGGAGAAAGTACAGTCCCCTCGGCCCCTGTATTGCTGAACACAATGTCAGACCTGCAGTTCCCAAGACGCACATATTGAGGTCTGTCTGTAAGATAGTCCACAATCCATGCCACCAGGTGTGAGTCTACTCCCATCTCAGTCAGCTTGTCTCTAAGGAGCAGAGGTTGGATGGTGTTGAAGGCACTAGAGAAGTCCAAAACATAATTCTTACAGCACCACTGCCTCTGTCCAGGTGGGAGAGGGATCGTGTAGCATATAGATGATGGCATCCTCCGCTCCCACCTTCTCCTGGTATGCGAACTGCAGAGGGTCGAGGCGGCGGACCTGTGGCCTCAGGTGGTGAAGCAGCAGCCGCTCCATGGTCTTCATCAGATGTGACGTCAGAGCAACAGGCGGAAGTCATTCAGCTCACTAGGACGTGATACCTTTGGGACAGGGTGATACAAGATGTTTTCCAAAGCCTTGGGACTCTCCCTGTTCCAGGCTCAGGTTGAAGATGCTGTAGAGGACTCCCCAGTTCCAACGCACAGGCCTTCAGCAGTCGTGGCGATACACCATCTGGACCCGCTGCTTTGCTGGCACAAGTCTTTTCAGCTCTCTGCTCACATGGGCTGCTGTAATTGTGGGTGGGGATGTCTCAACTATGCTGGTATCAGCAGAAGGATGGTTGGAGGATGCAGTACTCGAGGTGAGAGTGGGTTAGTGATCAAACCTATTAAAGAAGTTGTTCATTTGGTTTGCTCTCTCCACGTCTGTCTCGATGGCGGCACCCCGCTTCGAGCAGCAGCCAGTGATAATCTTCATCCCATCCCACACTTCCTTCATGCTGTTGTTCTGCAACTTCTGCTCCAGCTTTCTCCTGTACTGCTCTTTCGCCCTGAGCTGGACTCGGAGTTCCTTCTGCACGCGCTTGAGCTCATGCTGATCACTACCTTTAAAAGCCCTTTTCTTCTGGTTCAAAAGGCCCTTGATGTCACTTGTAACCCATGGCTTGTTGTTAGCATAGCAGCGTACTGTTCTTACTGGAACTACAATGTCCATACAGAAGTTGATGTAATCAGTTGTGCATTCAACAGCCTCTTCAATGTTCTCACTATGTGACCCAAGCAATATATCCCAGTCTGTAGTTCCAAAGTAGTCTCTCAGAGCCTGCTCTGCCTCAGGGGACCACTTCCTGAATGAGCGTGTAGTTGTAGGTAGCGCCCTCACTCTTGGTTTGTATTGAGGCTGAAGCAGAACCAGGTTATGATCTGCTTTCCCAAGCGCAGGCAGCGGGGTGGCGCTGTATGCGTCTTTAACGTTTGCATACAGTAGATTGATAGTCCTTTTTCTCCGAGTGTTACAATCCACATACTGGGAGAAGGCAGGTAATGTTTTGTCCAGCGTCACATGGTTAAAGTCTCCAGCGATTAGCACAAGTGCCTCAGGGTGCTGCGTTTGTAACTTAGCAACTGCGGAATGGATGATGCATGGACGGTGCATGTGACCAAAACATTAACATTGATATTTAAAAGCCAGATCAAATGGGATCGTGAATGCAGCTGAGAGAATAAAACTGAATAAAAAAAAACAAAGCTAACCTTTACAAGTATCATAAATTACACCGGACTGGAATCAAATGTATGTTTTTATTTTAAAATAGTAAGAATACGAACAGCTCAAATCTCAAAACAGACCTGTCCAGGATCAAACCCATGAAGCTTTGATTACCCGTCAACAGTTGATACTTCTGCTCCACCGAAGTGATCGTAGCAAATGTGTGTCAATGTCGCACCCTAATGCGGGTTCTTTTTCTCCAGTTATATTCTTGAACTAGCAAAATACCCGCGCTTCGCAGCGGAGAAGTAGTGTGTTAAAGAAGCAATGAAAAGAAAAGGAAACATTTTGAAAATAACGTAACCTGATTGTCAATGTAATTGTTTTGTCACTGTTGTGAGTGATGAGTGTTGTTGTCATATATATATATATATATATATATATATATATATATATATATATATATATATATATATATACACACATAAACATATATATATATACATATATACACACAAATACATATATATATATACATACATACACACACACATATATAAACATATATATACATATACATACATATCTACATATATACACACACAGCTATTTCAGTATCAGTGCAATATGCTGTTTGTTAAAACGGTTGACTCCACTCTTACGTGCAATAACAAATCAAATCATTCAGTTGTCTTTGCTCATATGTCATTTTAGAGCTGGACGCCTGGCATCTTTTTTTGGCCACAAGTTCGTTTCTGTTTGGTGTGAGGTTCTGTGTTGTGGAGATTCTCAGGATGGATTGCAGGTGCTCATCAGTGAGGCGACTCCTGTGTGCTGTTTTGTGCTGTTTTAGTCTTTATCACTGAGAAGAGCTTCTCACACAGATATGTGCTACCAAACATGCACAAGGTTCGAGCCGCATGTAGACGGACTTTTTTTGTTCTTCAAAGTCACCAAAGCGCCGTGCAAACTCAGTGCGCAATAACTCTAGCTTCGCAATAACTTGCAGCATCATAAGGTAGACTTGATTAACGCGGTAAATGTTCGGCAAGGCAGCTGAAGCGCTGCATTATGGGATCTGTAGTTTATTGTGTTACCAGCGCTTCATATACCCGGGCCATTAATAACAATAATACAGTATATAAAATGATCTCGCGGCCGGATATAATTACACGCCGGGCCGGATGTGGCCCGCGGCCCTTGAGTTTGACACATATGGACTAAATAGAACTTGAAAAGATATATTTTTTCAAATGTGATCGCGCAATTCAGATAGAGTTGACGCAAGACTACAGCCTGCATGCCTCAATGAGTCATCCTCCCTCGCTCTTACTTTTTTACCGTTCATCTAATGAATACACTGAGTATGGCTTTACCAAAACAATCATTGATGGCGAATAAAGTATCCATTATTCGTGTATGTAGAGCGGGATATATATATATACATATATATATACCCGCGTATCGAGAGAAGTAGTGTGTTAAAAAGGTAGAAAAAGAAAAGGGAACATTTTAAAAATAACGTAACATGACTGTCAATATACAGTATTTGTTTTGTGAGTGTTACTGAGTGTTGCTGACATCAAGGATTTGATTATCATTATTTCATTCAATCAGGTTCGTATTTGTAGGATGTGTTGTGTTCAAGTTACATTCCGTGTTTGTCAATCGTTGTAAAGATGTCAGGTTTCATTCATCGATTCGTTTCTTACTGCATCAATAAACAGCTCGTCTTCTTCTTTATCTGAGACCTGACACACTGCATGCACGGGTTTTTTTCACAGTCTTCCTTTAGCGGACATTGACTTTTTCCACCGTGTGCTTTGTTTCCGCAGTAGCTGGATTTATGAATATGCTTATCAGACGCTTCATATTTTTGCTGCCTTTTCAATTGTGTAATTCGGTTTTGATCAGCTCTTTGGAACTGTTGCTTTTATCTGTGCACTGCGTCAGTTCACGTGAGCCACTCGGTGTACTTGCATCGAAGGTTCCCAGCTGTGCTGGTGCCATCTCGTGCTATGTCCATGGCTGTATTTAATGTTACCTTAGTCCTGGCACTTAAAACTTTCTCTCGCAGTTTCGCTGAGTTTGTGTCAAACACCACCCTGACCATCTCATCTTCCTCTCCATAAGCACAGTCCTTCACCCGTGAATATTTACCCGTGGCAGTTTGCTATTGGATTGCCGCTGACGGACGGCCTTATATGGGCAGGCACTAAATTACAAACGCCAGCGAAGCCTGTCTATGAACTTAATTTAAAGTGTAGGTTTACATCGTGCTTTGTTTCAAGTAGCAGAACTCATGAATATGGTTGTATATGTCACTCGCTCGCTTCTTATTGTTTCGCTGCCTTCTCAATTATATAATGCATGTTTTCTTGAGTGCTTTTTTGAGGTCTTCCTGGTTTTCTATGTACTGCGTGATTACGTGGGAGGCGTGATGATGTCACACGAAACTCCGCCCCACGGCGTTGAAGCTCATCTCCATTACAGTAAATGGAGAAAAACTGCTTCCAGTTATGACCATTACGCGTAGAATTTCGATATAAAACCTGCCCAACTTTTGTAAGGAAGCTGTAAGGAATGAACCTGCCAAATTTCAGCCTTCCACCCACACGGGAAGTTGGAGAATTAGTGATGAGTCAGTGAGTGAGTGAGTGAGTGAGGGCTTTGCCTTTTATTAGTATAGATAGAAGCGCACTTGTTCTGTTATATTTGTACCTTTTGTGAAAGTGTTTCTTTGATATTTGGTATTCAGGCTTCACACATTATACATTTCATTTCTACATTTTGTCAATTATTACTAAAACATGAAAACTGTTTCTGTTTTAACATAACATAACAGTTAACATTTAACCGTTTCTGTTTACATAGAACGTTGTAGACACGGAACACACATGAAATTCAAGTGTTCCAAATAACAATATCCTTCTATATAAAAGCGGTCGGGATTGTCCTTCCGTTCCGTGAGTGCTATGCAGGCGGGGAGTTTCACACACGCCCAGTCCATTTTGCAATATACGATGGGATTTGTAGTTTTGTTTTTCCAGGTAAAAGATGATTTTCTATTCTAGACTGTGTGATATCTTCTTCTTTCTTACTGTATAAAAGCGGTCGGGATTGTCCTTCCATCCTGTGAGTGGAAAACGTAGCAGTATTCCGCTTATCACAGACTTACTACTTGCAGCTTGCGGTACGAAGCGACATGATGTGAGCAGAGTTCTGGTGCTCCCATCATTCTCTTGCTTTTGTGCACGATGCGCTGGAAAAATAAACAAATTTATGTCTCTGAAAATAATTAATGTTGATGGAGTACAAATGCCTCACCACGTAGTAAATACGAGGGGGGTTCAAAAGGGCGACCTTAATATAGAAAAAAAGTTTAAATTTCATCACAAAAATAACAGAAACTATGAGTATTAAAGTAATACCGCTCAAATGCAATATAACCAAATTAATGAGTTTGCATAAAATATCAAATTGATCTACATATTGAATTGCCTTAAGAAGTGGTCAACTTTAAAGTCGGTCGCCTTAAAAGGCGGGTGAGCCTAGTAGTATTTATAAAAGGTGTCATTTTGCTTGACTTCTCACTCTATACAACTCTAAGCAACTGACACGCAGGTAAACAGACTTGAGCTGAGAAAACTGTGTGGGGTGGGGGATGTGATAGCAGGCTGCTTACTGTTTGCTGCTTATCCACACATTTACAGGACAAAAAACGCTGACGGAGATGTGCAAAGCGTTTTAAGGTGGGATGGATCTACGACTTGTTTTGTAGGCTCTGGTAATTCTAGTGTTAAACTGTCAAGTAAAATGATAAAAACGATGCCTTATTAAAGTTTTGCAATCCAGACAAGGTTTTATCTGAACCTGAACCAATGTTTCTAGGGGTAACCATGATACATTCACCCACTCGATTTTAAGATTTTGTATAATCTGTACAGAATAATGCTTTCTCACTAAACTGTCTAACAGTAAATAAAATATTCTCCCAAACCTACATGGTACGGTCCTAGGGGGAGTGTATGCCTCAGCTATGTTTAGACATCCAGGAGTCAAGTAGACATTGGCAATTCTGAAAAGATATTTTTGGTAGGAGAACATGAATAAAGATGGTTATGACTACATTTCTTCCTTTGAGGCATGTTGTAGGGCCAAGTACCTGGACTCCCTTTTGGGTTATTACTGTCCATACCATTTCAACTTATCAGGGGGAGGCAGTGATTTATCAATAACCTGAACTTTCTAATTGATCTATTTTTAATTCTAATTGAAACTATTTTTATAGTAGTAGACAGATTTTCCTAGTATTCTTATTTCATTCCCCTTTAAAAATATCTTCTGCTAAAGAACTAGTTATTTTCTTCATTAAATAAATTGTCTGTCTACATGTTGCCCCCTATATATTGTAACATTATTTATGATCATGGTCCTTAGTTTGTTTCTCACTTCTGTAGGTTACTGTGTGACCATATTGGTTGTGTGGTTAATTTAACTTCCAGATGTTATCCAAAAGCAAATGGTCAGACAGAAAGGGTAAACTGTGCTCTTGAAAAGTACCTTCATTGTACTGTACATTGGATTCTAGTTAGTCTGACTGAAGTGGACTGAATTGGCTGAATTTGCAAGAAATGTTTTGTATCATTCAGCCCTAAAGATGACTTCTTTAGACCGTTCATATGGACTTCAACCACAGCTTTTCGATTTGTAACTTACTTTCGGTGTAGCAGCTAGTGCAAAAGAACTTGACAATTGTTGGTTCTTCTGCCAAATGGTTAGTGGACCATCAGAGAAAGCCTGCTCCAAATTTGAAAATAGGTCAGAAGATGCGGCCCAAGGTACTATGATATATTGGTCCCCATGTGGTATGGTTATTCCAGTATCATACACTCTTGTTTTGCCAGCTCATTTTAAAATCCATTCCATCTTCAATGACTCTAGAATACGAGCAGCTAACCACAGTCCTTATTATAGACCCACAATGTTGCTACAATATGTTACAGTTAAAGGATTTTTTGGAGTATGAGATTTAATTGGTTCTTGATTGTCATCATTGGTGCACTAGGGTTGAACACCTAGTATATTGGAAGGTCTAAAGCACTGAAAACAGACCTTGAGCTCATGTGCTTGCGATGTTCATGCTCCTCATCTATTGGCTTGGTTTCATTCGTTTTGCCATAGGCACCACTTTGTTTTCCTTGTGGATTTCACCGTGTTCTGACAACAACAGCACTGTTGATTGTTATGGTGATGAATCCTAGAATTGTCCATGATTTGCACTATGCGCAATGTAATTAATGCAACCATATAAGTATCAGCACATTCTTTACACTGCATCTGAGATTGAATAACAGTTGTTAAAATACTTGCGATAGTGTCTTTAGTACTTTTCTGGTTTAAGACTTTTTTCTGAACTCTCAACTACGATACTTGTTTCATCCATTTTTTGACAAAAGATCAGTTTGTTTCCTGATTTTCGATCCCTGCACATCTCTGGTTACAGCTTTTCTCCTAGACCTTTACAAAAAAAAAAAGAAAAAATCCACTAAACTTTTTAACAGGAACAGGTGCAAAGAGAAATAAAGTAAGAGTTGTGTGAGAAAACATCCATCCATCCATTATCCAACCCGCTATATCCTAAGTACTTGGTTACGGGGGTCTGCTGGAGCCAATCTCAGCCAACACAGGGTGCACGGCAGGACACAAACCCTGGGCAGGGTGCCAGCCCAGCACAGGACACACACTAGGGACAATTTAGGATCACCAATGCACCTAACCTGCATGTCTTTGGACTGTGGGAGGAAACCGGAGCACCCAGAGGAAACCCACACAGACAACATGCAAACTCCATGCAGGGAGGACCCGAGTCTCCTAACTGTGAGGCAGCAGCGCTACCCAATGCGCCACCGTGCCACCTGTGAGAAAACATGTGTGAGTCAAATAAAGTTACAGCAAGTGGCTCAAACAAAAGAATTAAAAGCAAAGTAAATAGAGGACAGCTTTGTCTCTGCAGCTTGGGATTAATAAAGTATCTATCTATCTATCTATCTATCTATCTATCTATCTATCTATCTATCTATCTTCCCTACAAATTGGAAAAGGAGCAGATAAGTCAGAACTTACATTGGGGGTCAAGTACAATGTAGTAATCTTATTAGTAAAGAGATCACCCATTAGCTGCAGAACTTTCTACAGACAGTGTCAATGTAATCTGTCAATACAACTTATTTTTTAAATAGTGCTCTTCACTAAGTGTAGGTGCAGAGTATTGTTAACAATTCTCACTCAAAATAGAAGTATAGGTAAAATATGATAAAATTACTAAATACAAAAGTAGTACAAATTTTAATGCAGATTTGTAAAAACACACAGAGAGCAAGGATGAAACTGATTAAACAAAAATGGGAACAAAAAGTATCTGTCCATTAAATAAATGATGAATTATGGCCAATTCACAACAGAAAAGATTAAAATTGTAAAAATGAAATTAAAAAACAAAATCACAATCTTTGAGACCTCAGCCAATTGGCCACTTACCTACTTCTGGGTTTTTTATAGTGAAGTCGGTGCTGGCCATCCAGTATGATCAGAGCATCGTTCCATCCAATGATTCCAATGCTCCTTTATCCAAAATGACTTTTCCATATACAGGAGAGCAGCCTGGCATTAGAGCAATGACATCTGGTGCCACATCCAGATACCAAGAAGAGAAGCAGAATAGAGGATGATTAATAACAGTTTAAAATATTATTATTATATATATAATTCACTAAGGCAAGACACCCATGGAAAGCACGCCAGAAGGAGTGTGGATTCACTAAGCCGCCGACAAGTAAGACACCTAGGCATGCAGGGAGGATCCACGCCCACCAACTTCAAGACCATTGGATACGATGACAACTCGCACAGCGACGCCCACCAACTCGGGCGCGACGACACAGAAAGAACGGCGTCATTTATATTCGTCTGTCGTAGAGGCCTCATGTACCTTCAAGCCACCTTGACTGTTCATAGAGGCATGTTTCTCACGGATGTGAGTCGCCATATGCAGCATATAAAACAGTTTGCAAGGGGTATCCCATGGGATCCTTAAAACAATCCTTTACAACTGAGGTTAAAACACAATGAAGTAAGCAGTCTTTAAAAACCGAGTTTTCAGTTACGACGCACGACCGCTTGCACCATAGCAAACTGCTTTACACGCTACATACAGCAATTCGTATCCGCGACAAACATGCGTCTTCTTCACTCACGGACAATTATATGCAGCTCTCTCCTGAGTTCCATCTTTTCATTCACTTTCTGTTGTATCCTCAAACCCTCCCTTTTTAGACAACTGTGTCTTTCCAGAAGTGTTCAACCATCAATAAATAATTATGCGGCGTTTGTTATGCCACGGGTTAAATATTGTGTTGTATTTTGCTCACTCCAGAGTTCCATCTTTTCATTCACTTACTGTTGTATTCTCACACCAACCCATTTTAGACAACTGTGTCTTTCCAGAAGTGTTTAGCATTCAATAAATAATTATGCATGAGATTGAGCGTGTGTCTACCCGGCGCAGAGAGGCGTGTGTAAGCCGTTGAACCCCATTCGAGCTGCAAACCGCGGAATTCCCACTAAGTGCGACTCATACGCTCCAACTGGTTGCGTCCCTACCCTTTGTGCACACCCCCCTCCCACCTCGCTACTACCGTGGTCGGGTGTCTTGGTAGATTATATTTAGAAAAGCAGCCAATGACTCAAGTGACTAGTTGGAGGTGGGCACATGAGTGAGCAGTACATACTGAATGAGAATTCAGCAGACTAGCATGATGGAGGGAGCTGAATGGATGTCCTTCTCCTCTCCTCCCGTTCCAAACTCCGCGCTGTGCACCCCCATCCCTCCATCTGGCAAGAGAAGGCGCGATTGCGGTCCTCCAGTTTTCAGTCACGGACGATTGTGTGTTGGTTTGTTCCGTGCATTGTTACAATGTTGCTTTTCTTGCTGATTTATTACATTCTCGATTTTTCAAATGTTAATTTTCTCCCTGTGCTTAAAAATCATTAAAAAACCGGCTTGATTATGCGGCGTATGGTACACCGCGGGTTGGCTAGTATTACTTATTTCTGTACAAATGACTAACAAACAGAAATGTTGTATAGAGCTAATAAGCAGCTCTAGGCTAAAGTAAGTCTTCAGCCTTGATTTGAAAGCTGAGACTATATGGGCATAGATATTATTCTTATATATTTTATATTAGCAGGTAGATCATTCTACAGCTTCAAGGTCCTGTAACTAAAACTGTGACCTCTCACAGTTACTTTGCCAATCCTTGAAATCTTAAGTAGTCCAGCATTTTGAGATCTCAATGTGCATTCTGGTTTGTAGGTAATGAAAAGTTCAGATAAGTAAGCAGGGCCTTGGCCATTTAAGGCTTTATAAGTTTAAAAGAGGATTTATAAATCAGCCCTAAGATTAACTGGGAGTCAGTGTAAGGACTTTGGAAGTGGAGTTGTACGTTTGTATACTCTGTTGATTTGTATTTTATAAATTCAGGAAGAACAACATCTCAGGTGCTGTTTGGGAGTGATCCTTGTTAATAATGTGTAATACCTGTAGGTGACGAAGATTATCTGCAGTAAAGCAAAAGCGAAAGTAATTGTTAATGGTTTGAAGAATAACCATGTTTATTAAAGAAGGTGATTGATATGATTTTTTGCCCAATTTCAGAAGTAAGGATAAGATTGCAGAGTTTTTATTATTGTGAAGATGAGACTTTCCTAATGTAGATGAAAAGAAAAGATGCAACAACTATACGTGTTGTGACTGAAATGTTGAAATCAGTTCAGGCATAATTGATTTCAGGATCAAGCATTTTATGTTTAGTGAATAACAAGAATAAAGTTATATCCTTACCCTGAGAAAAAAGCACCAAGAATCTGTGATAAATATATTTTTCCAGTTTACTTTTGTTGTCATATGCATCCTCAGAAACATAGAAGGTACTTTTGTTTAAACCAAAATGTTTGTTCTTTCAAAGTGGACGTATTCAGTCAGTTTTAAGGATTTTTTCACAGTGGAACCCAGGTACCCAACTTCATGCAATGAAATGCAAGAACAGGCTAGATACTGTAGTTATTAAAATGTATAAAATATGCCTTACATTGCAGTGCAATTTTATGTGGCAAATAAATATATATCATGAATGTGAAGAAATAACTTGAAAATTACTGAACTTGGAATTGGTCTCTTCCATTGCGAGGTTTGGACATCTGAGACAGTGCTCTCTTAGCAGCACTGTTATTTAGCTTTTAAAAATCTGTATTTAATTACCCCAAGTGGAATCAATTACAAGTATATTAAAAATAAGAACAGGAAATGGTATTATTTATATAAAGAAGGATATAAAGAAGGACACATAGCAGAATAGTAGTAGTAGTAGTTTATTTATATAGCGCCCTTCACAGACAAGAGGTCACAGAGCGCTGAACATCAAATACAGAATAAATGCAAACAGTTGAAGCAAAAACATAAACAAAACCAATAAAAACAATAAATAAACAAACTGGAACTATTTAGCACTGATTAAAAGCTTGTTTAAAAAGAAATGTTTTTAGTTGTTTTTTAAAAGAATCAACAGACTCGACTCCACGCAGACCACAAGGCAGGCTGTTCCATAGTCTTAGTGCCACAGACTGAAAGGCACGATCCCCACGGGTTTTTAGCCAAGTGCGTGGGACAACTAGAAGGCCCTGTTGCCCAGATCTTAGAGTCCGGCAAGCTGTATGGCGTTGGAGCAGGCTGGTTAGGTACTCAGGGGCCTGTCCATGCAAAGCTCTGAAAGTAAGTACCAAAACTTTAAAATGAATTCTATAAAACACTGGGAGCCAGTGCAGTGTGTACAGAATGGGAGTAATATGATCACTCTGGCTAGCACGAGTTAGGAGCCTGGCAGCTGCATTTTGAACTAACTGAAGGCATTAGAGAGAGGACTTGCTCAAACCTGTAAAGAGAGCATTACAGTAATCAAGCCATGAAGAAATAACAGAATGAACAAGCATCTCCAATTCTGATTTAGAAACAACATTTCTTAGATTTGAAAGATTTCTTAAAAGAAAGAAACACGAGCGGCTGACTGACCTTATATATTCATCAAGTGTCAGGGACTGGTCAAAAATAACCCCAAGGTTTCGTAGACTCGACTTAATAACAGGAGAAACAGAAGATAATTTTAAACTGATCTCAGAATGAAGAACAGGAGGAGCAACAATTAGTACCTCAGTTTTTCCTTATTTCAACTGCAGGTAGTTACTACTGAGCCAGTTGTTAACCTGAGACAGACAATCAACCAAAGTGACCAAAGTATTAATTTGGTTAGGCTTAAATGAAAAATAGAGCTGTATATCATCTGCATATAGATGATACGAGATGTCCTTGAAAGAGTTAAGAATCTTTGATAAGGGAAGAATATATAAAGAGAAAAGTACAGGTCCAAGAACCGATCCCTGTGGCACTCCACATGTCAAAGGAGCAGAGTCAGATGAAAAGCCAGCCACACCGATTGAGAAACTCCTATTTGACAAATAAGAGGAGAACCAGTCCAAAGCAGAGCCACAGACACCTAACAGCTCTAATCTATTAATTAAGATCCGGTGGTCCACCATATCAAAAGCTGCAGTAAGATCTAACAGTATAAGTACAGAGCACCTGCCTGCATCAGCAGCAATTTAAAGAACATTAAAAACTTTTAGAAGAGCTGGTTGTGTAGAATGTTGCCTCCGAAAACCAGATTGAAAAGAATCAAAGAACCCCTGCTTTTCTAAGAAGGCACAAAGTTGCTGTTCAACCACCTTTTCCAAAAAAAGAATTAAAAGAAGCAAGTAAATTCTTTAAGTATGAATGATGAACTTCCAGATTAGTAGACTTCCATAGGCGCTCCGCTTTTCGGCAGGAATGCCTAAGATTACGAATGGAGTCATTCATCCAAGGAACTGAGTGGGTAACAGAATGCTGCCTGATCTTAAGAGGAGCGATCTTATTCAAAATATCAGTACAATGGTCATTAAAACATTGAACTGCTAACTCAACATTATCAATATCACTGCCGGCATCAGATGCCACAAATAAATCAACAAACTGATTGATCACTGACTCATTAATAAAACGAGTACGCCTAGAGTTAAACACAAGGTGACAGATCTAAATTTGAAGACAAGTCAAACAAAACACACTTATGATCACTAAAGGTTACATTACAAATTGTAACATCATTCAAGCCAACTCCATAAGAAAAAAACAAATACAATGTATGTCCCCCACTATGGGTAGGGCCAACAACATGTTGTACAAAATTAAGAGTCGGTGATACACAGAAATTCAGAAGCCACACTACATAAAATATCATCCACATGGATGTTAAAGTCACCAAGCATTACTTTTCTATCCAGTTTAATAATGGTGGAAACAAAATCTTGAAAATCAGTAAGAAAAGGATTAATCGCACCTGGTGGACGATAAATTAAAATACAATACATTGGGGTTATACGCCCAACTTTAACAATCTGAAGTTCAAAAGTCTTATATGAAATGGTAGGAATAGAATGATATACAAATAACTTCTTAAAAACCATGGCGATCCCACCTCCACGGCCGGTGTGCCGCGGTGTGCTAATGAAAGAGCAGTCCTCGGTACACAACTCTATCAGATTAGTAAAATCAGAATCACACTGCCAAGTCTCTGTCAGGAACATGAAATCCAATTTATTACTAGTAAAAAAGTCATTCAAAATAAACGACTTGTTTGCGAAAGAGCGTGCATTAATCAGTACTACCTTAGCTGGCAGAGTCATAGAAACAGCGGCTGTCAAATTAGCATTTTCTGGAATATGAGGGATAACACAGAGAAGTCCGGGATTACTCCCTCGGCGAACTCGGCGTCTCGGACGGGGAGCGGGAAGCAACACGTCAGGTAATCCCGGCAGAACAGGTCTCAAGCACGTCGGCCTTCTCAGATAATCCTTAGATAAAGATGGATGATCCACATCAGAAACACAGCGCCATAGATGCCGAAAACTCGCATGCATACCTGCCCTTTTCCCACGTTTCCTCCAACGGGACTGCAGGTTGACTCGGGTGCCGTTAACCAACAGAGTGGAAAAGCAGCTGAAAAATGTAGCATTCATAAACCACGGAGGAAAAAAGGTATAGTTGTAATGCTTAGAGAAGTTTTCCATTGCTGATCTAATGTTCAATGAAATTCGATCGTACACTAACGTGGCTGGAGAACCGCGTATGACTAGTGTCACAAAATAAACAAAAATATCCTACAACCTCAATGAGCGGGGCAAGACGAACGCAAAGGCATAGCCTAACAGAGGCGCCATTTTTGGAATTAGATAAGCTGAACCAGGATATAAAAGATCATGGAAGTATATTTAAGCAATAACTTTAATGTAAAACTAAATGAAAATGTAGCAAAATTGATGCAAAAATACAGGGAAATATGAGCAAAATTAAGGATAACTTATGAGTACTTTATGCTCACAAGGAAGGAGTTAAACAAACGTTTACGACTCGCACTGAAGAAGAACCTGTCGCTGACAAACATCAACTGCTGTGGAATCTGCTTGCAAAGTGCTTTGTGATAAATTAGCATTCTTTGAAGACAGTTGCAGAAGGGACAACAACAGAATAGAAAGACTTCCTGAAAAAAACTGTGAAATTTGTAACTTAATTAATTTCCAAAATTATTGGAGAATACTCTAAATCAGACACTGGGATATAAACATCTTATTGCATAAGTGAATGGAATGTCTCAAAACCTATAAGTCTGATTGTCAGATTCAAATAAATTACAGGTAAGAGAAAATTAGATTTTGGACATCTTCTAAAAGTGCAATAAAAACTAAAATCTATAATTTGTTAATTCACTTAAACCTTTACTTTAAAGGCAAAAGGACGAATAAAAGATTTTCAGTGTTTTCACCAACAAACTTAATTCTATTTGTTAAACATAAACAAATTTAGAAATCGATGCCTGCAACACACTACAAAAAAGCTGGGACAGAGGCAAGAGCAAATCTTAAAAAACAGCAAAGAAGGAAGAATATCCTTTTCTCTGATATATATGTTTATTCTAAAATTTTATTAATAGATCTTACCATATTTAAAAAAAGTTTTAAATAGATTCTCTATGAGAAAATTTCATTTTTTCTAATTTCTAATAGTATAGAACATCAGTTTACCCACTGACTTACAACAGGTTGGCTGAGATTCTTCCAGTTGAACAAGATAAGTCTACGTGCTAATAGTGTGGTTAAGGCAATTACAATCAATGTGTCCTTCTCCACTTTAAGCCCATCTGGGAGTACGCCAAACACAGCTGTTAATGGTTTAGGAGTGATTGAATAACTGTCACACTTGGTGTTACAAAGAGTTTTGTCCAGAATTATGTCAATTTGGTGAACTCACAAAATATGTGGCCAGTGAGGCTAGAGCTAGATTGCAACACTTGCAAGGTAGATCTTGGCCTGGATATATTTTGAACAGTTTTAAACAAGATAAATATGCTTTATAAAGTATTTAAGTTGAATAATTGGATGCTTTACACATATGGAGCTAGAATGTATTCAATGCATGGCTTCCTTCCACTCCTTTTCAGAGATGTTAAGTGAAATATCCTTTTCCCACCATACTCTGGGATCTTTGAAAGGAAGGGACATTAAAATGTTTTTATATATTATTGAGATGCTGTTTGAGTCAGCAAGACTGATCAATATTTCTTCTGGAAAAGATACAGGTGGGAATTGTGAAAAATTGGGCAGTTTCCTTTTAGCAAAGTTTCTGATTTGAAAGTAGTGGAAAAATTGTGTTGATGGGAAGTTAAATGTGAAGTGTAATTGTTCAGTGTTAGAATAAGTTAATACTTACTGTATGTAGAGGGACAAAAGGTAAAAAGTTCTCTGCCTTAAAGTGCTTCCTGCGTTGGTTCCATATTCTGAGTGATTGATGGAAAATTGAATTAATAGTATACTGATGATGATTTGTATTTACTGGAGCACAAAGTAGGGCGTATAAAGAAGTACTGCAAGATTTTACTTCCATTGCAGACCAGGCTTGTCTGTATTCATCAATTGATGTGTCAATTGCCTGGGGTTTAATGTATAAACGGTGCATACACATGTAAAGCCATGCACATTTTCACGCTAGCTCAATCCTTGGTGTACGCAATTTCTCTACTCAGCTTTGCAAACTGGCGGCACCCAGCATCAAAGCAGTGCTTTTTTTCCTGTGTGGTTTCCCTTTATTTTTTAGATCCACATCCCTGAGGCAAGCTTTGTCATATACATTGAAATTAACAGCATATTGTTTATTAGTTTAAGGCATCTGATTGTAATTAACCTGTAACAATATAATGGTCCACGGAATGGCCAATCTAATCCAAATACCATAGCTGCTTTAGCATTGTTACTCTTGCTGTACCTTCTTCTTTTTCTTCTTTCAGCTGCTCCCGTTGGGGGTTGCCACAACAGATCATCTTTTCCCATATTACTCTCACTGCACCACTCAGAGTATTTATATCACCGTATCTAAGTGTGGAATCACAGCTTTACAGCAGCTGATTAGAAAGAGGATTATCAGTATACAGCATCAAGCACATGCTGCCTCAGCCATGCGCACAATCTACTGAAATGTTCTCATACTACAGTTGTGCTTGAAAGTTTGTGAACCCTTTAGAATTTTCTATATTTCTGCATAAATACGACCTAAAACATCATCAGACTTTCTCTCAGTCCTAAAAGTAGATAAAGAGAAACCAGTTAAACAAATGAGACAAAAATATCATACTTGGTCATTTATTTATTAAGGAAAATGATCGAATATTACATATTTGTGAGTGACAAAAGTATGTGAACCATTGCTTTCAGTATCTGGTGTGACCCTCCTTTGCAGCAATAACTGCAACTAAACGTTTCCGGTAGCTTTTGCTCATTCCTGCATACCGGCTTGGAGGAATTTTAGCCCATTCCTCCGTACAGAACAGCTTCAACTCTGGGATGTTGGTGGGTTTCCTCACATTAACTTGCTTCAGGTCCTTACACAACATTTCGATTGGATTAAGGTCAGGACTTTGACTTGGCCATTCCAAAACATTAACTTTATTCTTTTTTAACCATTCTTTGATAGAACGATTTGTGTGCTTAGGTTCGTCATCTTGCTGCATGATCTTGCTTCCACCTTCTTTTGAGATTCAGTTCATGGACAGATGTCTTGACATTTTCCTTTAGAAATCTCTAATATAATTCAGAATTCATTGTTCCATCAATGAAGGCAAGCCGTCCTGGCCCAGATGCAGCAAAACAGGCCCAAACCATGATACTACCTCCACCATGTTTCACAGATGGGATAAGGTTCTTATGCTGGAATGCAGTGTTTTCCTTTATCCAAACATAACAGTTTTCATTTAAACTAAAAAGTTCTATTTTGGTCTCGTCTGTCCACAAAACATTCTTCCAATAGCCTTCTGGTTTGTCCACATGATCTTTAACAAAATGCAGACGAGCAGCAATGTTTTTTTTTGGAGAGCAGTGACTTTGTCCTTGCAACCCTGCCATGCACACCATTGCTGTTTAGTGTTCTCCTGATGGTGGACTCATGAACATGAACATTAATCAATGTGAGAGAGGCCTTCAGTTGCTTAGAAGTTAGAGTCCATTGTGACCTCACCGACTATTACACGACTTGCTCTTGGAGTGATCTTTGTTGGTCCACCACTCCTGGGGATGGTAACAATGGTCCTGAATTTCTTCCATTTGTACACAATCTGTCTGACTGTGGATTGGTGGAGTCCAAACTCTTTAGAGATGGTTTTGTAACCTTTTCCAGCCTGATGAGCATCAACAACTCTTTTTCTGAGGTCCTCAGAAATCCCCTTTTTTTGTGCCATGATACACTTCCACAAACATGTGTTGTGAAGAGCAGACTTTGATAGATCCCTGTTCTTTAAATAACATGGGGTGCCCACTCTCACCTGATTGTCATCCCATTGATTGAAAACACCTGACTCTAATTTCACCTTCACACTAACTGCTGTCAGGGATGCCAGGGGTGACAACCTGGCCGGGACGCCTTGAAGGACCGGAAGAGGGTCTACGCCCGCCCTAGATCACGTGGGGGCCGCCACTCTGGTTGCTTTGGGGGCCACGGGTAGAGGGCTTGGAAGCCCAACCCTGTAGGGGCCTGTGGTCACTGCCAGGAGGCGCCCCAATGCCTTGCAAATCCTGGACCTCAGCACTTCCGCCACCAGGAAGTGCTGGGGGGAAGAGAAGCAGGGACACCCAGAGAGCTTCCGGGAGAACAGCCGGCACTTCCGCCACACTGGGGCATGTCAGCGGGAGATTGCCGGGGAGCACCTGGAGCACATCCGGGTGCGGATAAAAGGGGCCGCCTCCCTTCATTCAGGGCTGGAGACGGGTGGAGGCAGGACAAGGCAGGAGAAGAGAGAGTAGAGGAGGCCCGAAGAAAGGCATTGTGTGTTGGCCAGGACTTTGGGGACTTGGGGTTTGTGTGCACTTTTGAACATTGTAAATATTGTAAATAAACGTGTGGTGGTGACTTTACAACATGTCCGCCTGTCTGTGTCTGGGCCATTTCCACATCAATAATCCTAGAGGTTCACATACTTTTGCCACTCACAAATATGTAATATTCGATCATTTCCCTCAATAAATAAATGACCAACTATAATATTTTTGTCTCATTTGTTTAACTGGTTTCTCTTTATTTACTTTTAGGACTTGAGTGAAAATCTGATGATGTTTTAGGTCATATTTATGCAGAGATATAGAAAATTCTAAAGGGTTGACAAACTTTCAAGCACAACTGTACAAATGCTTCAGAGCATTTCCAGTACGGACCTCGCGGTTCAGAAACAGTTTCATCCCAAAAACTATTAACGCAATCAATCAGTCCATCAAGTTCTACTTGTAGAACTGTTTGTACTTATAAGTACAATTACCTCACTGTAAACTTGTGATACAGGTATAATATTGCACAACCTGAGCCACTTTACCGCGTATTTACATATGATGATGATATCATTTTAAGATGAAATGCAGCAAAATACGTTTATTACATTATACAGATAAAATGTTTACATCATTTAAATAATCTGTATTGTTAAATAATTAAACATTTGAGGACACAGTATCGCAGTGCTAGCAAGGAGCTGGTGCCCCTTTCAGGGAATATTCTTGCCTCGTGCTGTATTCTTGCTGGGGCTGGCATGACACTAGATGGATAGAATAATTAAATATGTACTATGAAGATATTTCAATGTTCCTTAAAAGTTTTGAAGAATCTGCGTTATAAGCTTACAGATGGCTTAACATCACTGTATTACAGGGCTGATTGTGTGGCGATTGAGTACTTGGAGAAAGGAAGGACAGGAATTGGGGGTTAGTACATTTGAAAGAGACAGTACTGCTGCAATAAATTATTTCATCGAAAGTTGCACACGGCACAGCAAGCATCTTGCGGAAGGCAGGAACAATCTCAACAAGCTAGTCACTATCACTGCGCCACCTTGTTCCCATGTTCAATACATACTTTAATTCCTATCATCATGAAAATGATATCAAGTATACACCTCAGTATTTAAATTATTCAGACAGCTGTAATATCATTAATGTAATGAATTCTGTGTTCTGTTGGAGGAAGAGAAAGCTTCTGTAAGAAGCACGTAGTGATTCACACACATCAAGCACATAGAAGAACATATACAAAACAAAGAATTTAACGTGCTAACTTAGTTACGATGGTATTTGAGAAACTAGTAAATGAAATGATTTTAATATGAAGTCGATGATGTTCTACTTTAATGACAAAATAAACTACATGATTAAAGTGAAAATTTTGAGATTAATAGCTGACATTTCGAGCTATCTTCCTACTGTGTCCCTATATTTTTTCTTTTATTTGTACACTAATAAGCTTTCATATGACACTCACACGGTGGGCTATGACTCGCCTTTTCACGGCGACTTTGATATCTGACAACATTTTTGTTTCAGGCACTGTGCGACTTTGTGAACTTGAGCTTTCAAGTTTCTCCGACACTCTATGTCACTTGATCAAGTTCCTTTTGTTGTTTATACCTCTGTTTAAACAGTGGCAAAGGCTCTGAAGCGTTTGTCATATGAGAGCAGTTCAAATAGCGCAGCATGGTTGAGGCAGTGTGTGGCTGATGCTGTATACCGATAATTCTCTTTCTGATCAGCTGCTGTAGAGCTGATAAAGATACAGTGGGATAAATACTTGAGAGTAACAAGAAGAAGAAGAAGAAGGTGCAGTGAGAGTAACAAGGCTAAAACTGCTATGGTATTTGGAATAGTTTGGCCATTCCGTGGACCATTATATTGTTACAGGTTAATTACAATCAGATGCCTTAAACTAATAAAAAATATGCAGTTAATTTCAGTGTATTTGATAAAGCTATGTCAGGGATGTGGATCTAACAAAGAAACGGAAACCACACTGGAACATCAGCACTGCATTGACGCTGGGTGCCGCTGGTTTGCAAAACCGAGCGGAGAACTTGCGTATGCAAAGCATTTAGCTGGCGTGAAAATGTGTGTGGCTTTACGCCCAGTTTAGGCTTTTGTACATCGCGGTGTGAGTGTGGAAATGGGCTAACGCAGTGCTTCTCAATTATTTTCTGTCATGCCTCCCCATAGGAAGAAGAAAACTTCTCCCCCGCGCGACTATAAATAGTATCATTTGTCTATAAAATTGTTATAAGTACACCTCTGCATAACACTGTATCCTTATTAACGTATAAGAGAATAAAAAAAGAAAGAAATATGGACCAATTTACAACAAAGATTAGCTTTATTAAATGTAACAGAAAAGATTTAAAGTGCATTCTAAATTCAAAAAAAATTTAAAAGAAAAATAAAAAAGCATGTTCCCCGAGGTCAAACGCGCCCCCCCTTGACGGAGCCACTATTTGAGAAACACTGGGCTAACGCAACATTTTTGTTTGTACGAACCATTTATATATGAGGCCCCTGATCTCTTACTAGCAGTGAAGAGAACAAAATCTGCTACAAATCACATCCCCTCTTTATAGTCTTGGTAAGGGGCCAGAAACAATTAAATTCTGACATTTTCTTTCTGCTTTGGTTCATAGGGAGATAAAGTTTCCCTTCAATACTTCAGATTGCTGTGAATAAATTTCGTTAGTGCTTGCATGCAGCAATAGTATACATATTTCATTGTCATCCAGAAGGCCCAGTTTAGCTTCTATGTCAGTTACCATCACCCTGGCATATAACATTAACTGCTGGATTAACATTTTTTGGAATTCTAATCCTATGGAGTCGCCAATTATGAGCACTTATTGATTTCAGGCTTCAAAAGCGTGCTGTAGAGAGATGAGAATTTGCTCTCAGTCAGAGTTGGTGAGCTTGGTGACAAGGCACTATATTTGGACTTCTTAGACCCCTGTCACATTGTTTCCCAGTCGCCCTGCAGTTGAATTGGTGTTGCCAATTTTGACCATGCACTGACTACAATGGGACCAGTAGAGACTGAAGCTGAATCAGAAGTGGCCAAATTGTTTAAACAAACTGAGTCAATCAAACTTTCGGTTTGTTTAATCATTATCCAGATCCTAACACTGTCCTTTAAAGTGCATGTTTTGTGTATTTAGAGCAATTATAAATTATTTAGCAAAGCTGTCTGTATTGTCTGGAAGAAAACCTGGGCCCCATGTATAAATGGTCCATAGACACAAAAATGTTGTGTACGCCTGCTCACATGTTCACATTGCGATGTATAAAAACTAAATTTGGCGTAAAGCCACGCACATTCTCATGCCAGCTCAAATCATATCGTACGCAAATTTTCAGCTTGACCGGGAGCGGAGGTTATTTTAACTGCGACCGTCAGTTTTTTAACAGTCCCCACATAGCTGATAAAGCAGGATGTGGACTTATACTGACATACGCCCCCATGCACACAAGTTAGACTGGTCTTGACTTTAAGCCATTGTCACGGCAATACCAAGTGTGAGCAAAAAGGAAATGTTACTGCCCAAATCAAATAAGGCTACTACCTTGAATCCATTTAGTATCACCTTTCCTATGTGTGGACAGGCCAGAGGATTAGCTAGAGCGCAGTAGCCCTGCCCAATGTCTCCCCACAAACCCTTTCGTCACCGCAAGGAGACCGACGCTGCATATCAGTAGCCCCTGTGGTTTGCTCTCAAGTGTGGTGACAGGGGTCAGATATAAAAAAGCAAGTACTTTGAGGTTTACACAAGTTTCTTTCTGGTTCTCCTGAGTAGATTTCTGCTCTTAAACCCTCTATTATCTCTATTAAAGATAACATATTTTTAATTGGCTATCAGCAGGCCGGCTGGGTGAGATCATCGGAAACTGCTCTGAGAAGCATTATTCAATTCTGGCTGTAGCCAGCACCCAACTTTGGCCCATTAGTGGAGCAAATGGGGAGCAGCCAGTAGGTTATTATTAAACTCCTAACTGAGTATTCTCCTCGCCTGCTGACCAAGGGCACACACACCTTTAACAAAGGTTGTTTCCTTTATGGGTTACAGCGGAGTGGTCCCTTCAGAACCTTGCCCTTGTCCGTAAATTCTTCAGCCTCTCACCCAGATGTCTAAACTAGATTTCTGGGTCGGAGCTTGCCCCAGCTTTACCTTACCCACAGCGACTGCCTCCCCCCTGGCAGCTCTGGAACGGTACTCTTCCACCTTGTCCCTTACGGGTTTAAAGTCTTGATGATGTGTCAAGGCTTCTTTTTGGTTCAGCTTCTTGTGCCATATGAAGTCCTCATCCTGCCAACTACACCAATGTGAAATGAATAGCAGTGACACTCAAAAAAATTTTTTGGGCAGCCACCTGTATCCTGGCTGCAAAAAGGCAAATCTATGGCACAGTTGTGTACAGATTTGATTCCAAAACAGAACTGAATACATACAGGGGTTGTCGGGGGCCTAAACAGGAAGCGACGTGCTTAGAGCCGGAACTGGAAGTGACATCACTGGGGCAGAATGGGAAGTTTGTTTTCATTTTGTGCATTTTTTTTCAATCCATCCTGTCAACCAAGTTGACTGTTTTCAAAGTCTCTGAACTGTTGCTGATAGATCACTGTACAATGTCGACTACTTTCAGTGATGTTTGTACGTATTACATGTTACTGCTGACTATACCAGTGACTGATGCTGTGTGTGAACGATTGTTTTCCAAGTTAAAACTAATCCAAAATCACCTCAGAAGCACTATGTCGCAAGGCATACTCTCAATCAAAAACGAGTGTGCCAGACAACTTGACGTGTCAAACATTGTTGAGACTTTTGCGTAACAGAAGTCATGTAAGCGAGTATTTTAAGTACTAGTGATATTATAAGTACTATGATTTGTGACTTGTCAGTCAGTTCAATTTTTGTAAGCTTTAACAGTTTTACATATCTGTAATCTGTTTTATTGTATACCTTAGTATGTCATATTGTACATTTGTGAGCGTGACCACTTTATGATGTCTGTTTTCTCAGAACTTGTATAAAACAGGTCGATTGTGTAGCAGTGCCCTGTCAGCCAGTGTTGTCCTTTTAATTTGCTAAAAATTGAAATGGCTTCATTTTAGAGCACAGAACAGTTTCTACTTTCTAGCGAATGTTACATTTTAATCATCTTCCTTCATAAAGTTGACTTGAAAAAGTAAGAGGTTCCACATCTTGCATATATTTATGTACTAGTACTGCTACCCACACCTCCCATATTCCATCCCACATTCCATTCTCACAATTGATTCTATTTTTGGTAACTTACAGCAACTTTAATAAAGCGATTAAAAAGTTATTACAGATTCCATTTAGAGAGCTGGTTTGTTTGCCATCAGCATGTGATCTGATATTGATGTGGTCGTGAATGCCTCTGCACAGCTGGCCCCTAGGATCTAGTTTTGAATAAATTACTAATATTTATGCTAGACAGGAGGGGCCCACCTCAGGGCGCTGCACATGGGTCTTCAGCAAGCTAACTACATCACTCACTGGATTATTTGCCTTGTACGCCTTATACAGCTGATTTTTTTCCTTTGCCTTTAGTTTTGAGCTCCTTATTTATCCACTGTAGCAATCTGTTTTAATTCTTACTGCTTCTAAATTTTGGGGTGAACTCCTCTATATTGTATATAAAACGCTTTTGAACCCACCAAACTTTTATCTCCTCCATTATTTCCACAGTTGAAAGTTTTCCCCAGTTAAGCTTGACGGTTTTAGATTTTGAAATGTATTATGTTCACCAAATCCTAATGGTTCAGTCACATCTAGGCCCGATTCTATCCTGAGTATTACAAAATACTAAATCTAGGCAGGCATCCTCTCATTTTTGCTTTAACATACCATGCTTAAAACATAATTGCTGATAATGTCTGAAAATTACAGTTTTTGTGCTCCACTATTTGTAAGATTATTCGTCTTAACATTAGAATGATTAAGTTTCCCTCACATCCCCAATCATGACTATAATATCTTCTCTCTCAATTTGTCTAATATTATTACAAAGATACATACTAAAACCATATTCTAAATTGGGCAGATTATACCACACTCCTTGTATCAGTCCTCTGTTCTTAATGTTTTGCAGCTAAATCCAACCACACTCAAGATGTAGTCATGTTACTGTTATTGCTATATTATGGTAATTATGTGCAACATCATGTAACTGTAACTCGTTTTATTCTTGACACTTCTTGCATGAAAGCAAGCAGTTTTTATTGTGTTGCTGATCTTGTTTTTTTCTTTTTAAATGTGGGATGACAATTTAAAAGATGCCTTGTATATATTTTTATGCTACTGTCCATCCCTTTATTTGAAATTATTAACTTGCCCTAACTAACTTACTCATATGCCTCCTTGACACATTTTTGCATTTCCATTTCAAATTTAATCCATTCAGAAGTAGCCCCAAAGTCCCATAAACCTATGCCCCTCTGCCATATGACAAGATTTGAGCCACATCTTAAACCTTCTGATCTCCTCAGTAATACCTGAAATGGCTTGTGGCACAGGCAAACTCCAAAGAAGACCACTTTATCAGTTCTACTCCTCACCTTCTTATGTAGCAGCTTAAATTTATATTGCAGCTATAGAGGTTTTTAAAATGATTAACTATAAGAAAAATAGAACATTTTAAGCATTGATTAGTCCAAAGTAATGGTTTATTGGTAGACACACAAATGCTATGCTGGAGCATCTGCAGTGTATATGCTTGGTGCATTAAGATGAGCCAGCTGAAGAGCTTTGAGTGTATAGCTAGGATGCCCCTGGGTGTCTCCCACAAGAGTGTATCAGGACACATATGGGAAATCTGCAGATTAAAATTGAACATAACGCAATGTTTTTTTTTTATATAATATTCAACAATGTATATGTAAATGTTATTTTAACTGCTTGTCTACATGCCAGTTTTTCCTTAAGTTTCTAGCTATTAAAGTACTGCTTGAAAGTAATTAACATTTTTCCTGTGCTTCTCAGACAGAGGCTGCACTGATGTATGATGCTGTTTACATGGTAGCCGTGGCTTCTCAACGAACCTCTCAGATGACAGTAAGCTCTTTGCAATGTCATAGACACAAACCTTGGCGTTTTGGACCGAGATTTATGAATCTTTTTAAAGAGGTAAGAAAAAGTAGAACTGTTAAATTAGATTTTGTTAAAAAAACAATATATCTTGAGGTAAACAGACAATGTTACATCTACAATATAGGCATTTTGGTCGACTGGCTATGGCATTGGACTATAAAACAGAGGAGTGAAGATTTAAATCAAGGAGTGTATTTACATGCAATTTAATAGCCTAACTATTCACAAAAATTTTTTTTAAAATGCTATGTACTGTATAAGCTTTTCTTTTTGAAAAATTGTTGACTGTAGTTACAATATGAACAGCCTAATTAACAGCTCTAGTTAGGACATGCAATACTACTAAAGATTTGCATCTTGAGGCTTGATTTAAATGATGTGATCAATTGTGCATTCCTTGTACAAACAGGTAGAACATTCCACAGCTTTGGGGCACTATAGCTAAAGTTTAATTTTCCACAGTACTTTTTTATTTATTTTTGAAATCTTCTGAAACAACTATCTCCAATACATATTCATCATTCCGAAGTCCGAAAATACCATGTATAGAGAAAGTATAGGATTTAAAAAAAATTCAACCTCATGATTCTGATGAATCTTGATGAAGTTTTAGATATTCCTGAGTTTGAAAATAATATTTTTGAAGTGATGTCTGTTGGTGAGTCTGAGTGTCTGTGTGTAAACACGATAACTCAGAAACGCTTTGATCTAGGTCAATGAGATTTTGTACACCTGCTTTTTATCAAAAATAAGTAATCCTAGCAACTTTTAGGCCACTTCTGGCAACCTAAGTGGTACTATAACTGAATACTTTTGCGGATTTTCAAGTAAACTATGGTTATAATTAGATGATTCAGATTTTGTATTGATATTTCTAATTATAAAAAGCATACAAATATGAAATTTGAGAAAAATTACTCAACATCCAAATTTTTTGTATCATAGAAATATAAAGGTGTACATGATATTAAAAACTGTATTCATTATAACACATATTCTCTCAATAACCATCATTAATTTTATTTTAATTTATGCATCATCAGTTTAACAATAATGTGTAAACATTGAACATGCCATGTAAATATAAAGTTGTAATGGGAACAATAAGCTGCTACATCTCCGTTGTGTTCCTGGTAATACATTTAATTTTATGATATTTTATATTTCCACAATCATCATAATTAAACATAGGTAAATGCAGTTTTACCTATATAAGATATATATCAATATATAATATAAGAGCAGGAGTTTTGTGATTGAACATTTTAGGACAGGTTATATACTACATGTAGCATTAAATAACAACTTATAATATTTGATTTAAACACCATGTGAAAAAAAAACACTGGAGTAGTCAATTAATCTTGGAAAAAGCATGAATTAACTTTACTGTATCCTACACACAAAGAAAACTCATTTGTTTTACTTATTTGTTTCTGGAAAAAATAGCATTTTGACAGTGCAGTAAAATGCAGTAAAGATAATGTGTAGACTGTATGCTGATTAAGCAAAACTAAAGCTCAGGTTACGTGCATGTGACTCTGTTTTAATTTAAAAGTAGAATTTTGAAATTAAAATGATCTCCATATATACTAGTATGATCACATTTTTTACAGAAATCTGTCCATACATACTAAAAATGACCGAAAATGAATATGACATAGATGTTCACCTACAATCAGCATGCATGCATTTCAAGAAAATTCCTTGAAGTGACAGTAACACATCCAATCACATGATTTATTTCAAAGCTATAACAAAAGAAAAATTATTTCCTTTTTGTGCAATATACAGCATTAAAAAATGTATAAAACATATTTTAGATACATACAGGTAAGCATAAGGATAATAAATCAGAGAATGAGCAGCTTTGCTACTTTTATTTGATTTTCTGTTTTTCCTAAGTTTAAATGCAGGTAGTGTTCAATTATACAATGCTTTAATACATTGAAACGATTAAATAAAGACACAATAGGTGATCTCTCGTCTGGCATAGAACCAAATTTGTAGGGCTCCAACCTTGAAAACTAAAAATATTTACAGTATATCCCACAATTAACATTCACATATTTAGTGTTTTCCCACATATCACATTATTTTGAATATTGTTGCTAAAATAAAAAGCTCTTATTAAACAAATGAAAGTCTTTTAAGACTTTCTGTTCATGCTGTAGTTAAAAGTGACTCTCCTGATTTTTGCCTGTATTTTTTTCGTGCCCGCTAAAATTAATATTAATATTAGGCAGTTGATAGATTAAAATCTGATATGTGTATTGAAAAATTACTATCCTGAATGTGACAAGCCTGTGCAAAAACAATAAAACAATTTTGTCAGACAGAAGCAAACTAATAGGCAAATGGTAGTAGAAAATCCCAATTGCCATCTCAGAGTTGTAGTCCATGTAAAGGATGACACTACCCAAATTAAATGATCACAGTTTCCTTAGAAAAAGGTCTGGATTCCACTTTCTTATATAGTTCCTCTGCATTACGAGACCAGTCCAGTCTGTCATTGCTGTGGACTATTTTTGAGCCTCCCCATCTGTGGTCTACCAAACAAATAGTCCATACTCCAGGACACCATATGCACATCTACCTTCATTTCCCTGAGTTTACCTCTTAACAAGTAATAACTGGATGGTATTGACAGTGCTGAAGAAATCAGAAAATATAAACATAAAAAATAGCATAAACATAATCCTCAATTATGATGTAGGCTGTGTAAACTGACCAGTAAATTTGTTTGCTTTGCTTGAGACTCAGCTACTGCTTCACCACCGTTAACAGGAAAGTCATCTGTAAAACTAGTGCTGTACCAATTTGTTGATCAATCTTATGATCACCTCTTCCATAACTCATGATCAAGGCCCTCAGATATTTGAGGTCTTCCACTGAGGACTATTGATTTAATGCCTGAAGAGAAATATCTAATTCTTTCCATTATCTCCTAAAAGAATGTGGTGATTCTCATCCTAAACATATCACACTGGTATTTGATACATTAAGAGTATGTGATCCACTCTAGCAGCCAGGTACAGACTTAGTGTTTGTTGCCTAGTGTCTGATTGCCAGATGATATCAGTCAGACTAAGTCTAAACTGCATTTGGTGCTTTTATGTAGGCTCACAACACACAAACTGAAGGATAAGGCTTGAGTGCAATGCAAACCAATCAAAACAAAAGAGTGGGATTTAGATCACTAGGTAGTTTTGTTTTAAATATAGTGTAGCATGGTTCATTTATTTACCTTTTTTCTTTTATTTTGGCATCACCATCACTATCCTTATATTTTGTTTACGTTTTGAATGCCTACATTCATCATTGCACACTAGTCTGAACACAACAGTCAACTGGTGTCAAGATGACATTTAACAGTCTTGTTAGCTTAACAGCAAAATGTCTTTTACTTATAAACCTGTTAAGCATTTAGTCTTGTATCTTCTTGATAAACAGCTTAAGAATATTTGATACATTTGCAGCTATTTAAAAGATTAGTACTGTGTTTATTATTTTTTGCTTTGTGTCATACAGTATAAGATTTTGTAAGAAACAAAACTGCATTATAAAAATGATACTCAATATTTATAATTACACCTCAAGAATTCTGAATGTCCAGCTCATATACTAAAGAAAAAAACACCCCTGTATAAATATAGTAAATATAGTGTAGGTTTTTCAAACAAAACACTTCAAAAAAAGTTATCATTCAAGACTGAATCCTAACAGACACTGCTAACAAAGAGGAATGCTCGGGTTTTATAGTCAGAAGGGAATAAGAGGTGGGTTTTCAGGCGGAAGTTAAGTCAGTAGGGGTGTGAAATCCTGCCGGAAGTGGGAGGAGTTTTAGGTGGACTTTCCTTCTGGAAGTCTGTGGAAGAGGGAGAAAAAAACGTTGCAATGAATTATCCACAGACTCTGCGTTTTATTCTCACTTACGTTCTAAGACTGCTTCCCATGTGCATGTGTGTGACAATATACACACACAATAGGGAGCTCTGTCCCCTCCATTACAGAAAGCAATTGTATTTAAAGAGTTGGTATATAGCATGTGGGGTGCGGGAGAAAGACCCCTAGTTATAACAGATAAAAAAATCAGTTACTTCAGTATTTCGCTACATCTGTCTATTTTAAATACCAATGAATAATAAAACATATTAAAAAGTAAAATGTAAAAGAAAGTAAATATAAAAATAAATTAAATAACGCCTTGTCTAAAACAATATTATGAATGACTTTATCCTCTAACTTACATTCTATAAACGTTGCTTTTTTGCATTTCTGTTTGAATATTGTTTGGAATATTTTTCTCTTTCTCATTTATTGGACGGTTCTCTTTGGGTGTGATGAGAGTGCAGCAATCAAGGGCTCAGCAGCAGCTGCAGCACCTCCTGGCAGGTACCCAATAGGGCTGCACCAAACACCAACTTCTGTGTAGACCTGTGTCTGAGGCATTGCTGCCATGTAGTGTCTGGATACGCTCTGGATATTTGGTTATAAAGGAGCTTATTGCAAAAAAGTTTTTTAAATGGATAAAGGGAAAGACAATCAGAATCGGTCAATCAAATAACATGAAATCAGTAATTGGTATCTGCCTTCAAAAGCCTGTTCGGAGCATCCCTATTGCACAGACAGTACTGGTTACTGTACCTTATGCTCTTGAGACTATGCACTGTATGCATATTTTATTATGTATATATTCTATTGTATTTTTTTATTTTGGTATTTATATTCTTCATCCCTGTTTCTTTAAATTGGTATCACGATAAGCCACAACATTAGAATTCCATTGTACGGTATAACAATGTAAGTGTCATCTGTGACAATAAGGGATTTGACTTGATCTTTACAGCATTTTTTGTCCTTTAACATGTATTTTGAGGCTTTACAGTGATCCCTCGCTATATCGACTTTCGCGACTTCACTCCATCACGGATTTTAAATGTAACCATGGTTCGTGGATTTCTGCGGACAATGGGTCTTTTAATTTATGGTATATGCTTCCTCAGTTGGTTTGCCCAGTTGATTTCATACAAGGGATGCTTTTGGTGGATGGTTGAGAAGCTACCCAATCAGAGAACGTATTACGTATTAAATAAAACTCCTCAATTATATATGATATGCTTCCCGTGCGGTGCTTCGCATACTTGAAAGCCCGAACAGCACATATTGATTTTTGATTGTTTGCTTTTCTCTGTCTCTCTCACTCTCTCTGACATTCTCTGCTCTTGATGGAGGGGGTGTGAGCAGAGGGGCTGTTCGGACACTGGCCTAGAGGATATGGACGCTCCTCTAAAAAATGCTGAAAGACTTCCTTCACATTACTCCATTCCTTGCAGCTGCTTTTTCCGTTGGTGCTTCGCATACTTAAAAGCCCGAACAGCCCTATTGATTTTTGATTGTTTGCTTTTCTCTCTCTCTGTCTCTCTCTGACATTCTCTGCTCCTGATGCACACTCATTTGAAGAGGAAGATATGTTTGCATTCTTTTAATTGTGAGATGGAACTGTCATCTCTGTCTTGTCATGGAGCACAGTTTAAACTTTTGATTAAAGGGTGTTATTTCATGTCTACAGGGCTTTAATGTTAAAAAACGTATTAGAAGGTTGTAAACAGGTTTTCTATGCTCTAACTGTGAAAATATTCAATTTACAAATAAAGAATCCTACTACGCGGAAATGCATTTATCGCGGTAGAGTCTGGAATGGATTAACCGTGATAAACAAAGGTTTACTGTATTTGTACTCTTACCATATACATCCAAGCCTGTAGAAGTCAGTAAAAGATATGATTATGACCATGCACCCAGTACCATGTTGTTAAACATGCTTCAGGCAGATGGGTTTGAGTGGCTAATGTTTCTCTATTTGTTTTGTTGTGTTATATTCTGTTTGCAACCCCAGCATTAAGTTCATTTAAACTGGGAATGAAATTTCACAAAAAGTGTGTATTTTCACCAAAAGTATATTTTCTTCTAATCTGTTCATGATTTCCATGGAGAGAATATTAAGTGCCAACAGAGGCTTGATGATCATCCATTGTGGATATGGAGGAATATTTCGGACAAAATGAAATAAATAAATAAATGCGTAAATAAATAAAAGTACTGTGAAATGTGAGCATAAATAAATAAATGTGTCATGAAATGAGTGCCTTAATAAATAAATATGTCATGAAATGAGAGCATAAATAAATAAATGTGTCACGAAATATGTTTTTCGTTGCTTATTTATTTATTTCATTTTGTCCGTAACATTCCTGCAAACCATCATGAAATACGGTTTGAAATAAAACTGTCACTTTCACTCGTCAAAGTTGAGAGGGTGGGCTCTAACACGCCCTCTAGTTACTGATTGGTGAATCGATAGCACAAGAATTAATTAGAAAAATGCTTACTACTGCCGATGAAATGGATTCTACCGAAGATATTACGTATTTCAGAGAGAGAATTGAAGATTTATCGGAAGAAATTACAATGTTGGCGGCCCTTTTAGACTCCGATATAGATGAAACTGTTTTTGAAATTATCGAAGAACAGGTGGAACGGACTCCACTCCAGTTCAGGTGACACAGTTCCCTGCTCTGGACGTCCATCCTTTGACATTCGGGCTAAGTCAATAGAACACCTTCTGTTATGCGGTTTAAAAGTACGACAGATCTCAGATCTATATGGTGTATCGGAGAAGACGATCACAAGGCGAATGAGCCAGTTTGATATACGGTAAGCTGCAACGGCTGTATTAGTTTAGGTACTTTGAAATGGAATGCCCAAAGCAGCTCCAACTAATATTTTGAACTGAACAACTTTACCACTGATCAGAGCTGTACAGTTGTTTGAAAAGTAGCTGCGAATATGCAACTGACTTTATACTCGTAAAACAAGGGTCAAATATTCAGTTCTAAAAGGGCCGCCAACATTGTAATTTCTTCCGATAAATCTTCAATTCTCTCTCTGAAATACGTAATATCTTCGGTAGAATCCATTTCATCGGCAGTAGTAAGAATTTTTCTAATTAATTCTTGTGCTATTGATTCACCAATCAGTAACGAGAGGGCGTGTTAGAGCCCACCCTCTCAACTTTGACGAGTGAAAGTGACAGTTTTATTTCAAGCCGTATTTCATGATGGTTTGCAGGAATGTTACGGACAAAATGAAATAAATAAATAAGATTTAAAAACATATTTCGTGACACATTTATTTATTTATGCTTTCATTTCATGACATATTTATTTATTAAGGCTCTCATTTCATGACACATTTATTTATTTATGCTCACATTTCACAGTACTTTTATTTATTTACGCATTTATTTATTTATTTCATTTTGTCCGAAATATTCCTCCATATGTGGAAACCTAGGTAGTATTTTTAAATGTTGTTCTTCTGGTTTTATAAACCTGTGATCTCAAGAATACACTGGACTTGGAATTGTAGTTGGGTGTGATGTGATTAGGATTAGAACTAGCATCTCCATATGTGAGATTGTGGTCGTGTCCAAAAAATAAGTGATACTTTCATAGCAAGTTAAAAAAGCAGTTTCCTTAAGTGAAGGGTGTGAACAAGACTGTCAGGTGTGCTGCCAAATTTCTGTTTTGTTCCCTTTAGTACTGACAGGTTTAAATGATTTGAAAGTAGTGTGTATATGTACTGTATTATAAATATGTAGTGAATTGCATGGTGTAGTTTTCAGCTGTCCCTAAACCTAAACAAGAACCTAGGAGGTTTTAAATCAGGAAGGGCTTAGCATAGGAAAATATTAAACACAGCAAGAGCATAAGAGTAGAAGAAAAAGGTTAATTAATAAAGACCTAAACCTTTAGAGGGCCTACTTTTTGTCACTAAGGGAGAGACCGCTCCATGGGAAGAGCATATTATTAGCTGTGTTTCTTTTTTCCCCAAGTGGAAGAGATTGATGTTTTCTAACTAAAACTGAAACCTAAGGACTATTATAAAGGGGGAACCACATTAGAATAATACACTTTAGCTTACTTTACTGACCGTTTCTACGCAGTGTGGTAGATAGGGGGCGCTCTCGCTCCCTTGTACCCCTATCCACGACTCCAGACACCAGATAAAAGTCCAAATGTTGACTTTATTAAATCTCCACAGTGCACAAAACACCCTCTCCTCCACTATACTCATTAAATACAAACACTAATCACAATAAACCAATCCTCCACTCCCAGACGCATTGCCACCCTTCCACCCAGCTCAGCTCGCCGTCTAGGAGCTCCCATATCCTTTTATATCTCCTGACCCGGAAGTGTTCTCCATCCCCAGTCCATGTGACTCTCAATCACTTCTGGGTCAGGTACAAGTTCTTTTCTTCACCCCGGAAGCTCGTCATTCCTCTTGTCCATGTGTGCTTCTGGGGCGTAGGGAAAATATCCATTATTCCTCCCTGCAGCATCCCCTAGTGCCCCCCCTGGCATCCAGCAGGGCTGAGCATAAAAACTACATTGTCCATGATGCCCTGCTGGTCTTCTGGGGACCTCCATGCTGCAAGGAGGGCTCCACCTGGCGGCTTGGGGGTATTGGCCGGGATAATGGGCCAGCCATTCACCACAGCGGTTACAGACGGGAAGCTTATGACAGACGGGAAGCTTATGACAGACTTTATCAAGGTGGGAATCTTGATCTAAGTAGTCTGCCATCTTTCGTCACCACGCTGAAAGGGTTTTCCGGACAGATGACATAATCTTCCGCCCGACAGCTTCAAAGGGTTTGACTGCTTGTCCATGTATTTATACTGTCTTCTCCCCGTGCAGGGCCCTCTCTGGTCTCCAAACAAAGACAGGAAAGGACTGAACTCCACCTCCAAAAAATACAAGAATAGCACAATGCCTACATGCAGTTCTCATTCTCCCAACAAGGAAAAAAGATTTTATGCTGACAGAGGACAGAAGTATACTATTCTGTCTTTAGGCTGACTATACAATCCTGCAGTTGTCTTTGGCTATCTAGTCTATGCTTGGCTAGCAATTCTAAATGCTGAGCCCCTGTGTACCATACTTGGTCTGCCTGTATGAATAAATCCATACCAGTGTGCATAGAGACAGTGACATTAAACATAATCTTATAACAGACCTGAATAGTACTTATCAGAAAACACTGTGGCACTGATGTAACATTATATTTATTTGCATACCTTCATGTGGTTGAAGTCTGTGACCGTGTTTGATTTTTTTTTCCTGATCTTGCCCAGTCTTCACGTCATGGTGCATGGTACATGGTACTAAGAATGCAGACAGACTTCTTTTCGGGTGCATATACCATCAGCATGGTACTGCCAGATCTGAACACTAGCATGGAGAATTGCTCGTATACTGAAGTGACTTTAACTGCAGGTGGAAGTTCCTGTCCCATTTTATTTATGGTGCCAAGCAAAGTTGTATTGCAATGTAGCAGTTTTTTAGCCAGCGAAAACGATGTGAAGAAGTTGTCAGTTATTACAGTTCTGCCTTTGTCCATAAACAGTTCCATAACTTTTATGACCACAGTCTTGGAAAATCTTTCTCCAATGGGATTTTTTCCTAAATAAGAAGTGGCATTGCACATGTACTTTGTCTCCAAATCTACCAGAATCCAAAACTTTATGCCAAATTTGTCAGGCTTGGTTGAGATGTACAGTATGCAAGAAAGGACAACAGACATTGGTTGGGAAGTTTCTCATAAACAGAAATATGTTGCACTTTTTATAGGCTCCCCTACAGCTGGTGCTGAAGCTAGTAAATTTGTTATAGTATATCCATCCATTTTCTAACCCGCTGAATCCAAATACAGGGTCACGGGGGTCTGCTGGAGCCAATCCCAGCCAACACAGGGCACAAGGCAGGAACCAATCCTGGGCAGGGTGCCAACCCACCGCAGGACACACACAAACACACCCACACACCAATTTAGAATCGCCAATCCACCTAACCTGCATGTCTTTGGATTGTGGGAGGAAACCCAGCGCCGGAGGAAACCCACACAGACACGGGGAGAACATGCAAACTCCACGCAGGGAGGACCCAGGAAGCGAACCCGGGTCTCCTAACTGCGAGGCAGCAGCGCTACCACTGCGCCACCGTGCCGCCCGTTATAGTATATAGGATTCAGTATTATTTGTGGATTTCACTCATCTGAGGGCAGGCATGGGACATATTCCCAGTGTTTCATGGTGGACTACTTTGTGTATAAATGTATATATACGTGTAAATACAAAATAATTAGGGGAAAAGTAATGCCTCCATTTAGATTTTTTATGAACTGATGGCAATACTCATATTCAAGAAGGTTTTTTTTATATGCAGTAAGTACCGACACATTTTGTAGGTTCTCATCTATCACTTCATTTGGCAGTGAGTCATTACAGTGAATGGTTGTTTTTCCAACTATATATCACAACACTAGGGCAAGCAGACTAGAAAAATATACTATTTTAAACAATTGATGAAATTAAGTGAAACAATTGAGAAATATAATTTATAAATGTAATTCAATTTACAAAGGCAATTTAAAAACAATAAAAGATATATATATATATATATATATATATACACTAGCAAAATACCCGCGCTTTGCAGCGGCAAAGTACTGCCTTAAAATTTTTATTAAGAAGAAAATTAAACATTTTTAAACTGAGGGAAAATATACCAATAGTTATTTGTTAAGAATCTCTTTGTATACCACATTGTGAGTTCGGCCCTCCGGTTGTAATATGACCAAGCTGTGCGCTGAGCTTACTCTTGAGCATGCAACGTACAGTTGCATGTGAACAGTAATCTTGTTTCAAATCTCACAGCTTGGATTGCTGCTTTCATAATCGGTTTGAGTTTCATGGTTTGTTTCAATTATGACAGTATTTGTAGAACTTGTGTTGAAGAGACATTCAGCATCTGTCAAGCGTTGAAGTATACAACCGGTTTCATCGATAACTTCAAATCCAGCTTTTGAGAGTTTAAACATTCATAAACATCAAAGTGTCTACTACTGAAGTCGTCACCTGTCAATCTAAGATGTTTAAGAGGCATTGGCGGTTGTCGAAAGGTGTACAATTTTTGGCCATTTCGGTACACTTGAAAGCAACAACCGAACAATTCAGTGGCAGCCGTCAACTCACATGCAGATCCATAGGTGAAGGGCTTAAGCATTTCACTCTTCTAGTGCCCCTGTGTAGTAAAATTATCTCCTGTACCGTCATCAGTCCACACCTTGAACCTGTCCCAGTCATTCAATACATAAGACACAATGTTCCTCCGGATATCAAGAGTGAGCCTGATATGGCCGTGCAATAGGTAACAAAGAGAATGGAAAAGGTAGGTGCCATCTCCGGGCATGGAAACCACTCGGTAAGTGACAGTTCTTTGATTGATGGTGATCACCTCGATAGACGTGTTAATGGGGGTATGGTTGGAATGATAAAGGAAATGGGTACCTGAACAATGTAAAGTAAGTCTAAAATACCTACACAATAACTATAATTGTAATAAATGAACAATAAAACAGCGGAGAAGCCGTGGATTAAATAAAAAGGCTGTAGTTATCAGCAGGGAAACATGAATCCTGTGGCGAAGCAAGGAAGGGAATGTAGAGACTGGAGCAACGGACGGCCTTATATAGGCAGGCAGCCAACAACGTGGGAGGCGTAGGGATGGGGGACCCAACGCTGCCTCAAACAGTGACTGAGCCGCAGGCTATGGACGTATATATGTATGTAAGTAGGATTCAGTTAGCGTTGGGAACCCACGTACCAAATTTCTTGAAGATGGGCCCATAAGTAATAAAGACCATTGAAAAGTTCAATATGGTGGCAGACAGTGGCATCATACCACTAAAATAAGTACCAAATTTCAGCCTTTTACCTACATGGGAAGTTGGAGAATTAGTGACATTGGAAAGTTCAATATAGCGGCTTACATTGGTGTCATACCACCGAAATATGTACGTACATTGGGTTCGGTTAGCGCAGGGAAGCCACGTACCAAATTTCGTGAAGATGGGGCCAAAAATAAGAAAGTTCAACATGGCGGACGTTGTTGACCGTTATACGTAGAATTTCAAAATGAAACCTGCTTAACTTTTGTAAGTAAGCTGTAAGGAATGAGCCTGCCAAATTTCAGCCTTCTACCTACACAGGAAGTTGGAGAATTAGTGACGTTAGAAAGTTCAATATGGCGGCCGACAGTGGCGTCATACCACCAAAATAAGTACGTACATCGGTTTTGGTTAGTGCAGGGAAGCCGCCTACCAAATTTCGTGAAGATGGGGCCATAAATAAGAAAGTTCAACATGGCGGACGTTGTCGACAGTTATGACCGTTACGTGTAGAATTTTGAAATGAAACCTTCTTAACTTTTGTAAGTAAGCTGTAAGGAATAAGCCTTATTATTTCAGCCTAATTTCAGCCTTCTACCTACACGGGAAGTTGGAGAATTAGTGATGAGTGAGTGAGGGCTTTGCCTTTTATTAGTATACTAGCAGAATACCCGCGCTTCGCAGCGGAGAAGTAGTGTGTTAAAGAAGGTACGAAAAAGAAAAGGAAAAATTTTAAAAATAACGTAACATGATTGTTAATGTAATTGTTTTGTCATTGATATGAGTGTTGTTCTCATATCTATCTATATATATATATATATATATATATATATATATATATATATATACCCGCTTGGCAGCGGAGAAGTAGTGTGTTAAAGAAGTTATGAAAAGAAAGGAAACATTTTAAAGATAATGTAACATGATTGTCAAAGTAATTGTTTTGTGTATTTGGCGGCAGCGTCACAAAGTTATTTTCGTCTAGCTGCATCAGAAAATGTACCACGACATCTGACATGCCTCCTTTTTACTGTTTTCTCACAGCTTGGATTGCTGCTGTCATATATATATACACACACACACACACACACACACACACACACACACACACACACACACACACACACACATACACATACACATACATACATATATATATATATACATAACTATCTACATCATATATACACACACACAAATTATATATATGTGTGTATGTATGTATGTATGTATGTATGTACGTACGTACGTATGTATGTGTGTGTGTATATATATATATATATATATATATAATGTAGATAGGGTGTGTGTGTGTGTATATATATATATATATACACATACATACATATATATACACATACATATACTTGTGTGTATGTTTTATATATGTGTGTGTATAGCTTTGGTCACTGAGTGCAAGGGAGAAATAATAAAATATAGTCTATAAGTTATTAAACAGTAAAACATTAACGTTTTAAGAAGTACAGGTACATTGAGCACTACTGGAGTGGTTGCGGGTAAACTACATTTTAAAGACTGTGTAACACAACAGGTAAGTAACTAACAGCAGCTAAAATGTATATGGATCATCTCTCGGTAGTAGATCCCTTTTGAAAGGCACTACACGACGGCTGTGGTATAGAAATTACATTTTCTATGTGAGCGTTCAAATTTGTGCCTCTGGTAATGTGCCTTACCGGCATTTAAAGAAAATTAGTTTTGTGTCCTCTGCAGTGTTAAGAGAAAGGCTTTGGTTTGGGATAAAAGGAAAAAGGTGTAAAGAAAGGAAAGTTGCCTTTTTCTTTTATATAGTATAGAGATGTGTTCGCTGACGTTATGATCGCTTTTGGGGACAGTCGCGGTGGGTCTTGTGTAGACTGGTGAGACGCCCCGCCATTAATCGGCTGTGATGGCACTGTCAGTCCTCCACTCCTGTGCGTGTCTTCATAATCCGAGCTGAGGACCTCATAATCGATATCGTGCAAAGAAAGTGTGAATCGCCTTAATATTATTTTGCCGTGGTGTAGAAAAGGGGTCCCGTGTTTGCACTTGTCTGGGCTATAGCGCAGGGGAGGATGAAAAAATTAAAAGTGCTCACTTTGACTTAAGGCAGAAGCGCAGTCAGCGTCTCAAAGGCCGGCACAGCTATGCACGCGCTGGCTGCTCGACTTTTGCTGGGCAGGAGACCACAGTTTTGCAGACACGCTCATGATATCAAAAGTCTCAGCGCTCTTTGGAGGTCATTCATATATATATATATAGCAAAATACCCGCTACCGCAGCGGAGAAGTAGTGTGTTAAAGAAGTAATGAAAAGAAAAGGAAACATTTTAATAATAACGTAACATGATTGACATTGTCATGAGTGTTGCTGTCATATATATGCCTGCCTAAATAAGTCACCCTCGCTTTGCTCTTACTTTTTACCGCTCATTTAATCATGGCTAGTGGCGGAAAAATTATAAAATGGAAGGAGGATGGCTTTACCAAAACAATTATTGATGGCGAATCGATTATTCATAAAGCTTGAATTGGTGATCTGTTTTTCTGTGTTAACCTCATATTTTTCATACTTCTTCTCAAACTAAGGTGGTGCGAGGGTAAAATGAATCGGGATGCGCTGATCAATGTAATCGGTGTACCAGGAAATCATGCATTGACAAAAGCTCCCTTTGCTTGTAATGCAAAGTGTGATTAAATGCATTATTTTTAGCGTTATGGAGCACATGCATGAAGCTTCTCAGCTGTGCTTGTGCTAAGAAAAGGAAAGATTTTAAAAATAACGTAACACGATTGTCAATGTGACCTTTTGTAAGTAGTGCCTGGAGGATTCAGTGTGGAGAAACTCTAGAGACAGCGTGTGTATTAACTTGTGGATTTTTCTGTGAGTATTTGGTGGCAGTCTGACGAAGTTGCTTCGGAAGACGGCGTTAGCTGAGCTCAGCTCAGAGCGAAATGAGATGAATGGGAGGGAGATGATGACGTGACTCCTCCACCCGCCTTAACTGTCAATCCCCACAAACACAGTCTCGGAATTTGCATAAGCACACCCCTTCACCTACAATTTTAACTTAGTTACAAAGTGATCAAAACTCGTTTATATCCTCGTCCTCTCATTAAACTTGTATCCCGCATTACCTGTGGGCATGTGAAACGCCAGTGGTAGCCTGTCTATGAACTTAATTTAAAGTTTAGGTTTACACCTTGCTTTCTTTCCGAGGTAGCAGCACTCATGAATATGGTAGTATATGTCACTCGCTCGCTTCTTATTGTTTCGCTGCCTTCTCAATTATATAATGCATGTTTTCTTAAGCGCTTTTTGGATTTCCTGGTTTTCTACGTACTGCGTTGACAGTCAGTTCACGTGATTACGTGGGAGGCGTGATGATGTCACACGAAACCCCGCCCCCCCACGTCTTTCCAGCTCAACTCCATTACAGTTAATGGAGAAAAATACCTTCCAGTTATGACCATTAGGCGTAGAATTTCGAAATGAAACCTGCCCAACTTTTGTAAGTAAGCTGTAAGGAATGAGCCTGCCAAATTTCAGCCTTCTACCTACACGGGAAGTTGGAGAATTAGTGATGAGTCAGTGAGTGAGTGAGTGAGTGAGTGAGTGAGTGAGTGAGGGCTTTGCCTTTTATTAGTATAGATATATATACTGCTCAAAATAATTAAAGGAACACTTTTTAATCAGAGTATATCATAAAGTCAATGAAACTTATGGGATATTAATCTTGTCAGTTAAGTAGCAGAGGGGGTTGTTAATCAGTTTCAGCTGCTGTGGTGTTAATGAAATTAACAACAGATGCACTAGAGGGCAACAATGAGATGACCCCCAAAACAGGAATGGTTTAACAGGTGGAGGCCACTGACATTTTTCCCTCCTCATCTTTTCTGTTTCTTCACTAGTTTTGCATTTGGCTACAGTCAGTGTCACTACTGGTAGCATGAGGCGATACCTGGACCCTACAGAGGTTGCACAGGTAGTCCAACTTCTCCAGGATGGCACATCAATACGTGTCATTGCCAGAAGGTTTGCTGTGTCTTCCTGCACAGTTCCAAGGGCATGGAGGAGATTCTAGGAGACAAGCAGTTACTCTAGGAGAGCTGGAGTGGGCCATAGAAGGTCCATAACCCATCAGCAGGACCAGTATCTGCTCCTTTGGGCAAGGAGGAACAGGATGAGCACTGCCAGAGCCCTACAAAATGACCTCCAGCAGGCCACTGGTGTGAATGTCTCTGACCAAACAACCAGAAAGACTTCATGAGGGTGACCCAAGGGCCCCATGTCCTCTAATGGGCCCTGAGCTCACTGCCCAGCAGCATGCAGCTCGATTGGCATTCGCCATAGAATACCAGAATTGGCTGATGCACCACTGGTGCCCTGTGCTTTTTACAGATGAGAGCAGGTTCACCCTGAGCACGTGACAGAAGTGAAAGGGTCTGGAGAAGCCATGGAGAACATTATGCTGCCTGTAACATCATTCAGCATGAGCAGTTTGGTGGTAGGTTAATGATTGTCTGGGGAGGCATATCCATGGAGGGTCACACAGACCGCTACAGGCTTGACAAAGGCACCTTGGCTGCCATTAGGTATCAGGATGAAATCGTTGGACCCATTGTCAGACCCTATGCTGGTACAGTGGCTCCTGGTGTACAACAATTCCTTGCCTCATGTTGTGAGAGTATGCAGGCAGTACCTGGAGGATGAAGGAATTGATACCATTGACTGGACACCACACTTTCCTGACCTAAATCCAATAGAACACCTCTGGGACATTATGTTTTGGTCCATCCAATGCCACCAGGTTGCACCTCAGACTGTCCAGGAGCTCAGTGATGCCCTGGTCCAGATCTGGGAGGAGATCCCCCACAACACCATTTGTCATCTCATTAGAAGCATGCACCGATGTTGTCAGGCATGTATACAAGAACACAGGGGCCATACAAAGAGATAAATAACCGTGTTGTAACTACATTTGGATCTGTGTTTCAGATTAATATCACCCTGTGGAGTAGTGACAAGGTTACCTTTTTAAACATTCCCACAACAACTACAGTTGAAACAGGGAAAATGTCCAGGAGAGATATAATTTAGTGACTTATAAGGGGGAGTAAAATAACAACATGTAAGTAATTCTTAGACATCTGTACTCACATCAGATTTAGATGAATCACAAAGTTACTTTCAGCAGTTAAAAAAAAAGATATGAGAAAAAATCTGGATGCAGTCACTTTTAACTACAGTGTGAATGTAGCCTTAAAAGTTGCCTGCTTCTTCAGACGGTCATGTTCAACAACAGTCCAATCATCCATCCATCCTCTTCCACTTATCCCAGATTGAGTCACGGGGGCAGTAGCTTGAGTAGAGAGGACCAGACTTCCCTCTCCCCGGCCACATCTTCTAGCTCTTCCGGGAGAATCCTAAGGCATTCCCAGGCCCTCCAGCGTGTCCTGGGTCTTCCCCGGGGCCTTCTCCTGGTTGGACATGCTTGGAACGCCTCACTAGGGAGGTGTCCAGGAGGAATCCTGATCAGATGCCCGAGCCACCTCATCTGACTCCTCTTTAAAAAAAAAAAAATAAAATCAACAAGTGTCCAAAAAAATTTAAATGTGTGAAAACACTAAACATGGGAACATTAAATCGGGGTTCCATCGTAAATGCTTTTTTTTTCCAGGGATGGGCACTACCCTCACAATTTCGTGGGTCTACAAATTTTGCTACTTTAATATATAGTGACTCTATTAGCAGCTCTGCAGCATTTACTCCTAATTCATCTGCCACTCATATACATAAATCTACATTGTTGACACACAATTACACATTGTGTGTTGGCTTGCTAGACATGAACACAAAAAATTTACATTTAACACTGCACTCTCCTGAGATCTGTAAGCCACTGTCTTTCTGTAACTGTTACCAGAAACTGCAAAATATTGTAAGTTGTAGACTTGCACAAAGAGGTCTTTTTCAGGCAGCAAGTAATGAATTAACAACTTAATGCTTTTCTACAGAAATGAAACTTAATTATTCTTTGAAAGTTAATGCAAAGAAACTCTGCCTGTAAAAGGTCTGTGTTGGTGCTAACTGTAGTGTTATACCACATGTGCTGATTATTCACAGAAACCTGAAATCAGGTTATTGGCCTCAGAGAAACCTAATTAACAGAGGTAGGTTTTTATGCATATGTGGCCATGTAAACCCTTAATCAGGTTACTGTTAAGGATTTTGTAGTTTGTGCATGTCTGACTCTGTCAGCCTGTGCATATATTTGCCTCATACATGCTTTCAGCAGCCACAGACAGAAACATCCTGAAAATACATTTACAGAGGCAAATGTTCATGTGATCATGTTGTTTCTTATCCTGCCTGAAATAATCTGCCTCAATATTTCAGAAATTGCTAAATGCATGCTGATGAACTGAGCATAACGTAACATGTAAAAAGTAACCTGGGCTACATAATCTGATTACTTTTAAAAGTAATGAGTAACCTAATGCAATACTTATCTTATTGAAGTAAAATGCCTGCATTATTATTATTCCAGCAGCACTGCATGTAAAGCAAGAAGCATACATTTGCAGAGCTCAATCACACAGTCATCGAAAAGAAAGTTTACTGTGCATTCTGGTAACAGAAACCTTTAAATAAAGAGTCAATTTGACTAAACATATTTAGAAATAAAAGCTATTTTGCTTATTTTCGGGATTCATGTAGACCAATGGTAATATTTAACTCCTTTTATGTGCATTTTGATGAGGTTGGGGCATTTTGACAAAGGAGAATTCCAGGGGCCTCATGCATAACGCTGTATGTAGAATTCACACTATAACCTGATGTAAGCTGAAATGTGCTTACGCACAGAAAAATCTAGATGCAGGAATCTGTGTGTACTCCAACTTCCACAATCTTCAGCGTGAAAAGTAACGCTTGTGCACGTGCCTCCTGTCCCGCCCTAATTTCTCCCAGAATTATGCCTCTATGAATTTCCAAATAAATATAAATAGCCCTTAAGCTCAGCCTTCTGTAAAAAGACGATGGGAAAAGCACAGGGGAAAATATCAGAATTTCAGCCGAATACCAATAAACAACAAAAGGAAGTTGATCGACTGACATAGCGTGTTGGAGAAACTCAAAAGCTCAAGTTCACAAAGTCGCACAGTGCCCGAAATAAAAAAAGAAGTTGTCAGATATCAAAGTTGCCATGAAAAAGTGAGTCATAGCCCACCATCTGAGTGTCATATGAAAGCTTATTAGGGTACATAGAAAAAAAAAGGCACACAATAGGGAAAAAGCACGAAATGTCAACTTCAATCTCAAAATTTCCACTTTAATTATGCAGTTTATTTTGTCATTAAAGTAGAACATCATAAACTTCATCTTAAAATCGTTTAATTAACCAGTTTCTCAAATCACATCGTAATTACAGTAGCACGTTAAATGCTTTGTTTTGTATGTTTTCTTCTATGCGCACTATGTGCTTCTTAAACCGGCTCTCTTCCTCCGACAGGACACAAAATCCAATACATTCATGATATTACAGCTCTCTGAATAACTAAAATACTGAGATGTATACAGTATAGGCCAAAAGTTTGGACACACCTCCTCATTCGATGTGTTTTCTTTATTTTCATGACCATTTACAGCACTCCATCACTCTCCTTCTTGGTCAAATAGCCCTTACACAGCCTGGAGGTGTGTTTGGGGTCATTGTCCTGTTGAAAAATAAATGATTGTCCAACTAACCTGACTTCTGCACAACACAACTGCTGGTCCCAACCCCATTGATAAAGCAAGAAATTCCACTAAATAACCCTGATAAGGCACACCTGTGAAGTGAAAACCAATTTAGGTGACTACCTGTTGAAGCTCATCGAGGGAATGCCAAGAGTGTGCAAAGCAGTAATCAGAGCAAAGGGTGGCTATTTTGAAGAAACTAGAATATAAAACATGTTTTCAGTTATTTCACCTTTTTTGTTAAGTACATAACTCCACATGTGTTCATTTATAGTTTTGATGCCTTCAGTGAGAATCTACCAATGTAAATGGTCATGAAAATAAAGAAAACACATTGAATAAGGAGGTGTGTCCAAACTTTTGGCCTGTACTGTATCATTTTTATGATAAGAGTTAAAGCACGTTACTAAACTTAGGTTTCACGGTGGCACGTGACTGTGCATGACCTTCGATGAAATAATTTATTACAGCAGTACTCAGGGACGGCTCTAGGCTCATAGTGGCCCTGGGCAGAGAAAGAATCGGTGGCCCCCTTGCCGGCCAATGTCAATATGGTATCTTATGCATTGCGGATGGCCACGTCCATTGTGGACACGGCATAGCCGCCTCATGCTCTTGACACAAGCGTTTAACTTTTGCTGAAATTTGCCGCTGCATTTTTATCTGTGTCGTTATTTTCTCTTTCCGTTTTATATTCAATATATATTGGCTTGGCGGCCCTGTGCAGGTACACAGTTTGCACATGCCTAAGAATGGATGAATAGTAACTTTCTCAAGTTAAATAAAGAGAAAACTGAAATCTTTGTGATTGGCAATAATGGATACAATGAGGCTATTAGAAATAAACTGGATACATTAGGATTAAAAGGCAAGACGGAGGTAAAAAGCTTAGGGGTAATTGTTGACTGTAATCTGAATTTTAAATCGCATATTAATCAGATCATTAGGACAGCATTTTTTCACCTAAGAAACATAGCAAAAGTTAGACCTCTTATATCTTTGAAAGATGCTGAGAAATTAGTTCATGCATTTGTTTTCAGTCGACTAGATTACTATAACACACTCTTCTCAGGACTACCCAAAAAAGACATAAATCGTTTGCAACTAGTGCAGAATGCAACTGCTAGAATCCTAACTAGGAAAAGAAAATCCGAACACATTTTTTCCAGTTTTAATGTCACTACACTGGTTACCTGTGTCATTCAGGACTGACTTTAAAATTCTGCTTATGGTTTATAAAGCCTTAAATAATCTCGCCCCATCTTATATATCGGAATGTCTGACACCTTATAGTCCAAATCATAACCTTAGATCATCAAATGAGTGTCTCCTTTGAATTCCAAGAACAAAACTTAAAAGAAGTGGTGAGGCGGCCTCCTGCTGCTATGCACCTAAAATCTGGAATAGCCTGCCAATAGGAATTCGCCAAGCTAGTACAGTAGAGCACTTTAAAACACTGCTGAAAACATATTACTTTAACATGGCCTTTCTATAACTTCACTTTAACTTAATCCTGATACTCTGTATGTTCAATTCTTCATAATAACTATTCATGGTGGCTCTAAAATCCGTACTGACCCCTACTCTCTCTTCTGTTTCTTTTTCCGGTTTCATTGTGGTGGTGGCTTGCGCCACCTCCACCTACTCAAAGCTTAATGATGCCCCAACAATGATGGATGGATTAAAAGGCAGAAGTCTACGTGACCATCATCATCAAGTCCTTCCATGAGAACCCTAAATCCAAAGAGGACTGTTTCATTTATGTTAGGTAGAATGCCCAGAGGGGACTGGGCAGTCTAATGGTCTGGAATCCCTACAGATTTTATTTTTTTCTCCAGTGTCTGGAGTTTTTTTTTCTGTCCCCCCTGGCCATTGGACCTTACTCTTATTCTATGTTAATTAATTTTGACTTATTTTGTTTTCTTATTGTGTCTTTTATTTTTTTATTCTTTATTATGTAAAGCACTTTGAGCTACTGTTTGTATGAAAATGTGCTATATAAATAAATGTTGTTGCTGTTGTTGTTAAGGCCGCCCCTGCAGTACTGTCTCTTTCAAATGTACTAACCTCCAATTCCTGTTCTTCCTTTTCTTTCTCCAAGTAACCGATCGCTTCACAATCAGCTCTGTAATAGACATTAATCCATCTGTAAGCTTATAACGTCGATTCTTCAAAACTTTTAAGGAACATTGAAATATCTTCATAGTACATGTTTAATTATTCTATCCTTCACGCCTGTCCCAGTGAAGCATACAGTGTGAGGCAGAAAGAATGTTGAGTGGAGCGCCAGATCCTTGCTAGCGTAGCAACACCATGTCCTTTAATTATTAACAATATAGTTTATTTAAATGAAGTTAAAGTTTTATCTGTATAATATAATCAACATATTTTGCTGCATTTCAACTTAAAAATGATACTGTCATCATATGTTAATAATGTGGCTCAGGTTGTGCAATATTATAAATGTAGTGCAAGTTTACAGTGAGGTGATTGTACTTATAAGTACAAGCAGTTCTACAAGGAGCAGTTGATGGACTGATTGAGTGCGTTTAGAGCTCTTGGGATGAAACTCTTTCTGAACCGCGAGTTCCGTACAGAAAAGGTTTGAAGCGTTTGCCATGTGAGAAGCAGTTCAAATAGCATGGCTGAGGCAGCATGTCCTTGATGCTGTATACCGATAATTCTCTTTCCGATCAGCTGCTCTGAGTGGTGCAGTGAGAGTAATATTGAAAAAGATGATCTGCTCTGGCAACCCCTAATGGGAGCAGCTGAAAGAAGAAGAAGGTGCAGTGAGAGTAACAACGTTAAAGCAGTTATGGTATTTGGAATAGTTTGACCATTCTGTGGACCATTATATTGTTACAGGTTAATTACAATTAGATGCATTAAACTAATAAACAATATGCGGTTAATTTCAGTGTATTTATAAAGCCGCATCAGAGACATGGATCTGAAAAATAAAGATAAACCACACAGAAACAGTAGCACTGCTTTGACGCTGGGTGCCTCCAGTCTGCAGAACCGAGCAGAGAAATTGCATATGACAGGGTATGAGGTACCGTGGAAATTTGCGTGGCTTTATGCCAAGTTTAGGTTTTATACATCGTGATTTGAGCGTGGAAACGTTCTTATGCAATATTTCTGTGCATACGCACAGTTTATACATAAGACCCCAGAAGATTATGGATTATTAAGAAACCAGATTTCAGTTTTAAACAGGTCATTCACCCTTACTCGATTATGTGTGTGCGTGTATATACACTGAGTGAGAATATTTTCCTACACTTTCAAAAGGAATCTGAAAACTGAAGGAAACCCTGATAGGAACAAGTCTGGTAGTCTCAAAGCCACAACTGAATCAGAAGACAAGTTTATGAGAACTAACAACTTGTGTAATAGGTGCCTCACATGAAAAGCTTCAAGCACAACATAAAAGTGGTCAAAGTAAGCAAGTCTCACTTTCTGTGCTTTAATTTCAGAGTACATTGAGACATTCAATTGTGAAAATGTCATTAAAGAATGAAAAAATGTGATTGTTTTAAAGCCTTTGACTGGTTGTGTGTGTGTGTGTGTATGTATGTATATGTATATACTGTATATATATAAGTTGATGTTTTAATCTTCTGCACTGTCAGCACCAACTGCTTCAGCATAGTCTATTGATGCGCATTTAACCAATTTGCAGTGTAATCATTCTACAATTTTCATATTCTTTTGATTTCATCGTTTCTCGTAATGGCCTTGAATCGTGTAAATCTACGTTTTGAGCATTGAATGATGGGAACGTGAAAAGATTATTGTAGACTCAGATATTTTGTCTGTAGTGTTTGTGGATTTAATTTTCACCAAACAACAAATCTTTTAATTCTCGCGGATATGCCTCTTAATTGGGAGGTAACACTACTTTTCTCTTATGGCAACAGGAATTAGCCGATCTACAAGTCTCTGACTTAATCTTTAAAGCCTTACAATATCTACATACTTCGGACATATCACCTATGTCCATATACTCAATCTCTTTTTGTTGTTCCGTTATTTCACCAAGTAATAATTTCCATTTGTTTGTGCTAATGCGATCTGTATTGTCTTTTTTTTTTGATACTTTCGAATTTTCCTAATTTCATATTCTTTAACTTGCTCTGCATGTGTATCACGGCAACTTTTTTGAATGTCATTATGAAGTCTTTATTTCTGACCTGGATTTAACTTAAGAGCTTTTCAATTCCACTTGGTCCAGGCTGATTATTACTTTCCTTATTTTATGAATTTGCACATAGATTATTATTGTTCAAAGAAAGAGTCACTTGCTTCATCAGCAAAATGGTATCCCTTTTACTTTTGCTCCCGCCACTAATACATAAGCGAGGCAAGCATGTCGACAAAATGAAACCTTCAAAGAAAGACAGTCATTTAGCCACTAATGCACAAATAATATGAGCACGTTGGCAGAATGAAACATCCTAGCAGAGAGATGCCCTTTCAATTACCTGGCATCTCTCCATCTCTACATTTCAAATTGGATGATTGCAATATATATATAAAATCAGACATGTATTATGTCATACACACATACTGTACACTATATTTTTGTGTTGTTATTCTGTGGTAGGCATCCTTAATTCAAATTCTCACCCAAATACTGTTTTTATGAAGTTTGAATGTTCATCCTTTATTTACAAGGGTAGTCAGTTTTCCCCCATATTACAAATTTTATACATGCTTGTTGATTTCTGCCCTTTCTGCCCTTTGCCCAATGCTGCCAGTATTGTCTTTGGCAAACAAAATCTTGAATTAGAAAAATTATGCATGAATAGTAATTAATATATTTGTGAATGTGAACAGCATCCAAAGCATCTTAATTTGGAATGTGCTGCATTAAAAACAAAAACTGTGTAATTTTAGTTGTAACAGGAAGAATACCTATATATTTTTAGGCACAATGGGATGGATTGACAGGACATATTACAATCAATAAATCTGATGGTCTGAGGAAAGATTTTGATTTGGATATAATCAGTTTAAAAGAAGAAGGAACAGAAAAGGTGAGTAACAGCAATGCAGTAATAAATTAAAATTATATTAAAGTACTTTAGAATGTATTTATAGTTTAATTAATGTAAAATTGAATGTGTATTTTATGTGGTTAGCAAACTCTATTTTGCAAGTTGTTGTAAAATATAATATATTATACTTTATTTTTAAATAGACATTGAGTTCATTTTAGTCTGTATTTCTTAAAATTGATCTTAAGGGTTTTTTTTTTATATCATAGATTGCCAGTGAATCTTCTCATCGTCTTAACAAGGTGTGGAAAAAGGTAATCTTCTACAAAGCCCAATACATTGTGCTTTCTTGAGTGTTATTTCTTTTCTTTTAATGCATTAGTAATCATAATTATAAATATGTAAATAGCATTATTGATTTAAATTTTCACTGATATATCAGCTTTGTATATGAGCATTTATATATAATCAATATATAAATAAATATTTCTAGAGCTGTTACAAAGATAAAGAAGAATACTACCTCCACCTACTGACACAGTCTCCCCTTCTCTTTCTCTCTGTCTTTCTCTCTTAACAACTTTGCATTTCATCATACCACCAACTGAACCTTTGCTCCACTCAAATCTGAAATTCAGATTTCATTGGAGTATATAGCCAGAAGGTGCTTTTAACACTGGGGATTCCACTTCTAAATCCCTGAATCAGTTTCTCTCAGAACATTCCCTTCTGACAATTGATTTGCACAGTTCCAGTCATACTGAGCTTTAATGTTATCTTATTAGCACCTCTTAAGGTCATTTTCCTATAATGCATCAAGCCCATCAATGCAGCCTGTAATCATAATCCAAACAGGGCACTATTCTACAACATAGAAAAAAAAAGTCATAATCCTGAGCCACCTTAAATAACTTTGCACCTCTTCATCAGTGCCTTTGTTTTGCAAATGAGTCAAACATCACAGGCAGCAAGCAGCCTGCTGTCCCATCCCGCACTGACACAGCTGAAGTCACACAGAACATTCTCAGAGCTCAGGTCTGTTTATCTGGGTGTGAGGTGTATTGAATTGTATAGGGTAAATAATATATTGTCATTTGGAATACCTACATTTCTTCTTCACTGTAAGGAAAGAAAGTGAACAACGTAAAGGTTTGGGGGAATCCGCCCTGTATATTATCAGGATTGCTGTAAGGCAAAATAGCTTTAATTAGTTGAGAGAGTAATCTGAGTCATATATCCGACTGAAGAACTGGAGGATTGTTGGGTTTGTATGGTCGGGAGGGAGAAAGAGACAGGTGATCAATGGGAAGTGACGTCATCACAGGGGCAGTCTAATGCTAAAATAGGAAGTGGAGTTGTTCTTAATTATTCCTGCAAAGAATAAGAGAAGTATTAGTGTACATAATCAGTCCCATGCAGTACTTCAACAATAACTAGACCCTGCTGCTGTCTCCGATGTGTGTGGGTTAGGGTACAAAGTAGATATGTCTTCTTGGCTGGTGCAGCGGTAAAAACCAATGTCTCATAATCAAGAAAGTTTCCATTCTGGGTCATCCCAACATTTACTATTTTGAGTAGTGAGCTGCTATTTTTATTACTATTTTATAATAAAAACATACATTTTATATGAATCTGTAACAGCCGGTGTAAATTTATGTTACCTGTAAAAAGTTTGCTTTTTTTTCTAGTTTTATTCTCTCAGTCACATTCACGCTCTCCCCCGATCTGACACTGTTAGTTTTCAAATAAAGACATGGTATAACAAACTAGTGAACACAGTCAGTAAAAACCCACCTAATCCTCCTAAAGTAATTGGTCACTTAACTCCATATACACCTGCATAATGACTCACTGTGACTGAGACTGCCAAGTCAGAGGGTGTGGTGAGCTGTGTATATGTACACTGCTCAAAAGCATTTAAGGGAACACTTAAAGCATACATCTGATCGCGATGAATGAAATATTCAAGTGGAAACTCTTTACTGAGTAATACCGTGTAATTACTTGAGAACAAAATAATGTAACAACGGTCAATGGAATCCAAAATTGCCAACCCATTGAGGGAAGGATTCAACATTACACCAAAAATCAAAGTAATAAATTTAAATAACAGGCTGATCCAACTTATGTGAATTTCATCACAGTAACTCATAATGTGACTCAGTAGTATCTGTAGCTCACATGTGTTTGTTTGCACTCGTGACAATGTCTGGGCATGCTCCTGATGAGCTACTGGATGGTGTCCTGGTGGATCTCCAACCAGACCTGGATCAGGCCATCAATGAGTTCCTGGACAGTCTGTGGTGCTACTTGGTAGCATCAGAGGCACCAATCTATAACATCCCAGGGGTTCTCAGTTGGATTCAGGTCTGGGGAACATGCAGGCCAATCAATGGCAGCAATTCCTTTGTCATCCAGGAACTTGTTACACAATCTGGCCACATGAGGCTAGGCATTGTCCTGCACCAGGAGGAAACCAGCACTCACTGCACCAGCATAAGGTCTGACAATTAGTTTGAGCATTTCATCCCGGTACCTAAGAGTAGTCAGTCTTGTGTCTGTTACATGTGCTCACTGTGAAGCTGCTGTCATCTATGAAGAGAAAGGGGCACCATTGGCAGAGCAACCAATTATGGTATTCTTGGTGATGGTCTGTGAGCACAGGTCCCACTAGAGAACGTCTGGCCCTCATATCACCTTCATGGAGTCTGTTTCTTGCAGTTTGGTCAGAAACATGCACACAAGTAGCCAGCTGGAGGTCATTTTGTAGGGCTCTGGCAGTGCTCCTCCTGTTCCTTCTCACACAAAAGAGCAGATACTGGTCCTGCTGCAGTAGCGTACATATATAAATACACTGTCTATATTTAGCTTATAAGCACTATAAGTCCCATGAGGCTTGGCACAGGGATTGCTAAGATTGTTGAAGTTACAGGAAGTTGGAGCTGTTGAGATCTAAACAAGTGTCAATGACACTGCTGTTTAATAAATAATAAATACATTAATAAATAATTAATAAATTACATTAAAGAACCTGGCTTAGTCTGGACTTGACCAAATTAAGTAAAACCCAAGTGGCATGACATGGTGTCAGAAGTCGTCTTAAAGTAAAGACACAAACAGCATTCAAAGCCTATTTGATGAAAGGAAAATAAGACATATCGAAATTTGGAATATCCAACATGGATTCAACATTTCTTATGCTTCATAATTGCCACAAAATTGAACAAAGAAGAAGATGAGGTGCAAGTTAATGCTTTGATTTATGCTATGGGGAAAGAGGCTGAGGCAATATCTGGCATGTTCACTTTTGCAATGGTGTTGAATGTCAATATCTTGGAAGACATGGTAGAAAACGTCAATGAACATTTTCTGTCATGCAGAAACATCATTTTTGAAAGACCATGTTTTCTTCAGGGTTTGCAAAGGCTAGAAGAGACTGCTGAAGTATTTGTGAGAAGTCTGTATGGGCTTGCTTGAACATTGCAAGTTTGGCACTGTGAAAGAAAAGCAAATTAGATATAGTCATGATAGGAATTGCAGACTGAGAAGTCTAACGGCAATTGCAGCTGGAAATAGATTTAACTATGGATCTAGTGTTCAAAATTGCACACCATTCAGAGCTTGTTAAGCAGCAGAATGCTACGATCACAAATGTGGCTGCCTGGGCACTAACAGTGCAGTGCAGTGGAGGGAAAAAAAAGGCAGAACAGCAAGAAGGGACAGTATGATCAAACAGCAAAGGAGAAAGCATGCTTTTCAAGTTGCAACAGGCTACAAGGCCAGAGAGACTGTCAAGCGTATAACAATAAGTTTTGAAATTATAATACAACGGGAAACTGCTGCAATTTGGAAAAATAAGACAGTAATAAATATAAGGGCCAAACAAGACATAAATCATGGCTTTTTCTGCATAATCTATTGGTTTACATGTGAACATTATTGTTTTATGTATATTTACTATTGTCCACATATTATCAGTTTGTGCGTAAACTATATCAGTTTGTATATGCATACTACTTGTTTGCATCTGAACTAAATTTTGTCTATAATCTGTTGGTCTACATGTGAACACTATTGGTTTATTAATATTTGAGTGTGTACTATAATGGTTTCATTCATTCATGTAAGCTACATTGGTTCGTGTCCATATGTTATCAGTTTGTGCATTAACTATATCGGTTTGTATATGCATACCACTAGACTGGTGGCGGTTCATGGGGTAAGTCTCTCCAACGGGGCTGGGTGCACGCCGCCCCCGTGGTATATGTGTGGGTACCCCTGCTGCGCTGGACCGTCTACAAAATTATTTGTGACGGGTCCCCGCCTTGAAACAGGCGAAGAGTCCCATCTGGGATGCCATTGTGGAAGATGGCCCGGACACAGACAGGCGGACACGTTGACGTCACCCACAACACATTTATTATACATATTTCTATTATTTACAAGTCAATAAGTGCACCACAACAACCCCAAATACTCCACCAGTCCTGGCCAACACGAATGCCTTTCTCTTTTCTTCAGGCCACCTCTTTCCCTCTCCACTCGAGCTCTGTCCTTCTCCTCACCCGACTCCAGCTCTGAATGAAGGGAGGCGGCCCTTTTTATAATCACCTGGATGTGCTCCAGGTGTTTCCCGGCAATCTTCCACCGACACGCCTTGGGTCTCCAAGGCATTGGGGAGCCCCCTGGCAGTGACCACGGGCCCCTACAAGGTTGAGCTTCAAAGCCCTGCACCCGTGACCACCAAAGCAACCAGGGCGGTCGCCCCTTCATGGTCTGAGGGAGGTGTTAGCCCTCCTCTGGTCCTGGCTGGGTCGCCCCTCCAGCCATCTACGACAGTATACACCCGAAATACCCAATAAAATGTGTTTCACCTGTGCAGGACCAAAATGTGGAATATTTAGCTTTTCAAAGAATGGACCAGTTTATTATGCCAATTAATATATAGGTTGTAGATATGCAAGCATTGTGGCATAGTGGTTAAGGCTTTGCCCTTTAGAACATTATAGCAATCTAGGCGAGAACAGACCATTCAGCTCAGCAAAGCTCGCCCGTCCTATCCACTTAATTCTTCCAAAAAAATGTCAAATAGAGTTTTGCCTTCAATGGGATGGCAAATACATACAAGGAGTCCCAGTTGTAGAGAAAAAACTGCAACCACACATCTTTTCTTTTTTAAATGATATCTGAACAGGAAATTTTTTTTTTGATAAGACATTCTGCATGCACACTCCTAGCTAAGTAATCAAGAGAAAAGGTACTTTTTTTGGTGGAAACAAGTAATGGCTCGGTACTACTCCATAGCCAACATCACCTTCACTTAGTACCAGTGGAGCAAGTGATGGTAGATAGGATGAAGGTAGCCTAACTCCTCCACTGGAGGATCTTGGCTCACCTGCTACATCAACGTTATTAGAAAACTCTTCACCTACCCTTGGCGTTGGGAACACTCAAAAGAGTTCAAGGTTGCTTCATGGGGCAGGATAATCAAACTCCCTGTGAGATATTGTAAGTAGTTGTTTGGTACAAAATGGGTATGACTCCACAAAAGAAAAGAGACGTTTTTATGTCCTAAATTTTGGGAAACTATTTGCAAGTATGTTAAGTTTCAAGGGTATTTCTCAAAATTGGGAGATGTGGTGAGATGTGTATAGGTATATGTAAAGGGAATGCTGGGACTGTTGAAGTTAAGGGGAGGTGAATAGTAGCCATTGAGCACTAAAGACATGTTAATGATATTGCTGTTCAATAAATGTTCTTTAAATCAAAGAACATGGTTGAATCTGGATTTTACCAAACTAAGTAAAACCCAGGTGGCATGATAGAAGGTTTTTTCTTTTTAAAATCAGTTTCTTTTTAGTGTGTGTATATGTGTATCTAACTACCTGAGGCATTCATCCAGTCCCTACAGTCACTTTTTAAAGACATCTCTGATTCCTTAATTGAAAGTGTATTTGATATAATTAATTGTTCATTGGGCACTGGCATTTTTTCTGATTCTTGAAATAACTGTTGTAGTAAAGCCACTACTTTTGAAAAATATTCTTGACATTTCTCTCTTGGATAATTTTAGGCCTATCTGTAGTAGCTTTTTATTTAGATTCCAGAAAAATCTGTTTTACAACAATTAAATGACTACTTGAATAAATCACAGTGCAGAAAGTGCATTCTTGTTGTATTAAATCTGAATGCAGAATTTGACATCATTGATCACACCATTCTTATGGGTTGGACTTCATAGCAGTGCCTTGAGTTGGTTTCATTTTTACATTAAAGATGTGAGCGTGGATTAAAACTTAATTTACTCAGTCTTACCAAGAGTGTAGTGTGGCACAGGCAGAGCTTCAGTGAAGACTACCTTGTTTATTCTATACCTAAGCTTGGCAGGTAACGATTTAGATTTGGATTATAAAAAGGACACACTGCCCTTATTTATATAATTTGTTTTAACCTGGCCAGGAACTTATCTACCCTTCTAGGGAATTCTTCCACCTGTTAACCCAGAAGGTTCCATTAAAATTCTCTGTGCCTGGAGAAAACCTGCATTTTATTACCCCTAAAGGCACAGTCCACCTCTATCAGTACCTCTCTCCCTTTTCATTGTCATGTTTTAAGGTGACTTGCTGGGGCTCCTCATACTCGCTTACAACCTCAAGAGATTTCAGTCATTGTCTTGCTGTACAAAGTCCACCCATTATCCAACCCGCTATATCTGAACATCACAAAAACTATTTGATATTTCCAGTTTTGGGGTTGATGTCCCTGAACATACTCTTTACCTTCCACCTACTTCCACCTGTGGCCCACCTATTTCTACCTTAACTTATGAAGAAATGACTTGTATAAGCCACTATGCAAAAAGTCCAACATCAAACAGAACAGCATTATTTTAGCCTGATTATCAAAGTTTGTTTACTCAATTGATCCACTTCCTTTTTATTTAAATTTAAATTGCCTTATTTAAGAAATTAAGTACAAGTTTAAATAAACTGCTTCAGTTATTTAACACCTGCAGGCTCCTTTAAACATCTATAATTTTCTCATACCTTGACTGCCTTTGTGTGTTCTTTGCTTTTCCTTTCTCCTGAGTGCCCACCAAGGTTGCTGTTTTCCTAACACCATTAATCTTTTTTGCTTCCTTTATTTAAAAAATATATTACTCATAAATGAATGTGTATGCCCTTGCTCTCCTACTAGAAATAATACCTTTCCAAATAATTACTATGTATTGCTTTAATTGAAAAAAATTTTTTACACTGATTCCTTCTCACTCAGGAAATGCATATACTTTTTCTGATTAGTCTCTAAAAAGCTTGTTAATTTTTTACTGTCTTGCACTTTCTACTCCACTGCAAAATTTAATGCCAATACCTTTTTCAGCAGTCACTCACTTTTACCTATGTAGAGCTGGAAAAAAAGCAAAAACACTTATGAAGGAGGAAAAAATATTACAGAAATGTCCTGCACAGTTACTTAATGGCCACAAAAAAGTTTTTAGGGTTATAAAAAGTTATAATTTTAATTAACTCCCGTACAGAACTAACATGCAAAACTGGGCACTGCTACAGTTCAGCAAGTAAAGACACCTATAAAAAACAAATGGAAAAGGTGGAACAGAATTCACCTTTTTTCTTTAGACTAGAAAAAACACAATTAAGAACTCAACTATTCATTTTTTTAGTAATTAATGGAATGATTCCAACTTATCCTAAAATATCGTTTTTATTATACCAGTAACGGCGTACTGCATGATAACATGCAGTGAATACACTTGACTGAGTACTCCTAGTTTTCATACTCTTTCTCTGTCTCTGGTTAGCATTCATTTGCTCAGAGGTTGATGGGCTTGCTGCTTCCTGAGCAACTCTTCTTTTCTCCACCCTAGTTGCCCACTGCTTCTCTTCTTTCGTCTGCATCTTTTCGTGGTAAAACTGATTAAGTTAGTTTTTGTGTTGCAATTACTTTGTAAGTTTTCTTTAATTTTTCAATCTGCCTCAAGAATGATTAGCAAGGTGGTAGGGAATGAGAACAGCGCCCATACGCATGCGCCGCAGAACCGCCCTTCTGCCTGCTGCCGAGAGTTATTTCTACAATAAAATAAAATAAAAATAAAAAGAGTAATACAAATCATCACCCCGAAAGCGGATAGTAGACGTCACGTAGTACATGTCTACCAAATATCAAGTCAATAGGTGTAACGGTTTGCGAGCTACAGGTGATTTAAAATCCTGGACAGCCACGGTAGAGTATTATATAAGAAGATACATTTTTATAGCAGCTTATATAAATCAAATTATTCAGATGAATCAGTTTCTCATTTTTGAAGTCCATTCGGAATTGCAGAACAGTAATAAAAAATAAGATAGGATAGTCCTTGATAAAGTAATAACTAAGAAGAGATTCCTGACTCTGTTATGCAATATGAAAAACAATAAGTTCCCTGGCTGCAATGGAATTGAGCTAGAATAAAAAAAATATTTAAAACACGGAACCACTTCTGGTACAATGATACATGGATTAATCACGCAAATTTCTAAACCTGCTGTAAAAGAGAACTGAATTGATCCCATTGATAATTGCTGTCATATTTGTTTAGTAAACAATGACTATAGTAATAACTAAGAAGAGATTCCTGACTCTGTTATGCAATATGAAAAACAATAAGTTCCCTGGCTGCAATGGAATTGAGCTAGAATAAAAAAAATATTTAAAACACGGAACCACTTCTGGTACAATGATACATGGATTAATCACGCAAATTTCTAAACCTGCTGTAAAAGAGAACTGAATTGATCACATTGATAATTGCTGTCATATTTGTTTAGTAAACAATGACTATAAAATTCTAGCCCATGTTTAGTTTAGTTTATTTATATAGCACAATTTGAAAACAGCCAGTGGTTGACCAAAGTGCATTACAACCTTAAAAGTTGTGACAGATAGGGGGCGCTGTCGTCTCTTTCAACCCTCAGAACAGACGCCAGACACCAAATAAAAGTCCAATAATTATTTTTATTATTACAATAATGTGCACAAAGCACCCTCCACTCCACAATACTCATAAATACTAATAAATCAATAATCAATCCTCCACTCTCCCAGACGGGTTGCCCAGACGGGTTGTCCCCTACCACCCGACTCAGCTCAATCCTGCAATCTTCCACAGTCCTTTTTAAAGTCCTTGACCCAGAAGTGTTTCTCTCTGTCCATGTGACTGGTAACACTTCCGGGTCAGATAAAAACTCCTTTTCTTCAACCCGGAAGTATGTAATTTCCTCTATTCACGTTACTGGGACGTACTTCCGGGCTGTATGGCAAATACTTCTTGGTTCTCCCTGCAGGGTCCTCTGGCAGCCCTCATGGTATCCAGCAGGGCTGTGAATAAACACTCCAGTGTCCATGATGCCCTGCTGGAATTCAGGGCACCTCGATGCTACAGGGAGGGCTCCATCTGGCGGCCTGGGGGTATTGGCCGGGATGAATGGCCAGCCATATACCACAAAGGAAATAAATGAATAAAAACAAATAAATATAATATATGCAATACAGAAAAGAAAAAATACATACAGTATAAACACACTACTAATACGCTTAAAAAGTATGAGTACACAAGTGGGTTTTTAGCCTGGATTTAAATCCAGTGAGGTAAGCTTGAGCTAAACTGTTCAAAACGTTAAAAAATTAACAGTAAAATTTTAAAATAAGTCTAAATTTCACAGGTAAACAACCTAAAGATGCTAAAATTGGGGTAAGATGGCATGATTTCTTTGTAATTGTTAGCAGATTTGTGGCTTCATTTTACACTGGCTGAAGACAATACAACTAACCCCAAAATACAGTCCATTACAATAATCAGTTGAGTAGAATTAAAAGCATGTCTTAACTCTCCAAAAGAAAACATGTGCCTTAATTTGCTTAAGACTCTTAGATGATAAAAAGGGGCCTTAACCACAGCATATGTTTGCTTATTAAATTAAAAATCTTGATCAAATAAAATGGCAAGATTTTTCACGTAGGGCTTGACATAACCAAAGAGTGGCCCTAGATCACAGGTCACATTGTTAACACATTTCGAAAGTCCCAAAATTACAAATTTCTATCTTACTCTCATTCATTTTTAAAAGGTTACTAGACATCCACAGCTTAATTTCATTTAGGCTTTTGAACAAGCATTTCAGTGCATGTAGGCTGCCAGATTTCAAAAGGAATTACAACTGTATATCATTAGTGTAACAGCAATGGGACACTCCATGCTTTTTTTGTAATGTGGCATAGGGTTAACATATACAATGAAAACAAAATACAGCTAACCATCGATTCTTGTGGAACCCCATACAGGAGGGGGACAGGGTCAGATGATGATCCATTAAAAGAGACTGAAAACTGGAATGCTGGCCTAATTTTTTTTTTTTTTGGCTTGACGAAGAACAAATGAATTTCAAATAATATCCAACTGGTAATAAACCTTTTAGATTATTCTCAACAACAACATTTATTTCTATAGCACATTTTCATGCAAACAATGTAGCTCAAAGTGCTTTACATGATGAAGAAAGAGAATAAAGACAAAATAAATTATTTAAATTAGGGAACACTAATTAACATAGAATAAAAGTAAGGTCCAATGGCCAGGGAGGGGGCCACTGAAAAACAAACAAACAAAAAAAAAACTCCAGACGGCAGGAGAAAAAAATAAAATTTGCAGGGGTTACAGGCCACGAGACTTCCCAGCCCACTCTAGGCATTCTACCATTACATAAATGACCTCAATCAGTCCTCATTGTATTCTGGGTTCTCATGGAAGAATTTGATGATGATGGTCATATGGACTTCTGGCCTTTAATCCATCAATGTAGGGATAGCATGGTGCTTTGATTAGGTGGTGGTGGCGCAGATCGCCACCACAGAAAACCGGAAAAAGAACAGAAGAGCAAGTAGGGGTTAGTAATGGATTTTGGAGCCACCATGAATAATAATGATAATTAATTGAATATACAGAGCATTAGGATTTAACTAAGATGAAGCTATGACAAAGCCAGGTTAAAGTAAGGTGTTTTCAGCAGTGTTTTAAAGTGCTCCACTGTATTAGCCTGGCGAATTCCTATTGGCAAGCTATTCCAGATTTTAGGTGCATAACAGCAGAAGGCCACCTCACCACTTCTTTTAAGTTTGGCTCTTGGAATTCTAAGTAGACACTCATTTGAAAATCTAAGGTTACGATTTGGAGTGTAAGGTGTAAGACATTCCGAAATATAAGATGGAACGAGATTATTTAAGGCTTTGTAAACAATAAGCAGTATTTTAAAGTCAATTCTAAATAACACTGGTAACCAGTGTAGTGACATCAAAACTGGGGTGATATGCTTGGATTTTCGTTTTCCAAGTTAAGATTCTAGCAGCTGCATTCTGCACTAGTTGCAATCGATTGATGTCTTTTTTGGGTAGTCCTGAGAGGAGTGCATTACAGTAATCTAGCCGACTGAAAATAAAAGCGTGAACTAATTTTTCAGCATCTTGCAATGTTATAAGAGGTCTAACTTTTGCTATATTTCTTAAGTGAAAAAATGCTGTCCTAGTGATCTGATTAATATGTGATTTAAAATTCAGGACAGAGTCATATAATTACCCCTAAATTATATACTTCCATCTTGACTTTTAATCTTAATCTTAAAGTTTATTTCTAATAACCTCATTATATCCATTATTGCCAATCACTAAAATTTCTGTTTTCTCTTTGAGAAAACTACTACTCATCCATTCGGAAACACAAGTCATTGTGTCAGGTGCTATTGATAAATACAGCTGTGTGTCATCGGCATAGCTGTGGTAGCTCACGGTATGTTCCGAGATAATCTGACCTAACTGAAGCATTTTAATCGAAAAGAGCAGTGAACCCAGGATAGAGCCTTGTGGAACACCATATAGAATATCATGTGTCTTTGATGTATAATTACCACAACTAACAAAGAACTTTCCACATGCCAGGTAGGATTCAAACCAATTTAAAACACTGCCAGAAAGGCCTACCCATTGACTAAGGCGATTTCTAAAAATATTGTGATCAATGGTATCAAATGCAGCACTCAGATCTAAGAGGATGAGAACAGATAAATGTCTGCAATTACCCGCAATTCATTTACTAGTGCAGTTTCTGTACTCTGATTTATTCTGAAACCCGACTGAAACTTATCAAGAATGGCATGTTTATTGAGGTGATCATTAAGTATTCTTGACATAGTAAACTTGTCATTAGATATGGGGGTCTTCCCAGACTGTCTTATTTGACTAATAAAAAAACAAAATGAATTTGTGATAACTTAATCAAGTTGGCTGGGTAATGTGATTACTCTCCATGCCACAATTCAACTTGAAAATGCTAACTAATAACAAGATAAAACTATTCTGAACAACTTAAAGGTGTGAAATGTTGTAAATTTAAAAACTTAGATTTTGACTTATTTACTAAGTTCTCATGCCAGTTTTCAGCTTGGTTTTGCAAACTGGTAGCACCCTGCCTCAAGGCGTGCTGGTGTTCCTGTGTGGGTTTCCCTTTATTTTTTAGATTCACATCCCCTTGACACGGCTCTATCAAATACACTGAAATTAACCACACATTATTTATTAGTTTAAAGCATCTGATTGTAATCAACCTGTAACAATATAATGGTGCATGGAATTGCCAAACTATTCCAAATGCTATAGCTGTTTTAGCATTGTTAATCTCAGTACACTACTCAGAGTATTTTAACTCACTGTATCTGAGTGTGGAATCACAGCTCTACAGCATCTGACTGGAAAGAGGATTATTGGGATACAGCATCTAGCACACGCTGCCTCAGCCATTCGCAAAGTCTATCTATACTTCTCCAATAGTGTAAACGCTTCAGAGCCTGTCCTGTCGGGACCTTGCCATTCAATAATAGTTTAAATTGAGCTCTAAACGCACTTAGTCAGTGCATCAAGTGCTCCCAGTAGAACTGCTTGCATTTATAAAAACAATTACCTCACTTGAAACTTGAACTACAGTTGTAATATTGCACAACCTGAGCCACTTATGCTTTGTAATAAGTAGAGACTTGAGGCGTGAAAGGTTTGGGGCAGCCACCCGCTTAATTCGGTTTCCTGGCTGCAAACGCATTTGAGACATCATAGTCAAGTTTACACAACAGAGTCCAAAACAGAACTGCCTGCCTAAGCAAGGCAGTGAGCTTTATAGCTCAGAGGGCGGAAATGATGTCGCCCTCTGGGCCGAACTGGAAGTGACATCACCCTTGGGGCCGGAACCGAAGTGACCTCATTCTTGGGGCCGGAACCGAGGTGGTGTGTCCTTCCTGGAAATGGCGGCTCCTGGTGGGATTTCCGGTAAGACCTGCAGAGAACTCAGAAAGAGCGCCAGCCCGCCCCCTGGGCAGATGTATAAACAGTATTGTCTAAGCCCTTCAGCTGCTTCCCATGCACACGCAGGTGACAAGACTCCCCTCAGCCCAGACCCGCCGGGTCGGGCGACCTGCACCGAGGTCGTGGGCCCGGAGAGGGCATCGGCGCTGGCATGAAGGGACCCCTGTCGATGAACGAAGCGATATTTGTACTGCTGCAGGTCAAGAAACCACCTCGTGACCCGCTGGATTCACTCCCCGTGAAGGGCCATCCACTTTAAAGGCGCATGATCCGTCACCAGAGTGAACACGCCACCCAAGAGGTAGTACCGCAGCTGCGCCACCGCCCATTTGATCGCCAGAGCCTCCTTCTCCACCGCCGCACCTGGTCTCCCGTCCAACAGTTTCCGCTCAGGTACATAACGGGTGTTCAACACCGCCGACGCTTTGGCTCAACACGGCTCCCAAGCCTGTGTCCAAGCGCCCGCCTGGAGGACAAAAGGGAGAGAGAAGTTAGGGGAGATTAAGATAGGTGCTGAAGTCAGAGCCCTTTTAAGTCACTGAATGCAGCCCCGCTTATCAGACCATACCACCGTATTAGGAGCTCTTTTCTTTGTCAAGTCGGTCAAGGGCGCCGCTTCTCGAGAAGCGAGGCACAAACCGGCGGTAGTACCCGCCAAACCGAAAGGATTGGACTTGCCGCTTGGTTTATGGACGGGCCAGGCCATTATGGCTTGCAACTTGGAACACTGTGGCCTCACAGTACCCCGCCCACTAGGTAGCCCAAATATTTGGCTTCCTCAACCCAAGTAACATTTCTTGGGGTTGATGCGAGCCCGCCTCCCAATGTCCGTAATACTGCTGTGACCTGCTGTATGTGCTCCTTCCAGGTGCTGGAATAGATGACAACGCCATCCAGATAGGCAGCACAGAACGAAGTTATGGGGCCGGAGCACTTTGTCCACCAGACGCTGAAAAGTCGCAGGGCCGCGTAACCCAATGGAAGGACACGATACTGCCAGTGTCCGCTAGGAGTGCTAAACGCGTTTTTCCCTTCGGACTCGCTAAAGGAACCTGCCAGTACCCCTTTGTCATGTCAAGTGTAGTCAAGAATTTGGCTGGTCCCAGTCTCTCGAGGAGGTCGCCCACGCGAGGCATGGGATAAGCATCAAATCGGAAACTTGGTTGAGCCGACGGAAGTCATTGCAAAACCTCCAACTGCCGCCAGGCTTAGCAATCAAGACGATGGGGCTGGACCAGGGACTACTACTTTCCTCGATCACTCCTAGTGCCAGCATTCGCTTGATTTCCAGTTCCACTTCTACTTTCTTTGCCTCCGGAGTCTGTAGGGTCGCCACGGACGATCACCCCGGTCAGTCATATGTCGCGCAATCAGAGAGGTCCGACCTGGTTGTTCACTTACCACCTCTGGGACCGAGCGGATAGCTGCTTCGAGCTCCTGTCTCTGTCTGGGAGATAGCTGTTCACAAATTAAGGGCACTTACTTCCGCAAGAGAGAGCAGGGCTGTCCGGAGGAGGGATCGATCCCTCTCCTTCCACGGTTTCAGCAGGTTTACATGATATATTCGCCAGCTGGTCGGCGCATTGGGCTGTTTCACCAAATAGTCACCAATCCCTTCCTCTCCTTAATTTCAGAGGGGCCTAGCCAATGTGCGAGCAGTTTAGAGTGTGAAGTAGGAACCAATACCATGACGCCATCCCCGGTTGGAACTCCCGAGAGTCGTACACGGTCATACAGGCGGCCTGTGCTGATTGTGCCTCCTCGATATGACTTTTAGTATAGGTCTTATTACATCAAATCTATCGCGAACTGGGCATATACTCCAAAATGTTAGTGGAGGGCTGTGCCTCCCCTTCCCAGCCCTCTTTAAAATATCTAATAAGCCCCGGGCTGTCTTCCGTATAGTAATTCAAAGGGAGAGAACCCCGTAGAGGCTTGAGGGACTTCCGTAGGCAAAGAGGACAAGGGGAGGAGTTGGTCCCAATTCCTCCCATCCTTGCTGACTACCTTACGTAGCATTTGCTTGAGAGTTTGATTGAATCTCCACTAGCCCATCGGTTTGAGGATGATACACCGAGGTTTTAAATGCTTTATTTTCAGTAACTTGGCAGTCTCCTTGAACGCTTCCGAGGTGAAAGGCGCCTTGGTCCGTCAGGACTTCTAGGAATGCCCACGCTGAAAAGACTCCTACTAGTTCCCGCAATATTTTTAGTGGTAGCGAATGGAACGGCTTCAGGGAATCGGGTTGCATAATCCACGAGGACGAGTATATATTTATATCCTCGGCTGAGGGCTCCAGGGTCCTACTATATCCACCCCAATCCTGTCAAAGGGAACGCCAATAAGGGAAGGGGAATCAGAGGAGCACGGTCCTTCCTAGGAATTTGCCGCAGTTGACACTCCGGCAGGAAATGCAAAAGCGTAACCTCCTCATTAATCCCCGCCAAAAACGGAGCTTAATGCGCCTAATGTTTTATCGGAGCCGAGATGGCCTCCAAGAAGGTGAGAGTGGGCTAACTCGCAAACCTGCCGCCGTAGGTCCGCTGGACTAGCAACAACTTCCGGACCTTCCCTCATGTTCAGCAACCCGATACAATAATTCATTATCCATGACAAAGTGAGGTCCCTGTGGCATGGGCAAATGCGCTGGCGCTAACGAGAACCACTGCATTCTTTATGTGCTTCAGAGAGTCGCCATTCCACTGTTCTCTTGAAAGAAGCCGGAGTCGCTCTAAACTGAAAGTGCAACTCAGAGAGCGGGTCCGTCTGACCTCAAGGGGCGGAGAATCCTCCTCGCTGCCGGGCGCTAGTGGATGACGTAGTAGCCCGCGACGGTCCGGGAGTATCTTCGCACTCTCTTGGCCTACCGCCACTCCCTGTCGGCTGATTACACGGTGTGGAAGCAGCTTGAGATGAGTCTTTATCATCTATAACGAGGCCAAAAGCTTTTCGGGAATGCTTTCTAAACTACGTTACTGTCAGACCAGTCCCCCGAGGATTACGGAAACGGAGGATCCGGTGTACCGCCACGTAAGCGTCAAGGGTTCCTCCGAGACACACGTAACATCGGGCGGTATTGTACGAGCGGATATCTCCGTATACATTTTAGACTGGTCTTTTCTTAATCCATTGTTGCGTAGAACAAAACGGCGAAAGCAACGACAGACACGCTACTGCCGGAATCAAACAGCGCTGTTACCCTATGTCCATTAATAATAAGCTCTCCCGTATGTTTATCCGCCAGGGATTGCTAAGGGCACACAAACAACCCCGCCATTGTCCCCTACGGTCCGCCTTTGTTCCCCGACAGGTCGCAAGCCAGACGGCCCGCGACTTCGAACAGGCTCTGGATTGCGTGGAAGGGACTGCTTCAGTGGGACATAACTCCCGGTAGTCCACAAAGCAGCTGTTCTGCCCTCCCAGGTTTCACAGCCGCCTCTGGGTTTAGGAGCTGTAGCAGCTCGTCCATGAATGGAATTCCCCCAGGCCGGCTGGGCAAATTCCTGGGGTAGGTGTTGTAGCAGCAAAAACAGGCCACTTGCTGCACTATTTGTAAGGGGTAATCAAATGGTCGTAGCCACTCACCCACCTGTTGCCAGAGAGCCATAGCCTGCTCTGACAGCCCTTTCTGGGGTTAAACTCCCAGTTTATATTTCTTTACCTGCTGGCCTGGGGATAACCCATCATTAACAGGGACCTTGGTCCCGATGGCTGGCTCGGCTTTCCTGCCCAGGAAGAGCATACTGAGCCACTCGTGTGTTCCCCAGAAGCCAGCCCACGCCTGTGGGTCCCTCTACTTCTCCACGAGATGGGTTGGTAGCCCCGGTTATGCTCGTGGAGCAGAGCCTGCACCGCCCTTCCTGACCCCCGCGCACTCCCTGCCCCAAACTCGCCCCGTACTCACCCACCTGGTTCCTTGAAGGTCGTGTCCCGGTTCTTCGGGACACCATCCTGCCGACTACGCCACTGTAATAAGTGGAGACTTGAGGCGTGAAAGGTTTGGGGCAGCCACCCGCTTAATCGGTTTCCTGGCTGCAAAGTCTTTGAGACATCATAGTCAAGTTTACACAACAGAGTCCAAAACAGAACTGCCTGCCTAAGCAAGGCAGTGAGCTTTATAGCTCAGAGGGCGGAAATGATGTCGCCCTCTGGGCCGAACTGGAAGTGACATCACCCTTGGGGCCGGAACCGAAGTGACCTCATTCTTGGGGCCGGAACCGAGGTGGTGTGTCCTTCCTGGAAATGGCGGCTCCTGGTGGGATTTCCGGTAAGACCTGCAGAGAACTCAGAAAGAGCGCCAGCGCATTTCCCCTGGGCAGATGTATAAACAGTATTGTCTAAGCCCTTCAGCTGCTTCCCATGCACACGTGTGTGACAGCTTACATATTGTATATTTTTCATTGTTTTTTATGGTATTATTATTATTGTTGTTGTTGTTATTTTATCATTTTATAGGAAAATAAGTTTATGGAGGATTTGCATATTGAATCTCATTTTACCATTCAATAACAATAAAGGAATTCAAATCATTTCAATAGAAGAGAGGGCGTATTTACAGATGATGACAAGTGGCTTCTAAATCGATTTAGATTTCCAAGAACTATCTTCTTGGAGCTCTTGATATCATTTTAAGATGAAATGCAGTAAAGTATGTATACAATAATCCCTCCTCGATCACGGGGGTTGCGTTCCAGAATACCCCGCGATAGATGAAAATCTGTGAAGTAGAAAGCATATGTTTGTATGGTTATTTTTATATATTTTAAGCCCTTATAAACTCTCCCACACTGTTAACATTATTAGAGCCCTCTAGACATGAAATAACACCCTTTAGTCGAAAGTTTAAACTGTGCTCCACGACAAGACAGAGATGACAGTTCTTTCTCACAATTAAAAGAATGCAAATATATCTTCTCTTTAAAGGAGTGCGCGCGTCAGGAGCAGAGAATTTCAGAGAGAGAAGAGAGAGAGAGAGAGCGCTCGCTAAGAACAGCAAACAATCAAAAAATCAATATGTGCTTTTAAGTATGCCGAAGCACCGCGATAAAGCGGCATTTTTTAGAGGAGCGTCTGTATCCTCTAGGCAAACAGCCTCTGTGCAAACAGCCCCTCTGCTCACACCCCCTCCGTCAGGCAGAGAGTGTGAGAGAGACATAGAAAAGCAAATAATCAAGCACCGCGCGGGAAGCATATCATATATCATTGAGGAGTTTTAGTTAATACGTAATACATGCTCCGATTGGGTAGCTTCTAAGCCATCCACCAATAGCGCCCCTTGCATGAAATCAACTGGGCAAACAAACTGAGGAAGCATGTACCATAAATTAAAAGACCCATTGTACGCTGAAATCCGCGAACCAGCGAAAAATCTGTGATATACTGTATATTTAGATATGCTTATATTTAAAATCTGTGATGGAGTGAAGCCGCGAAAGTCGAAGCGCGATATAGAGAGGGATCACTGTATTACATTATACAGACACATTTTTAACTTAATTCCAGTAGCAATGAACTGGCACCCTATTCAGGGATTGTTTCTGCCTCGCACTGTATGCTTGCTGGGACTGACGCAACCCTGGATGGATAGAATAATTAAACATGTACTACAAACATATTTCCATGTTTCATAAAAGTATTGAAGAATGGGTGTTCTAAGCTTAGATATGGTTTTACATTTAAAAAACGTATTGTGTGGCGATTGGAGGAATTGGAGGTTAGTACGTTTGAAAGAGACAGTACTGCTGGAATAAATTATTTCATTAAGGGTCGTGCACGGCACAGCAAACATCATGCAGGAGGCAGGAACAATCTTTGGACAGGTGCCAGCACATCGCTACAACTATGCCGCCGTGCACTCATGTTGAATACTGTATATGTTTTATTTCCTGTCATCCTGAAAATGATATCAAATATACATTTTATTATTTAAATTGTTCAGAGAGCTGTAATATCATGAATGTAATGTAGTCTGTGTCCTGTCGGTGTAAGAAAAAGTCCATTTAAGAACCACATAATGATTCACACACAGAGTACATAGAGCACATACAATAAGAAGCATTTAACATGCTATTTTAGTTACAATGTGATTTGAGAAACTAGTAAATAAAACCTTTTTAAGATGAAGTTTACAACATTCTACTTTAATGAAAAAATAAACTATGAGATTGATTTGGACATTCTGATCTATTTTTTTCTTTTCTCTGTACACTAATACGCTTCCATATGACACCGGGGAAAGTCAGTGGGCAAAGACTCACCTTTTTACGGCGACTTTGATATCTGACCATTTTTTTTTTATTTTGGACAGTGTACGACTTTCTGAACTTGAACTTTTGAGTTTCTCCAACACTCTGTCACTCGATCAGCTTCTTTTTGTTGTTTATACCACTGCTTAAAACAACAAATAGTACGTTTTAATTGCTTCCACTAGTTATTCACTGAAATGTTCCCGTGCTTTTGCCTTGTCTTTTCACAGAATGCTAAACTTAGCCAGTGGCGTAGCTAGGGGTGGGTGGAGGGGGCGGTCCGCCCCAGGCGGCACATTTTGGGGGCGCTATTATTGGCCAAAAGGCTCAGTACAGTTCGTGTGTAAGCAGCAGGGTTCAGAAAAATATCAATCATGAATAAAATAACTAAAATTCTCTGATTTTTACCCACAAATGCTTCAGAAATAATTTTCAGACTATCCTTCTGTGACGGCATCAGATACAGCAGTTGAAATTTATGAGGCAATAACAAAAATAAACATAAACATTACACCGATAATAATTTCAGGGAAGATAAACAACTAATTTACAATTTATAATTTAATTTCGTTATCAATCCGAATGCGTTCCTGCTCTGCACAGAAAACATCCCCACCTATCACTTGTACACTACACTGGTTCTGGTTTTCGCCGCATAATTATATTAAACTAATAATTTGCACATGGCTTATTAGTGTATCTATACTATATTAAAAAAAAATTATTGCTGTTTCTCTATATATATGAATAAATCTATACAAAATGTTTCTTAATTTTTCTTTATACGTCATTTTAATTTTCTAATTAAATAGGTTAACATATTCAAATATGTTGGAGGGAGGCAAATTGAAACCCCGCCCCGAACGGCATGAACTCTAGCTACGCCACTGGACTTATCGGGCCATTAATATTGATTTGCATATTAAAATATATGAAATTCTGGAAGGAGTGGGGCTGCAGGCGCATGCATGACCGTTACTTTCCATGCTGACCGGGATTTATGTTGTGGAAGTGCATGGAAGTTGGTTTACGGTATTGTGCATCTGAATTATTTTGTGCATATGCACATTTCCACTTTTGTCCACATGACATGTTTTAGTGTGAATTCTACGCATGGTGTTATGCATGATGCCCCTGGAGTTGGAAAACCAGAAAGGAGGAACATGGCCTCCATTTCTCAAATGAAAGAAGTGAAGGAGAAATTCAAGCTGCAACACTGAGAGATTCTGTAGGTGAAACATTAAATGACACAGAAGGAATCAAAATTGGATGGAGAGAGCACACAGTGTCAGTGTACCAGGAGAAACTGGATGATGCTCAGCCAATCCCTGGAGGTAGCATAAGATCAAGAGCTAATGAAATTGAAGGAGAAAGTTGAAGCTGCACTGAGGGCATTGGTGGAAAACAAGGCTCCAGTAATTGACAGAATATCAATTGAAATGTTCCAACAAACAGATGCAGCCATGGAAACGCTGATTCATCAATGCCAAGAAATCTGGAAAACAGCTACTTGACCTACTGACTGGAAAAGATCAATTTTTGTGCCCATTCCAAACAAAGATGATCCAAAAGAATGTCGGAATTACTGAACAATAGCATTGATATCTCACACAAGTAAAATTTTGCTGAAGATAATTCAAAGGCAGCTGGAGCAGTTCGTTGACAGAGAGCCACCAGAGGTGCAAACAGGATTCAGAAAAGTACATGGAATGAGAGATATCATTCTTAATGTGAGATGGATCTTGACTGAAAGCAGAGAATACCAGAAGGAGATCTACCTGTGCTCCATCGAGTATGCAAAGGTATTCGACTTTGTGGATCACATCAAATTATGGATAACTTTGAGAAGAATGGGAATCCCAAAACATCTAATCATCCTCATGTGGAGCCTGTACGTGAACCAAGAAACAGTTGTTCGGGACAGAACAAGGGAAAACAGAGTGGTTTAAAGTTGGGAAGGGTATGCATCAAAGTTGTATTTTTCCACCATACCTATTCAATTTGTATGCTGAGCATATCATTCAAGAAGCCAGACTACACGAAGAAGAGCACAGCATTAGGATTGGAGGAAAACTGATCAACAACCTGGAATATGCAGATGATACAGCCTTGCCTGCTGAAAATGAAGAGGATTTGAAGCATCTACTGATGAAGATCAAAAACATTTCTGTGAAACATCTGAACATTAAAAACGCATGCATGCAACATCACAATAGACGGAGAACAGATTGAAGTTGTGAATGATTTTGTTGAACTTGGATCCACAATAAATACTGCACAGTCAACATATTGCACTAAGAAAATCTTCTATGAACAACCTTTCCAAAGTGAAAATATGTGTCTTTAAGGACTAAAGTGTGTCTAATCCAAGCAATGGTATTTTCAATTGCCTCATAAGGGTGTGAAAGCTGGACAATGTATGAGGAAGATCGACAAATAATTGACACTTCGAGTTATGGTACTGGCGAAGAATGTTGAACATACCATTACAGGCAAAATAACAAATAGATCTGTGTTGGAGGAAGTTCAATCAGAATGCTCATTAGAGGCATGAATGGCAAAACTACATCTCACATTCTTTCGACATGTAGTCAGGAGGGAAAAGAACATCATGTTCAGTAAAGTAGAAGGAAAGCAGAAGAGAGGTAGGCTCTGTGCAAGGTGGATTAACACAGTGGCTTGAATAATTGGTTCAAACATGGAAGAAATGGCAAGGATGACTCAGGATTGGACAGTGTTTCGCTCTGTTGTGCACAGGGTCGCTATGAGTCGGAATTTTAATAAGATACTCTATAGACTAGCACATTTTCAATTTACAGACTGAACTTAACACCTCATAGGTGTTTTATATAGAATAATCATGATGTTTTATTTTTAAAAAAAATCTACATTTTTTTAGTAGTTGGTTCAATCAAAATATTAGGACAGCATTTTTTCACTTAAGAAATATAGGATTAATTAGACCTCTTATATCATTGAAAGATACTGAGAAATTAGTTCACACTTTTGTTTTCATTAGACTAGATTACTATAACACACTCCTCTCAGGACTACCCAAAAAAGACATAAATCGAACTAGTGCAGAATGCAGCTACTAGAATCCTAACTAGGAAAAGAAAATCCGAGCACATTTCTCCAGTTTTGATGTCACTACACTAGTTACATGTGTCATTCAGAATTGACTTTAAAATACTGCTAATGGTTTAAAAAGCCTTAAATAATCTCGCTAAATTTTATATATCGGAGTGTCTGACATCTTATATTCCAAATCGTAACCTTAGGTCTTCAAATGAGTGTCTGCTTAGAATTCCAAGAGCTAAACTTAAAAGAAGTAGTGAGGTGGCCTTCTGCTGTTATGCACCTAAAATTTGGAATAGCCTGCCAATAGGATTTCGCCAGGTTGATACGGTGGAGCACTTTGAAAAACTGCTAAAAACACATTACTTTAACTTGGCTTTCTCATAACTTCATTTTAATTTAATCCTGATGCTCTGCATATTCAATTAATTACCATTGCTATTCATGGTAGCTCCAGTCCATACTAACCCCTACTCTCTCTCCTGACCTGCGCCACCACCACCTAATCAAAGCACCATGATGTCCCTACATTGATTGATTAAAGGCCAGAAGTCCATGTGACCGTCATCATCAAGTCCTTCCATGAGAATCCTGAATACAATGAGTACTGATCTTTTATAGGAGGCTGGGCGGTCTTGTGGCCTGAAACGTCTGCAGATTTTATTTTATTCTACAGCCGACTGGAGTTTTTTTTTTTCTGTCCTCCCTAGCCATCGGACCGTACTTTTATTCTATGTTAATTAGTGTTCTCTGATTTTAATTCTTACTTTTGGCACAATTTTAAGAGATGAGTCAGTCTGAATTTTAGCTTCATCAGCTGTCATTTCACATGTAGTATGTGATGGATTGCATTGCCCAATTTTCACATTTTTGATTTAAAAAAATCTAAGTATCATGTAGAAACACACATATAACTAAATGGCCAATGACCAAAACGTCTTAGAAAACCTTTACTGGAAAAAACGAAAAAAAAACACAAACAAGGATAAATTACACAGACTATGTACTTCTAATTCTCTATGCAAAATAGTTAGACCATATTGCCCATGCCCAAACCATCCAAAAGTCCAGTTAAGATTTTTTCTTTTCTTTGTAGTTTTAGAGCACAGTACTTTTCGAGAAGCCTTTGGCCATCGTGTTTTTTAAAATGAGTAAAACTGTCGGTCGAAACCTTATGCACATATAGTCTTAGCATTCAGGTTGTGGTATGTAATTTGGACCAAACATGTTTGCGCAGTCTGAGCACATGTATGCCTGACAACTCTGTCTTGCAGTGTGAATAGTCATTTGACCACAATTTCTAAAAATTGCAATGTGTATGTTCAGAATAACAGAAGTCTAAAAACAATTATTAGTCTTGATTTAATACAGCTATAGTATTTGCTACAGGTATTTGGAAACGGTATCATATTACGTCACAGTGGCTAATGTTTATACTGCAAATTTCAGGGGCTCACATATGAGGAATGAATAATGGGATGCATGTTACTTACTTCACAGCACATTAAAGACTAACAGTGCTTATAAAACTGTCTCCCCATGTATTTGTTGATCTTAAAAGTAACACTCTTGATCTACTGTGCTATATCGTTTCATAATTTTCAACACTTCAATCATGCCACCTCTTAATCACCTTTGCTTAAATTGAATAGGCTGAGATGTTTTTAATCTTTCCTCATAATTCTTCCCCAACAGTGCAGCCACTTCACAGCCTGTATGCTGTGTATGCTGTTTGTAACTCCCTCTGTGATAATTCAATGGACTCTAGATTATCTGCAAATTCACCTAGCTTGGTATCATCTGCAAATTTGACCTGCTTGTTATTTAGAAATAAATTATATATATATATATATGCATGTATATGTATGTATGTGTGTATAGCAGCAACCCTAAAGAAACACTACTCTTAACTTCACAAAGTTCTGATAAGGTTTCTCACACCATAACAATCTACTTCCTATGTTTTAGAGTACTCTGCACACATCTACACATGAACACACCCTGAACTCCTACTTCTTTTAGTTTGACGTCTATGCACCACACTGATCATACTCTTTTGTTGCTTCCTCATAAAATTCAAGCATGTTAGCAAAACACGGTCTTCATCATCTAAACCCATGTCGACTGTTCAGTAAAACTAATGTTTTTGCCATGTGTTGCTCAATCTTTTCCTTAGTAATTCCTTCTATTAATTTACCAGTAATGATTTTAAGCTTACTAGCCTATAGGTGTTTGTATCTGCCCACTCACCCTTTTAAGGGGATATTTGCTATTTTCCAGTCCTTCTGCATTTCCTGTGTTCACAGTAACTTTCTAAAAATATGTGTCATGGGTTTATATACTGTATCTACTCACCAACCTCCTTAAGAACTTGAGGATAAATATCTGGTCCTGGGGCCTCATGCATAAACAGTCCGTGCGCACAGAAATGTTGCGTAAAAACGTTTCCACGTTCAAATCGTGAATCACTTGGCATAAAGCCACACACTTTCCTACGGTACCTCATACCCTGTCGTACGCAAGTTCTCCGCTCGGTTTTGCAGACTGCCGGCACCCAGCGTCAAAGCAGTGCTATTGTTCCTGTGTGGTTACCCTTTATTTCTTAGAACCACATTTCTGACGCGGCTTTATAAATACACTGAAATTAACCGCATATTGTTCATTAGTGTAATGCACCTGATTGTTGATTACCTGTAACAATATAATGGCCTAGGGAATTTGCCATAGTATTCCAAATACCATAACTGCTTTAGCGTTGTTACTCTCACTGCACCTTCTTCTTCTTTTTTTTCTTCTTTCAGCTGCTCCCTTTAAGGGTGGCCACAGCAGATCATCTATTTTCATTTTACTCTCACAGCACCACTCCGAGTATTTATATCACTGTATCTGAGTGGGGAATCACAGCAGCTGCTGATCGGAAAGAGTATTATCGGTATACAGCATCAGGCACACGCTGCCAAAGCCTCAGCAAAACGTTTCAAAGCCTTTCCTTTACGGACTTCGCGGTTCAGAAACAGTTTCATCCCAAGAACTATAAACGCACTCAATCAATTGCTCCTTGTAGAACTGTTTGTACTTATAAGCACAATTACCCCACTGTAAACTTGCACTACAGTTATAATATTACACAACCTGCACCACTTTATAAAGCGAGTATTCACATATGATGACAATATCATTTTTAAGATGAACTGCAGCAAAATATGTTGATTATATTATACAGATAAAACGTTAAATTCATTTAAATAAATCTGTATTGTTAATAATTAAACATGTGAGGACACGGTGCCGCAGTGCTAGCAAGTTCACGTATTGTTCCAGCCTTGCGCTGTATATTTGCTGAGGCTGGCGCAACACTGGAAGGATAGATGGATAGAATAATTAAACATGTACTATGAAGATATTTCTATGATCCTTAAAAGTTTTGAAGAATTGTTGTTGTAAGCTTACAGATGGCTTAACGTCTATAACAGAGCTGATTGTGTGGCGATTGGGTATTTGGGGAAAGAAAAGTAAGGACAGAAATTGCAGGTTAGTACGTTTGAAAGAGACAGTACTGCAACAATAAATTATTTAATCGAAGGTCGCGCATGGCGCAGCAGCATCTTGTGTGAGACATGACCAATCACTGCGCCATCGTGTTCCCATGTTTAATAACATGCTTTCATTCCAATCATCCAGAAAATGATATCACGTATACATCTCAGTATTTTAATTATTCATAGAGCTGTAATATCCCAAATGTAATGGATTCTGTGTCCAGTCGGAGAAAGAGAAAGAACGGAAGCACGTAGTGATTCACACACACAGAGCACATTGAAGATCAAATACAAAACAAAGCATTTAACGTGCTACTTTAGTTACGATGGGATTTCAGAAATTAGTAAATTAAATGAGTTTATGATGGAGTTTATAATGTTCTACTTTAATGACAAAATAAACTACGTGGTTAAAGTGGAAATTTCGAGATTAAAGTTGACATTTCGTGCTTTTTTCCCCACTGTGTGCCTATTTTTTTTGTCTGTACCCTAATAAGCTCAGATGGTGGGCTACAACTCGCCTTTCATGGCGACTTTGACTTGTGACTCCATTTTTTTTTGGAACTGTGTGACTTTGTGAACTTGAGCTTTCAAGTTTCTCCAACACGCAATGTCACTCGATCAACTTCCATTTGTTGATTATACTACTGTTTAAATCAACAAATAGTAAGTTTTTCCTTTGCCTCCACTTGGTATTTGCTGAAATTCTTATATTTTCCCCCGTGCTTTTGCCATTGCCTTTTCACAGAACGCTGAGCTTAAGGGCTATTTATATTAATTTGCATATTCAAAGAGGCGTAATTCTGGGAGAAGACGGGGCAGAACAGAAGGCGTGTGCACGTGCGTTACTTTTCACACTGACCGGGATTTATGGAGCGGAAGAACGCGGAAGTTGGAGTATGCACATATTCCAGCATCTGGATTTTTCTGTGCGTAAGCACATTTCGGCTTTTATGCTTACGTCATGTTATAGTGCGAATTCTATGCACGACGTTATGCATGAGGCCCCTGGTGATTTGCTTGATTTCAGTCTATTTAATCTAAGCAGTACTTCTCCCTCTACAGTTTCCAAATCCCTCAGTACCTTGTTAGTAATCCCTATTTCTGCTGCAAGGTTATCCACATTCTAACATATGAAGACTTTAGAAAAGTGCAAGTTTAGAGCATTTTGCTATTTTACTGTCTATATATTTTAATTCCCCTTTACTGATACTCTTCATATCCTCCTTGACTATTCTTTTACTAAAATACTGAAAGAATCTGTTTGGGTCATCTTTCACCTGAAATTCCTTTTAGCTTCTCTAATATCCTTCTTAATGGTTGCCCTAATGCTCTTATACTCCCTATGATCCCCATTCATCTTATATGCCTTATACAGCTGTTTTTTTGTTTTCCATCTTTTTTAACTCTTTAGTAGTGATGAATGAACTCTACAGTGTTCGCTTTGCCTCGAGTTCCAAGAAGTCATGGAAGTGTTAGCGAATATCGCCGAACAAAGCCAAATGCATTGAAGTCAATGGGGAAGGACTAACTAAAGTAGATTTGATTGGATTATAATGGTCCAGTCATCTTTAAAGTGACCCTGAGTGCTAGGGAAACATTTGCCAACTATTCTGGACTTATTATTTTAGCCAAAAAGGTTACCTGAGCTGTGTGGCAGCAGTGCCAACCACTGCACCAACATGCCTCTATGAGATAAAAGAAGAATGAATGCTGTCAGAGATGCACAATCATATACTTTATGTCCTCAAAACAGGGTGGAAATGCCAAAATTGTAGTTAACAGTCAGAATAAAATATGTAGGTCTTTTAATGGCAGAAAATTCAAAGTAGTTGTCATGATTGAAACTACTAATTCGTTCTGTCTGTGCTAATGTTTTGCACTTTTTCTTCTATCAAAAAGATAGTAATGTCTTGTAAATAGTAATAAATCTTTTGTTATTATTATTTCATAGGGTCTCCTGTGTTGGGGGGCATCAAGCTCCTCTTTCTCTTACACTAATGTGGAACTCAAAGATCAACTTTCATATTTGCTGACAAGCAGAGATAACTCATCATTTATGCTGTATGTGATTCATAAAAATAAAATTTTGATAACCTACATTACTTACTGATATGTGCTCCCACTAACTAAGGCCTACAGTGTGTGTAATGCAAATGATCAGCATTATATCCTAAGGGTATGTCCCATTCAATATTGGCTGCTGCAGCTCAGGAGGAATGTCACACTGGCCTCGCAAAGAATTATGGGGAGCTGGGGAAATAAGTTCTCCTAATTCAGCCAAATTATCAATAAGTAATTCAATGAACAAGGGCAAATGTGAACACAGGCAATTCACTGCTTAACGCTTCAGCAAAATTCACTAATCAACAGTACTCTTTAGTAATCCACTGCAGAGTTTTTTTTTTCCTACTACTTCCAATTTTTGGAAAGTACTTGTCATGCATTATATGTAAAACCTTTTTACCAATTCCACTGCTCCTTGGATGCTTTCATACTAAAAGCCTATCCCTGTCTATCACCCTTAAACTTTGACATACTGTATCTGTTGTGAGTATGTGTGGTGTGGGAGTCTGTGCTTTATCATCTATCCTATCTATTATCTAAATGTCTCGGAACTGAGGAGATCATTTGCTGGACTTCTAGGAGAGGAATGTTTGAGTCCAGCAACTGGTCTCCTTAGTTCCCAGAAAGATCTGTAATTGCCATTTTATTTTGCTGTTTTGAATTTGAATTGTTATAGTGTAATATTAATGCAAGTTAGTTCAATGCTTATGTATGGGGAAGATGCTACTCTGTAGAATGTATATTGTTTATATGAGTCCATTAATATTCATATTATGAGACATGCAACTGATATACATGTAGTTTAATGTGGACAGTTAATAATATACCACTGAGTTTAACTGGGGCTCATTCTATAACTTACATGAGTGCTTCAGCAGGTAATTTAAAGATAAAATTGGGTACCAAACTGAGCAAAGGAATCCATAGCTTTCTTAAGAATTCCTGATATTCCTGATATGGGGGTTGACTTGTTCTCAATCCTACTTTTGTAAAAATTTACTGATTTGTATGGAATGATTGCAATAAAATGAATAAAAAAAGATTCCTGATAAAGATCCACAACAATTCTGACATTGTTTTATCACTAGTTAATATAATAATTACTTTCTGAAATCCATTTTATAATATGTATAATAAACCCATTCTGTGTTGATTTTCACTATTTTTTTATATTGCATATCTGTTTAAGTGATAATTTTTGTGAGCTGTTTTACTTATTTTTTTATTCTTATTTTTGCATATTATTATTTTTTTTTTCTCTAAAGTAGAGGTGCCTCATCTGCCACCACCAGGTATCCCAGTAGGGAAGCCACAGTGTAAGCCTTATCGATGTTCACTAACATTAAACTACAGTGTTATCACTGTAACACTGACTGCAGTTATGTACATGTACTAATCAAAGACATCATGGCATTTGCATGATTCATTACTCTGCAATGCATTTTCATAGCAAAAATATTGTGTGAGTGTTGCTTAAAAATTTACTGTATTAACTAGACAAAGCCTTGCATCTTCTGATTATTATAATATGAACTTTTATTTTTGGTACTTAAGTATTTTTGAAAGCAAATACTTTTTTCATTTACTTGTTTTTTTTTTGTGGTGAAATGCTTGTTGCTTCAGTGAAAGTAAAAATTTGACAAACTACTTCAACTTTTACTCAAATATCATTTCTGAGTACTTTTTACGACTCTGCAGGTACGTGCTCTCCTAGGATTGGTTGGCTATTACAGGCAATTTGTGCCTAATTTTGCTGATCGTGCTGCCTCTTTAACTGATCTGACAAAAGGTCATCAGAATCACTGTGTTGACAGCACGGAACTTTGTGTAAGAGAGTTTTTACTGATTTAAAAGCACTTTCCTCTCACGCTATACTGTGAACCTGGACTTCTCAAAAAATTCATTTTGCTTTTACATGCAAGCACATCTGGTTTGGAAGCTGTGTTATATCAAGTTGTTGATGATCAGGAACACCCCATCAATTACAGTCATTTAATCTCTTGGTTCAACACTATCCTGGTAACCAACTTGTTAATGCTGGTGTGTTTTCCAATCCTGGGGAGCCCGTGACATTGAGATGTTTTGTTAAATAAGTAAATGAAGTTGAGAAGTAGGGTGCAATGTTTCTAGAGCTGTTTCATTTATAAAGAAAACACACTTTGCCACAGATAGCACTTTAACAAGTTCAGGATCAGCTATGGATTTGCACAAGTCTTATATGTCACAATAGTAAAGACTTTTATAAGTGATTGACTGTATGATGCAATTGGCTTTTCCTATCTGAAATGCTTGACTCTTGATGTAGATTATGCAACCTTCCCCGATCTGATTATATTTGATTACCATTAATTAAGTGTACTGGTGCCAATATTTAAGAATAAGGGGGATGATCAAGTCTGTAGTAGTGAGGTGATGATTAGTGAGCAGCAGTATGGTTTCATGCCAAGAAAGAGCACCACAGATGCAATGTTTGCTCTGAGGATGTTAATGGAGAAAAATAGAGAAAGTCAGAAGGAGTTGCATTGTGTCTTTGTGGACCTAAAGAAAACATATGACAGGGTGCCTCGAGAGGAGTTGTGGTATTGTATGAGGAAGTTGGGAATGGCAGAAGAGTATGTAAGAGTTGTACAGGATATGTACGAGGGAAGTGTGACCATGGTAAGATCTGCGGTAGTAGTGATGGATCCATTCAAGGTGGAGGTGGGATTACATCAGGGATCGACTCTGAGCCCTTTTTTATTTGCAATAGTGATGGACAGGTTGACAGATAATAGGAATACCTGTGGACTATGATGTTTGCTGATGACATTGTGATCTGTAGCTATAGTAGGGAGCAGGTTGAGGAGACCCTGGAGAGGTGGAGATATGTTCTAGAGAGGAGAGAATTGAAGGTCAGTAGGAACAAGACAGAATACATGTGTGTAAATGAGAGGGAGGTCAGTGGAATGGTGAGGATGTAGGGAGTAGAGTTGGCGAAGGAGGATGAATTTAAATACTTGGGATCAACAGTACATAGTAATGGGGATTGTGGAAGAGAGGTGAAAAAGATAGTGCAGGCAAGGTGGAATAGGTGTCAGGAGTAATTTGTGACAGATGGGTATCAGCAAGAGTGAAAGGGAAGGTCTACAGGACAGAAGTGAGACCAGCTATGTTATATGGGTTGGAGATGGTGGCACTGACCAGAAAGCAGGAGACAGAGCTGGAGGTGACAGAGTTAAAGATGTTAAGATTTGCACTGGGCGTGACAAGAATGGATAGGATTAGAAATGAGTACATTAGGAGGTCAGCTCAAGTTGGACGGTTGGGAGACAAAGTCAGAGAGGTGAGATTGCACTGGTTTGGACAAGTGCAGAGGAGAGATACTGCCAGGCAAGATAAAAAGAGGAAGGCCTAAGAGAAGGTTTATGGATATGGTGAGAGAGGACATGCAGGTGATAAGTGTAACAGAACAAAATGTAGAGGACAGAAAGATATGGAAAAAGTTGATCCACTGCGGCGACCCCTAACGGGAACAGTCGAAAGAAGAAGACCATTGATCTCATCTCACTCTTTCCTAAAAAAACACTGATAAGAAGTACAAAATGTAAAGGACCTAAATAATGAATTTCTTTATTTTTTGAACATTATAATGTTTACCTATTAGTGTTAGTTAAATTTAGTTAGGTGCCCATGCTGAGTGGGAAAATCAATTATTTTGTATTTCAATTTTTAGTTTTCCTGATTTCTGAAATGCAAAAAGTCCTCTTTATCAGCGATTGTGGAATCTTAAGATTTAGCCACAAACTGAATTCTGGTGTAATGCATATTTCTAAATTCATATAGACAACTTGAATAAAAGATGTATGCAGAAAGATTAATTTGCATGCAATCAAACATAAATCTTCTAATAAAAAAGTATTGACAGCTAATGTACATTTTAACCACCACAGATGTTTTTTTTTTTAATCCAGGAAAGCTAATTCACATTATAAAACTAATAAGTAAACCCAAAGAAATGATTGTTAATCTTTAAAAAACCCTTTGTAGTAAGCAGTAAAACAAAACAAAAAATGCCTTACCACTTCCATAATTGTTTTCCAATAATCATAACCGCATGATCCAGAATGTTTGCAATTTAAGAAGTAGTGCTGCAGCAGCAATCAGCTAAGGCTCCTTCATGTGAACTTCAAATTGTTTCTAAAGGCTACAATTTAGGACAGCCTGGAAAGGTCTACATACTTTCTCAAGTGGACTCCATGTCCTTAGGTTGTCCTGCAGTTGGTACAGTGCTGGGAGCAGCAAACATATCTGTACTGACTATTCTTCTTGAAGGATTTTCAGAGTCATGGAGACTGATGTCATTACTATAATGACATTTGTGCATAGTTCATCCTGTATAACGTACATGGCACATATTTATAGTGATTAAATTGATGTAAAACACAAAGATATAGCTCATATATTGCAACCAAGTTTACCTAGTCATTTAAATTTTCACATTTAAATCCTTTCTGAGTCTAAGTTACATTTTTAACTTAAGTGCAGTGTGTACATTAGAAATATTACAACATTACAAAAATTAGAAAAGAACTGGCCATTCACCCCAACAAAACTCACCAGTCCTATCCAATGACATCAGATTGAGTTTTGAAGGTCCCTAAAGTGTTACTGTCTACCAAACTATTTGGTAAATTATTCCATGTGTCTGTGGTTCTCTGTGTTCAGAAAAACATCCTAATGTTGTGCAAAAGTTTACCCTTAACAAGTTTCCAACTGTGTTCCCTTGGTCTCAGTTAGCTAATTTTAAAGTAACAGTCTCAAGTCATTGTACTAATTCTCTAATTACGGTTTAAAGACTTTTTGAGATGCCTTTGACTCATGTTTTTTAAAATGAGCAAAGGGTGAATAGTCGCTTCACCTCAATTTCTAACAATTGCAGCATGTATGCCTAGAATAACAGAAGCCTTAAAAATACGTATCAGTCTAGGTTTAATCCAACTACTTGCTGCAGATATTTTAAAACATATATGTTATATGTTATATGGTGGCACAGTGGCTAATGCTTATACTGCACAATTTGAGGGCTCGTATTTGAAGAATGAATAACGGATTAGATGTTATTTACTATGGGCGGCACGGTGGCGCAGTGGTAGCGCTGCTGCCTCGCAGTTAGGAGACCCGGGTTCGCTTCCCGGGTCCTCCCTGCGTGGAGTTTGCATGTTCTCCCGTGTCTGCGTGGGTTTCCTCCGGGCGCTCCGGTTTCCTCCCACAATCCAAAGACATGCCGGTTAGGTGGATTGGTGATTCTAAATTGGCCCTAGTGTGTGCTTGGTGTTTGTGTGTGTCCTGCGGTGGGTTGGCACCCTGCCCAGGATTGGTTCCTGCCTTGTGCCCTGTGTTGGCTGGGATTGGCTCCAGCAGACCCCCGTGACCCTGTATTCGGATTCAGCGGGTTGGAAAATGGATGGATGGATGTTATTTACTTCTCAGCACATTAAAGGCTAAATGTGCTTATAAAACTGTCTCCCAATGTTTTCATTTTTCCTCATAACTCATCCCCTGCAGTTCTGGAATCATGTTAGTTGCTCTTCTCTGGACTTTTTTTGGCACTTCTATGTCTATTTTTCTATTCTGTACACAAAAACTAGTACATGATGAACTAATAGCATGATGTGTAGCATGCTACTGTATATAGCCTAACATTCTGCTAGTTAGGCTATGAACTTCAGTATGCATTGGGATGGTTTGTGACCGAGTGTGAAGTGGCAGGGACAAGAATTAGCACCTCCAGATCTAATGCCATGATCTTTAGTAGGAAAAAGATGGACTGTCCTTTCTGAATGGGAGGTGAGATACAACCTCAAATGGAGGAGTTTAAGTACCTCAGGGTCATTGTTCACTTCCCATTCAGCTTGATCACAAACAGAAGAGAGCCAGTTCACCAGCATTTCATTCCTCTTACTGCTTTAAGCCAGTGTTTCCCATAGACCAGCACCAGTATATTGACATTTTGCGCCAGTACATGAAAATGTATGCATGGCAACCGCAAGTAAGCCCTGAAGAAACATGCTCTTCTATCCATTATTAATTGATCAAGCCACTCAAAATCCTGCATGGGAACCTTGGTCTTCAATCGAACTTGAATCAATTGAGCCTTTCAAAAAAACATAGAGAAATCCCTGTTCCATGAAGAGATTCCCTAACTATAAACAGTATACATGAAGAGATTCCCTAACTACAAACAGTATACTTGTCAAAAAGGTTAAAACCCACTGTAACATAAATGATTTTACTAACTATAAAATTATAAAATTCAAACAAGGAAAACAAAACGTTATTTAGATATGAATTTAAACTGACTCTGTAATTAAATAGGGTGACCAGACTTCCTGGTGACAAGGACAGTTCCAATTTCAGCCTATGCCTCCCAAAAAAAAAAAAAAATGAAGAATATCAAAATGTTCCGGTTTTAGCAGGCTGTTCATCTAATACAGTTTTTCAGTTCTGCAAACGTTGCTTCACAAAAACAAATATTGTTACAACATGCAAAAAACCCCAAGATGGAACTCCACTTGATTAACAGCTTGTCTTATATTTAAACAGCATCACAACAAGGAACAAGAAGCAGACAAAAACAGAGCACTGGCATTTATTTGTTCATACTTTAAACACTGTGTGCAATCCTATGTGTTCATTTGCATATGTGTTTTTCCCATGCTCTGATCTCTTCTCTGATGATATTGATGAGATAAAGCAGGCATTAAACAAATCAGAATGGGTTTGATACATAGGCATACATGCTACACAAGTTTCCCTGTTTGACAATTTAAACATCTGATCACCCTATAATTTGTCATCATTTTTGATGCCACATTTACCTGATATCCATAATGGTCACTCACTGTAATAAAGTTTGTTGATCACTTCTGCTATTCCCTCATATTTATCATAACTGAATAATTTTGCATTTCATGAAGATTACTAAGCCACACATGCTAAAGCACATAATTAATTAATTTAAACTTTTTCTTTTTTTTAATTAAATTATGTTATTTGGCACTTGCAAGTTGTCACTGTATATGAAGATGGGGTGTGTATGTGTGTTTATGTGAGTGTGTGTGAGCAAGAAGGTCAATGATAGACTACAGTCCTGCTCAGGTCTGTTTTCATTCTTTTTCCCAGTTCCACAGTTCCAGTGGGATAGACTCTACCCCCCATAATCCTGAAGTGGACTGAGAAGTTTCTAGGGCCCACCTTTTGAACTCAATCCATTGAGGGATACTTTGCCTACATTCCACAAATGCTCGTCAATGTTGCTGGATATGTTCATTTTCTTGTGTACTTTCTATGAATAATAGCTTGTCTGTAATTTGTTTGATTGCTGAAAAGGATTAGCATTACTGTTATAGTCAACAAGCATTTTTAGTCATTAATCAGACCATAAGAATTTTAGTTACGTACTTATCATTACTAGTGACTGATCAATTGATTTTTAGAACAATATCTATAAAGGTGACCAAAAAATTATGTATACAGTACCAATATTGCTGGTGTGTTTAAGTACAATATTAGGTTTTCCTGGGAAAAAATCTGAATGAAAAGAAATTTAATGTGTGATGTTTTCCCATGAGTTTGCTTTAACTTAAAATTTACATAGACTAAATGGCACTGTTTTTTTTTTAATGAATTCTAACAATGAGAAACCTAAGGGGGCCCATTTTTCACTTCTGAATTTTTCTGGTTGTATAAAACTTATTAATTGCAACGCATTCAGCCAAGCAAATAGTATAACTATTTTGGCAGCTTTTTTCACTGGTCATACAGGACCAGTATGGAGCATACAGAAAAGGTGTGGATGTAAAAGTAAACATCTTGGCTTTGTAAAGTTGTGTAATATATGAAGATTTTGTTGATGCAGTCAGACACACAACACTTCGTTTCACAAATTCAAATAATTTTGTAGCCAGCAAGGCATTTTGGGAAAGCTTCTTATTTGTATAAAAAATGTTTGATTTGCTTGAGATCCAGAGTACCATGTGCGAGAGCAAAGGATTTCAGTTGCTTTTTTGGAAATAAAACTTGTAGTTTAAAAACACACTATTATGTTGATGATGAAACACAGGTTTTGAATTTACTGACAAAGTGTCTTATCAAGCAAAATCTAAATTTTACAAAGGCAAATCTATATATAATACAAAGCTAAACTGCTGCTCTTTTGAAAGCTAATAGACTAGATATTTCAACAATTAGACTGAATAAAAACCTGCACATTATTTTAATTAGAAAAGAGATGCTGGAATAGTAGCAAATACTTATCTGACTCTGATGGTGTAAATTCACTGTTATGTAACTACTGAGGCGTACAGAGTATAACCATTAAGAAGCTTAACTTCTGCATATTCTTTCTTTATTTGATAAATTCTAGGGCTTTGAAACAAAGGTAATCTTAGCTACTTTGTGAAAATATTATGCACATTTGGAGTAGACCATGCTGCAGCTTTTTGGCACAGGTGAAGATATTGGAAAATGTAGAAAAACTTTCAATATAGCATTTTAACAGGAAAACAGTGCACTTCAAGCTTAACAATATGTAATTTTTTTAATTTATGTATACTCTGTAAAAAGTTGTCTCATTCTCAGTTCCAGAGAATACAATACAATACAATACAATTTAATTTTGTATAGCTCAAAATCACACAAGAAGTGCCACAATGGGCTTTAACAGGCCCCGCCTTCTGACAGCCCCCCAGCCTTGACTCTCTAAGAAGACAAGGAAAAACTCCCAAAAAAGTAGGGAAAAAATGGACGAAACCTTGGGAAAGGCAGTTCAAAGAGAGACCCCTTTACAGGTAGGTTGGGTGTACAGTGGGTGTCAAAAAGAAGGGGGTCAATACAATATAATACACAGAACAGAACAGAAGTAATCCTCAATACAATATAAAAATAAAAATATTACAAGTACGGAGTAGAATATAACAGTAAATGACACATAATATGATTTGGATTTATTTATAGTCCTGGACACCTCAGCCATCAAGCTGCCTCCCCCAGTTAGCCATTCTACAGCTGAGACAGCGCTGGGCAGCCAATCCGATGAATGTGGGTGAACTTTAGCGTTAATGATCAATTTTTTTAATGTCATTTTTTATTTTAATACATACTATATATAGGTTAAAGGGTGTGGCTTTTCAAATTGAGGCTTTTTTATACCAGAAAAATAACTTAATTAATATGCTTTGCTTGGAAGAATTTTAGCACCATATTATCAGTGCATGTTCAACCAATAGGAACTAAATATCGGCACCTGATATTATTGGTTAAGCCTTAATTATTACCATATCAATACTGTATATTAAAAATAATAATCGTTAAGTAGTATGATGTTAACATCGTTATCTCATTGTGCATTTCTTACTCTGTCTGCAGTGGTTCACTCCAGGTGCACATATTTCTTTTTATTCTTAAAGGTCACGCAGAAAACTACATTTTAATATATGAACTGATCCAGTATGAGCGTTTGTATATGTGGCTAGCAAGGGACTTGTTTTCTTTCTCAGGCTGGTTCTGGCCTTGTACAATATGCTACTAGGGTGAGCTCCAACTTCTACAACTACATATGCAGGTTCTGAAAATGAATGAACAGGTTATTGTAGTTATGTTATTTATTTTATATGTTATTTATGTAATGTTGTACTGAGTGTCTGGTTTTAGTATAAATGTCTCCAAAGAGGTCTACATGTTATTGCTGTATTTTCAAGTAAAATGTCTTTAAAAACTTGTTATTGCTCCACAGATTGGAATTTGGAATTCAAATGGTGGCCTTAACATGACTGACAGTTATAAAGAAAAGACAACAAATATTACAGATTCCATGGCAAATAGAACACTTATTGTGACTACAATTCTGGTAAGCATGAAATGTTACCTTGTTATATTAATTTTAAGTATTATTTTTCATAATTCTCATAAAATTGATTATTTTCTTTTTCATTTAAGTGTTTTAAACATTATTAACACTAGAACTGACATGCATGTTTAAGTACAATAGCTGCTAATAGGGTGCCAAATGATGTCCGTATCCTTTATTACTCCCAAATGGCCCATTAACTCTGCATCCTGTTAGCACAAATCTATTGCCCTGCCACTAAAAACAACAAATAGCCTAATATGAAATACATATAAACCATTTAATTGCAAAATGAATTTCTTGGCACATACTATCTTGTTTGCATATATTTTAATTCACATGCTGTAATACATATTCAGTTTAAAAAAATAGCGTCCATCACATCTTTATTGCTATACTATGCAAGTTTTCCTTTTAGGCAAATAACTTGTTTGCCACTGGGAATGATGTGAAAATATTGTTAATAGTGGCATTTTTCCCATTGCCTGTAAAAGGCTCAATGCGTTGCAGTTCCATAATCTCAGGCAGCCTCCTCACCCCTCCAATGGTTGTGTGGGATCTTTCTCCAAATAGGGAATAGTATTTGGCATATACTGTATTGACTACATCAACAGCTATCCAAACATCATGCCAGATTTTTCTAGTTTGCCTGATATATAATTAGTTAAAGAGCATTAATATTTAATTGAGAATAACTATTCTGCCATACCTTATAACACATGATTCAGTTCTGAAGAAAAGTGTCCAAATGATACTTGCAGGTTCCTCCATCCAGTCTGTGCTGTCTTTTCTCTTCTCTGCGTTCAAACCAGCTATATACTTCATACTCCCAATTGTATGAAAAACATCTTGATTTAATTTCAAGCAACTTTCTATATGTTTTTTACTAAATCAAAATAACTGAAGTGTCAACAGTTTTTCATATTTTCTATGGTCCTTTTCATCACACATATCAAAACAATGTGACTGATTATTAGTGTGAAAACTTTCAGTGTTTCTTGCCTAGTTGCCTGCAAAAGAGAGACACCAGTTTACACATTGGCTCCAACATTCAGTAATGGTAATAACAGCAGCAAGAGAGGATTTGTTAAGGTAAAAAAGAATATGTACTGTAAATGTGGTCAAGTGCAAGCTGAAGGAGAAATTCAGCAATTTACACCTGGGTACTATCACTGAATAGCATTTCTTGCAGTGGTAATGCATTTGGAAGGGTGTCTTTCATATTACATAAACTAAGAAACATATAATGAATGAATGAATGAATTAATTAAATTTTAGACATATTAGAACCAGTGGAATCTTTGCATTATGTGCAAATGGGGCTCCCCACCTCGAAGTAGATAGTTTTCTTGATCAAAAATTAAATAAGCAGTTAACTAGCCCCAATATTTTAACGTGTTATTAAAATGTATACAGTAAACTAAATTTAGTTGTTGCAATCAAAATTTTCCAATTTCCCATAATATGCTCAAAGTAATTTCTTATCTGGAAAAAAAATTCTTCTGTTCTCTTCTTTTCTTTATATACTAAGGATATGTAAAAAAGTATTTGCTTGGCAACACTAGTCTTTTTTCATGTTGCTTGTGTAGGCCCTTGGAGCCTGCAGAGTCTAGGCAAAATGTTCTGAAAAATTACATAGAGAGAATGCGAATTCCACCCTTGAATATTTAAAAATACCATTATTGCTTTTGATTGAGTTGTGAGGTTATTGCAAAATACACAAACAACTTTGAAATAGTGCACTGGCAGGACACCTTGTGCATAAGTGGCCACAAAGTTTCCTTGTTCAAGGTTTTTATTTAATACAAGAAAGCATAAACAGAAATCAAATAAAACAAATAAATACAGACAAAACAGATTAAAACGTTCGCAAATTCTAAAATATTTGTGTCGTTTAAAAACAGATTTCTTTTTAATCTACTTCTTTTAGGTTAATAGTGTCTTTTCACCTCAAATGGTGCAGATGAAATACTATAAACTTCTGAAATTTTGTTTATCTTTAAAATTCTCTATTTACAAAGGAAGTAAGGAATTTCTGGAGTTATTTGTGTGTCTTTAAAGCAAATGTGCTCCCTGATTTACTGAAGTTAAATTCTGCATTTAATGAGTGTGTCATAAGGGAAGATGATTTCCATTTTTTTCAACATTCCTAAGTGACAAACACTTACCAAATCATCTACAGCAGCCCCAATAAATTTAGCTGCATGTTTGGTAATCTCTTGGAGTTTTTTTTGTTTTTTTTTGATCTGTCAGAGTGCTAAACCAGTCAATGAAGCTGAAAGTGATAATAGACAGGATCACACTGCAATAAGAAGACAACATGAGGTCCTTGTCCACTTTAAATAGTCTGAGTTTATGAAGGAAGAAAAAAACACTGACTGTATCTAGAATATATAATTTTATATGTATTCCAATTAAGGTTATTGTCTATAATAGTTCCCAAGTGTTTATATGCAATCACTATTTTTACCACATACTTCAGAAAAGTGATGGATGGAAACGGATTTCTTCACCTTAGTATAATTTACCTTGTTGTCTGGCAAGTAAGCTTTGAGGGACTAATTAGACCTTAACAGTGTGACAGTACTGTGTTTTTTTTTCCCCTTTGGTGTGAAATTTACTGTAAAGAAGGATGTTAAGTATCTTTGAAATGGTTTTCTACTTTGACTTTACAAGTCTTTTTTTTTCCCTAGACCTAGTACTTCTCAATATTTACATGTCTCATTGCCGTGATATTTCAGTTCTGATATTAATTGTAGTTTTAGTTTTTATTTTATTTTATAAAATTAATTTTTATTGTTATTTCATTCTAGTTTTAAGTGCAGTCAACAATTTTTATTTAGTTCTCTGCATAAAATTTTAGTTTTTATTTTTTTTAGTTCTGGCCTTTTTACATAATATTAGTACAATTTTTGTTTTATTTCTGTTGCAAGACCACAAATGCTGACACATTCACACAGTGAAAATATTTGCTTGACAAATGCCTGTAATGCAGGTGCACAGACAAGGTCCTCGGCACTATGAGGGGCACCAGCTGACTGTATGTTGACAATTTTTGCTGCCAGTACTGAAGCAGTGACTTAAGGTGAGGTTTATGGCTGGTGAGGCACTGACTCCTTCAGAGTCAGATTTTCAAAATACATGAAACCAAAAGAGTAGCTTATTCACTATTCAGTTGGCAGCATGCACATTGACTATTCACTATGTTTCATATCTCATCAGCATTCCTTACACACACACAGGTAAGGAACATACTGTATCTGGCTAAGAAAGAACACTACATTTATAGAGGCAAGAGAGAGTGGAGAGAGCGCATTTACTCTGCACCCTCCATGTGTTCTAAATTCACCATTGCAATTTCACAAATCATACTCATTAAAAACAAATGAAAGTATAGAGGGGTGTACAAAAAAATGGATTTTAGTTTGACCTTAATTAAAATATTTAGTTATTTTTAAAGGCTTTTAATTATGATGCTTTAATCAATTTTAATACAGACTGTTCAACAAATGGATAACAAGAAAAACAAAAGAATATTTTATTTAAGGTCAAAATTTAGTTTTTAAATATTGAATTGTTTTTTCTTAGTCTGATCCCTTTTTCTATTTATAAATTTGAAAACCATTTATGGTCTTACCTTTATTCGTAAATGAAGTCCATGCACCTGTTCTTCTCCATGAAAATCTCTGTCACTTTCTTGTAAAATTCCTCATTATTTTCCTTTAGTTTTAAAAGTCTTAATCTTCCTTTTTGGCCGTCAGTCAGAACAAAAAATAAAAATATTTGGACCTCTGCAGTGCACTTGACTTTCTGATATCGCTAACTTATTGGTGCCTCTGTGTAGAAGAACAGCAGCAACAAGCACCTATAGGGCTTACATGCGCCCCCCTTCAGGGCAGCAGGTACTGTCTGCTTCACCTTGGGCCTTTTAACTGTGGTTCTATGTCCGATCAGCAAGACTAAATATATCACACACATTCATTAAAGACAATAGCGACACTGTGGAAAGTCAGGGTGTATAATAAACATGTTTGCCCACATTATATTGGAGACCTACAGAGAGACAGCAACAGGCATGCACCAACTGCATGCATCACCCCAGTGTGTGAGGGAGAGCGCAATCCGAGGTGAGGTGAGGCTCATCTCTTGCACACCTTGCATTTCTCCCCAGTATTTGAACAGGAAATGCGCCCATTCAGTGATTTTGACTATAAAAATTATCACAATTATTGGAATAACACAGAAAACAAATTTATAGCACAGGCCTGTAGACAAATGTATTTTATGTTATCATTATTAGTTTTTTTACTTTTCATGAAAAGCCTCACCTGCTTCCCATGACCACACGTTCCAGTACTGAAGTGCAGTCCAGGTGCCAGAGAAGTGCTGGACTTCCACTAAGTACTGATCTAGCTGGTCTTACACTGAAACTCCGAGACTCTTTTTTTCTTCTTGCATGCTACATTTGATTTTATCATCTGCACTGTAATTAAAGTATTTCCGCATGTTACTTTCTCGCTTTCTACCCACAAACATCTCTGCAAAACACACCATCATTAACCACAAGTGCTTACTGCTTCAACCCAATGAGTCAAATGTGCTCAACAAACAAGCTATGGTCCTTTACGGATGTTGTGCCACGTGACTACAGTAAGCCCAAGGTACAAGATCACCACATAGTAAACAGCACAACATAATTGAACACTCAGGACTACCTACAAAAAACCCTCTGGACTACTGAGCCGGACTGAACGAAAAAGCAGTTGCTGTTTTTTTCTATTTTACTCAGTTTTCGTTCTTGTTTTAGTTCATTCACATATCACTAATTTTTATTTTCATTTAGTTTTAGTTTCTCTGGTTGTCTTAATTTCAGTTATCGTTGTTGTATAATGAAAAACAATATTTTAGTTGTAGTTCTCGTTTTCGTTATGAAAATATCACTGCTCATTAGTTCAAAATGTTGTTTTTTGTTAAGATTTTAACATTTCTAGAATACTGTAGGCTATTACAGAGAAAGAGGGTAATTTACCTTCACAGATTACACAGTAGGTGATCTACTCATTTTCCATATCAAAGGAATACATATGTTCCTTTAGTGTTTTTTTTTATAACTGCAGATTTTAAAACATTTTCATTTCATGTGATTTAGTGCACAAAGCTTTTTTAATTACTGAAAAACAAGTCCTAATTTGTCAAACAATCACAAAACTGTATGTTTTGGACAATTCTCTGAACTAATATCTCTTCATGGCCATTAGGGTTTGAACTGTATCAGGTAGGCTTCTTATACTCACACTTGTCATTCTTGGTGAGTTCCACTCATTCTAGTATAATCTGGGTAAAGAAATAGATTAACAGTTTGTCTACAGTTTTCAGTTTGGGATTATCTTTTTTTTTCTCTAAAAGTTTAAAAACTCTCTGTCATCTATAAACGTCTCTTGCATTCATGAACCTTTCTAGGAATGAAGTGTGAATCATATTGAAACTCATGGAATGCACTCACTTTCTCTGTGGCATAGGTCATTGTTTAAGAAGGTATACAACCCAGAATCAACAATCCCATTGTTTGTTATTCTTCTTTGCAACCATTTTGCATTGTTTTCAATTTCCCCTACTACCAGCATGCCCCATCTCCTTTAGGTTGTATTGGCATGTCTTCTGTCCCAAGAGTTTCTTGCTTGTATTTTACTTTGACCATCTGTTCTTTCTTGGCCTTGAAAGGAGTTTAAATATGTTCTGCTTTTAAACAAATGGTATCTGTTCCTTCTTTTTCTAAAATAAATGATCTGCTCTTTCCGCATATCTGCTGTATCTGTTGAATATGTTCTAGATGATGTTGTTTTTGGGTTTATTCAGGTCTGTTTTTTCTTCATATAATTAACCGTCATGAGTCTGTAGTCAGTTCTTAAGGTTGCTGAGGCAATTAACTCTTTTTCAGCCAAGTATGTTCAGTTTACTGTATAAATGTATCTTACTCACTGACACAGTTAACATCCGTTTTTCTAATTTTACCATATTTTTTGTTTTAGTCTTAACTTGTCATAAAATGTTCTCATTTGCAAGTCTATAAAACAGTTTTATTTGTAGGTTTCAAGCTACTTAATAAATGAAACATATAGTTTAATTATTTGTAACAGTGCAAATGTTTTATATAATATGATAGCTCAAGGTCTCCGGCATAATCAAAAAATGCAAGAATAAAATAACTAGTATGTTTTGTTCTAAGTATATTTACTTTAAAAAATATTATGTAAGTCAAGGTACTCATTTAAAAATTTATTAGAATAAAAGTAAAATGATCAAAATACTAATCAAGAACTCAAGTTCTGTGATTTACATTTGGAATTTAATGTAATGAATGAAAACATATGAAAAATTTCAACACTTAAAACATTTTAATGTATATTTTTTTAAAAAAAGAATATTTTATGCATTACAGAACACAATTTCAAAATGTATTTTATAAAGTGCAGTGTTTATTTAAACTATTTAAGCCATTGCAGTTTGTTAATACTAGAATTACCAGAGCCTACGAAAAAACTTGTAGATCCGTCCCACCTTAAAACTCTTCGCACCTCTCCATCAGCGTCTTTTGTCCTTTAAATGTGTTGATAAGCAGTAAACAGCAAGCAGCCTGCTATCACATCCCCCACCCCGCACAGTTTTTTCAGCTTAAGTCTGTTTACCTGCGTGTCAGTTGCTTAGAGTTGTATAGAGTGAGAAGTCAAGCAAAAGGACACCTTTTATGAATACTATATCGTTGTTTGGAACACTTGTATTTCATGTGTGTTCCTGTCTACAATGATCTATATAAGCACATCGTTAAAACAGAAATGTTTTTCTGTTGTTTTTTTTATTCAGTTTTATTCTCTCAACCGCGTTCACGATTCCAAACACATTTGAAACTGCCATTTTCACATAGACGTGCTATAACATAGGTCAGCTCAGATCATGACGACGTTTCTACATCGGAGCAAGAATGCACGTTGCTCTTTTGCCATCTCTGTAATTTGTATATGTACAGTAATCCCTCCTCGATCGTGGCGGTTGTGTTCCAGAACCCCTGCGATAGATGAAAATCCGCAAAGTAGAAAGCATATGTTTGTATGGTTATTTTTATATATTTTAAGCCCTTATAAACTCTCCCACACTGTTAACATTATTAGAGCCCTCTAGACATGAAATAACACCCTTTAGTCAAAAGTTTAAACTGTGCTCCATGACAAGACAGAGATCTTCTTTCTTCTTTCTCACAATTAAAACAATGCAAATATATCTTCTCTTCAAAGGAGTGAGAGAGAGAGAGAGAGAGCGCTCGCAAAGAAAATCAAATAATCAAAAAATCAATACGTGTGCTTTTAAGTATTCCTAAGCACCGCAATAAAGCAGCATTTTTTAGAATAGCATCAGTATCTACTAAGCAAACAGCCTCTGTGCAAACAGCCCCTCTGCTCACATCTCCTCCGTCAGGTGCAGAGAACATCAGAGAGAGAGAAAGAGCACGAGATTAAAGCAAACAATCAAAAAATCAATACGTGTGCTTTTGTGCTTTTAAATATGCCGAAGCACCGCGATAAAGCAGCATTTCTTAAAGGAGCGTCCATATCCACTAGGCAACAGCCGCTGTGCAAACAGCCCCTCTGCTCACACCCCCTCCATCAGGCGCAGAGAATGTCAGAGAGGGTGAGATAGAGGCAGAGACAAGCAAACAATCAAGCACCGTGCGGTATGCATATCGTATATCATTGAGGAGTTTTAGTTAATATGTAATACATGCTCTGATTGAGTAGCTTCTAAGCCATCCGCCAATAGCGTCCCTTGTATGAAATCAACTGGGCAAACAAACTGAGGAAGCATGTACCATAAATTAAAAGACCCATTGTCTGCAGAAATCTGCAAAGCAGCGAAAAATCTGTTATATATATTTAGATATGCTTACATTTAAAATCCGCGATAGAGTGAATCCGCGAAAGTTGAAGTGCAATATAGCGAGGGATTACTGTACATGGGAAGCTCTGCACTGTACTTATGACTTTACACTCTAGGAAGTAAGTAAATAAATAAAGATAAATAAAACTGAATAAAAAAAAGCTAAACTTTACAAGTATCAAATTACACCGGCTGTTACAGACTAGAATTAAATGTATGTTTTTATTCTAAAATAGTAAGAATACAAGCAGCTCACTTCTCAAAACAGACTTGTCCAGGATCAAACCCGTGAAATTTTGATTACCAGTCAAACCGTTGTGCCACCGAAGCACTTGTAGCAAATGCGTGTCAATGTCGCACTCTAAAACGGGTTTTTTTTCTGCAGTTATATTTTTGAATGGAAGCGCATTTGTTCTGTTATATTTGTACCTTTTGTGAAAGTGTTTCTTTGATATTTGGAATTCAGGCTTCACACATTATACACTTCATGTCTACATTTTGTCAGTTATTACTAAAACATGAAAAACGTTTCTGTTTTAACAACGTGTTTACATAGATTGTTGTAGACATGGAACATACATGAAATTAAAGTGTTCCAAATAGCAACACAGTATTCATAAAAGATGTCATTTTGGTTGACTTCTCACTCTATACAACTCTAAGCGTTTGACATGCAGGTAAACAGACTTGATGTGAGAAAACTGTACGCTTGGTGTGATAGCAGGCTGCTTGCTGTTTGCTGCTTATCAACACATTTAACATTTATATGTTACTTACATCTTCCCTGAAGAAGGGGCCTGAGTTGCCTCAAAAACTTGCATATTGTAATCTTTTTAGTTAGGCAATAAAAGGGGTCATTTTGCTTGACTTTTCACTATGTTACTTACATAAAAGCCAGATCGAATGTTATTTACTACACGGCTATTTTCAAATAAAGACGCACTATAACAGAGGTGAACTCAGATCGGAGAAAGAGAACAGAAGCCCTCTCCACAAGAAACATCCACTCACATATAAGAACAACGTAGCTGCACCATGCGTAAAAACAAAAGATGGCACCTTTTGAATACAGGATGAAGTCTGCCGTCATCCTGCCAATCACCTGTCCTTCAAAGAAACAGCATGACTTACAGAGCTCGCCAACATATCATGCAAATTCATGTTTGTGATTATGTTTTGTGATGGTCTTTGCATAAGAAGCATTTATATGTTACTTATATAAAAGCCAGATCAAATGTTACTTATCTTGATTTATTTACTTATCTTCCTACAGCATAAAGTCACAAGTATATTGCAGAGCTTCCTCTGTTTGATTGTCAAGGGTATGCCCACAAATTAGACCTGTAATGCCACAAAAAATACCTGCTGACACTTTAGTACGTGAGCAATGGTACGAGAATGCAGTTAGACTTTTTTTGGTCACATACACCACGCTAGTGTTTAGATCTGGACGGTTAGTGTTGGTGAGCTGTGTAAGCCATGCCGTTTCTTTGAAGGACAGTTAATTGGCAGGATGACGCCGGACTTTTGCCTTTACGCCTAGTGCAGCTGTGTTGTTCTTATATGTGAGTGGACATTTCTTGCGGGGAGGGCTTCTGTTTTCTCTGATTTGAAAATCGCAGTGTCAGATCGGGACGAGCATGAATGCGACTGAGAGAATAAAACTGAATAAAAAAACGGTAAAGTTGACAAGCACTATAAATTTACAGCAGTTGTTACAGACGTAAATCAAATGTATATTTTTATTGTATACTATTAACAATAATAGCAGCTCTCTATTCAAACCGGTAAACTTGAGAAGCTTCCAGCATCGAACCCAGAAGCTCTTGATTGGGAATCAGCAGTTCTTAGCATTGCACCTTGCAAGCTGTCGCATCAACCGCCTACCGTAACCTTTCTTTGGTTATATACTTAAATAAAAGCTTGCTTGTTTTGTTATACTTGTACTTTTTGTGAAAGTGTTTATTTGATATTTGGACTTCAGGCTTCACACCTTACACACATGTCGTAAAGATGGTCGTTGGGTGTGTGTGGGAACTGCTAACATTTGCATCTGATGATTGTATATAGTGCAGAACTAAACTCTCTATGCTAATCTGTCCTCTGCATCTCCTGGAGTTCAAAAGAAATACCAACATGCAGTAACATGTGGACACTGAACAAACGCGATCACTAACTACAACTGCATGAAGGTATGCAAATGAATATAATGTTGTATTAGTGCAACAACGTTTTCCGAAATGTACAATACAGGTCAAAAAATAAATTATTCCAAATGTCATATATACCTAGGTCTCTCTTTTTTGTCAGCACGGCTTTGACATCATGGATCAGAAGGTGCATACTAATTCAGCGTGAGCAAGAGCACTCAAGAATAAAACTGAATTAAAACAAATTGACATCCACAGCCATTCTCAGTCACACACACCACTCACATCTACGTCCACAGTTTTCCCAGTCCCAGTCTCATTCGCGCACAAGATCTGACGCCTTTTTCAAATAAAGAGGGGGTATAATAATCAAATGTATTCTTTTATTGTATGATATTAACAATAAGTGCAGTTCACTACTGAAAATGGTAAATTTGGGAAGCAGCTGATATCGAAACCACAACCTCTTGATTGGAAGGCAGCAGTTCTTAGCTTTGTACCACGCAAGCTGTCTTATCAACCATCTACCGTAACCTGCTTTCTTTTTTCTTCGGTTAAATTCTTTAGTAAAAGTGCACTTGTTTTGTTATACTTGTACCTTTTGTGAAAGTGTTTATTTCATGTTTGTATTTCAGGCTTCTCACATTATACATTTCATATCTACATTTTTTCAATTATTACTAAAACATGAAAAACGTTTCTGTGTTAACTACATTTAGGACAAAAGACTTTGACGGAGAGGTAAGAATGGATTTAAGATGGGCCAGATTTACGAGCTTTCTCGTAGGCTCTGGTAATTCTAGTGTTAATCATTATATGCTCATTACTGTTAACAGTGGTGGTTTGTAATGTAGGGCGCTGGAGCACCATCCTCCCTCCAAATATTTCGAAAAGTCTACTTAAATTAATTAGGTAATGCAAAATAATCATGAAAGAAATTGGTTTATTTCCACAACATGCCTGGTGTCAGCACATGTCAAAATCCATTAAGAGTTGGTTTCAACTTGTACTTGTCTAATTTCTGTGTGAATATCTATATTTCCTGAGTGAAGGGAACTGGCCAAATGAGAGTGCATGTACAGTAAGTCATTGATCTTTTGGCAAGCAGGAGACCTGAGAGTGCCCTTTAATTGATTACCTTCAGATTTTTCTGGGAATGCAGCTCTCTGCACTCCAGGCACTCCTAAATTTATTGTCAGCAAATTAGTCTTGTTTTAGGTTTTTTAAACTAATGTAATTGGACAGTCCTCGACACACTATGTCAGTGGTTCACAATTCACACCCGTCATTAACGTAAATACAGATGAGTGAGCATGACTTTACAATGATGAAAACTTCAAATGGAACTTCAGTAATCAAAGAAAATTACGTTATTTCTTTAATGAAATATCCCTTCCTAACTTGTTCACTTGAAGAAAAGAAGAAGAAGGAGCTTGGACCAGACTGAGCTGACTTAAGAATTCAGTAGCGGGCAATTGATTGAGGACAAGCTTACACATGGACTTTTTCTGCTCTTGTTATGACAAACTGAGTTGGATAGCTGGATGTGATTTAATACCTTTTTTTTTGCTTTTCCTATTTGCTGTTTCAAAGCATCAAAGCATTGTGGACAATGACATGGGTACAAGACCTAAGACATCTTTCTAAAAAATACAAGTGCTGTGAAAGTAGCCACAGTCATCTAGAGCAGTGTTTTTCAACCAGTGTACCACGGCACAGTAGTGCACCATGAAAGCTATCTTGGTGTGCCTTTTACCGTCTTGTCCAGTAGTCTCACCCATTTGCACATGTATCACATATAATGTGTTTGTGGTTAGGAAGATAGTGGTGTACCTTGGTTAATTGTGGTTACAAAAAGTGTGCCATTACAGACAAAAAGATTGGGAAATACTGAAATAGAGAATAGTGTGAGGCAGATTTTTTCTAAGGCTTAGTTAAATGACTCAGTTTAATCAGAAAGAAATTGAGAAAATTGCAGGGCTGAAGGGAAGTAGGGCAAAATGTATGTTCCTGGAAATATAGGTATCATAATCATAAAGGTAGAATAAGGTTTAAGTTGGACTTGTCCTGCAGGTGTGCTGCAAGACAGGTTGGGGGAGTCGAGTTATGCTTTAAGATGTTGGGTTCTGTGAATTTGTGCCCAGGTTAGGTGAGCCTGGCATACTTACATAGGACTGAGCAGACTGGCAACAAGTATAGAATAACAAAATAGGGTGGGAATGACTCTCTGAGTGTGGTAAATGATGAACTGGGATGCAAGACTTCAGAAAAATCAGACAACTAATGATCATGTGGATTTATGAAATACAGTGGAATTGGCAAAGGACTGGGTACCATATTAGCAGAGGCAGAGTAAGATTTGTATTGGATTTATGCTATGAATGTTATAGGACAGACCAAAGAGCTTATTATTGGAAGATTACAAAGGTAGGGTGCGAATATTATGGTATGGATTTTCGAAGAATTTGGGACTGGGCAAGTTGGCAGAACCTGCTAAAAAAGGTATTAGCTTCAAAGACAGTACAAGACTACAAGACAGTAAGTAATTAACAAGCATCCTGTAAACTAAAAAGAAAAGTATGTGCATTTTATTATTTAAATAAAAGAAACAAAAATGAGTCATGGTGTTAGGAAACTTAATTTCCTGAATAAGGTATTTAAAATTTTAATAAAATGGGAGCAGATCAATTCAGTAACAGAAGCTTTGATAATGAGGCCAACATAATGCAAGTCCTGCTTGATGCTGGACTTTTTGCATAGTGACTTCGACTAGTCAGTCCTTCTTAAGGTGAGATAGAAATAGGTAAAGGGTGCACTCTGTTCAAGGACATCAATCCCAAAATTGGAAATGTCAAATCATTTTCAGGACTTTGTAGAGTTAGAAAAAGACTGAAATCTCTAAGGTTTTAAGCAGGTATCTCAAAACATGACAATGAAAAATGAGAGAGATACTGATAGTGGAGTACTTTGTCTTTAGGGGTAATGAAATGCAGATTTGCTCCAGGCACAGAGAATCTTTTATAGTGTATTACCTTCTGGATTCACTGGTGGAAAAACTCCATAGAAGCGCAGATAAGTTTGTGGCCAGGTTGAAACAAATTACATAAATAAGGGCAGGCTGTCAGTTTAGTAATCCAAATATAAAGAGTTACGTGCCAAAGTTAGATGTAGAATAGACAAGATATACCTCTCTTAAGCTCTGTCTGTGCTACGCAGCACTCTGGGTAAGACTGGGAACATTAAAGGTTTTAATCCGCACTCACATCTTTAATGTAAAAATGAAACATACTCAAGGCACTGCTTGAAAGTCCAACCCTCTGTCAATAAGAATGCTGTGATCAATGGTATCAGATGCACTCAAATCTAATAGGACGAGAACTGAATAGGTATTATGACACAAGTTATTGACTTTAACAAATGCAGTTTTTGCTTTGTGATTTGGCTTGAAACTTTACTGATGATTACCCTGAATAGAATATTTCATTGTTGAAAAATAACTTTTCCTAGAATTTACATAAAAAAGTTTTATTTTTCTTAAGCAATAGTTTAACTACAACAATTTTTAGGGAATCAGAAAAAATGCAAGTGTCCAATGAACAATTAACTATATCAAAAACATTTTCGATTAAGGATTCAGAGATGTCTTTAAAAAAAGCCTGTAGACTTGATCAATAATATAGATAGATAGATAGATGTGATCGGCACTATATAATAGATAATTGCTGCTTAAGTTTGTCCCACCAAAAACTGCACCTCCGACAAAACTTTTTTCACCAGCCACTACTGGCTGTTCACATATGTTGCTTATTCATGGAAGTTAAAAAAAATTGCACAAGCAACTTGACTATATACTTTTTAAAAAAAATAAAAATAATGCATTACATACTACTGGATTAATTAAAAAACACTCAAAGATGTTTTAAAATTGATACAAATCATAATTCTGCATAGACTAAAATCAGAGCTGCTTGCTTTAACAAAAGCAAAGGGCTTGCTTCATCCCATTGTAAACTTGCAACAATGACTACCAGTCAAAAAAGGAATTAATTTTTTACATATTATGTATTCCATTCATTGATTCATTAAGGACTAAATCCGCTTAATCCATCAAAGCCTATTCCAACAGTATCAGGTGCAAGGTAGAAATCAGATACTGACAAAAATATTTGTTCTCAAAAAATACAAAAATAATACAAATAATAAAAAAAGGAAATTGATATTTGACCAGTTCAAGCAGTTGGGATATAGCGGGTTGGATAATGGATGGATAGCTGGAAGCATTTAACCACCTTCAAAAATTGTTAACCATATAGAACAAGCATAAGAAAAGGTTTAGTCTGAATGTTTATCTTGTATCATTAGTTAGACAAACTTCTGCTTGTTAAATCTGAGATCTATGAGTTTCTGTTGCTTTATGCTAGAATTGTTAAGCATCTATCATATCAAGCAGAAGCAGAGTTTCTTTATTATTGAAGACAATGGAAAATAACTGCTGTTTTTCAGATTTTTCTTTTGCTATTATAAAGCTTTAAAATCACCATTTTAAAGAACCATTTCAGTGTTAATTAGGTAATTTAATTTTAGTTTCATCAGACTCAGGTTGGTGTTGAGTTGTCAGTCACTGCCCAAAACAATAAGGGGTAATGAAAAATAAATATTCAGATCACCTGTATTAAATTTTTGTTGTAACTGTGAAATGGAATGAAGAGCAAATTCTTATGATCAAGTTTTTCTTTAATTTTTAACAGTCGTTTGTTAGTGCTAATTTTGATATCTTGAGTTCTATGAGTTTTTTTTGTTTTTTTTTACTACATGTAGTAGTAAAATGTTTCAAGCTGTATTCGATTATTTCAAAACCTGTAATCAGAAGGAGATGCCATGGGACTAGAAATTGCCAATCCAGTTGATATCTTGGGACAGGAAAATTCATAAAACATCAAAAAATTTGTTTGGGAAAAGGACATACTCAAACAGATTAAAGAGTTTGAGCAAATTCCACCATCATATTGACAACCAGCCAATCAGATGTATATAACAATCACATGTTGTGAAACTCCCATGGAATTTTATAATAAATATGCCTTGTCTAAAAACGACATTCGAAGAGGACAGAGAGATATCAGTAGAGGGAGAGAGTGACGTCAAGAGGAGAAGACAGAGCAACATCAGGAGAGGGCACCAGCAACATGCAACCGTTTTCATCTGATCGTCAGCTAAAGCATTTCATGAATATCAATTTCTAAATCAATTCTGCCATGCAACATTCTTCTTTGACATCTTTAATTTTGCGAAAGCTTCTGCTTAAAGACTCTCTATATTTCCAGACTTTACAATCATCCATCCATCCATCCATCCATCTTCTAACCCGCTGAATCCAAATACAGGGTCACGGGGGTCTGCTGGAGCCAATCTTTACAATCAACTGTATTTTATTTTATTATTCTATGTTGTATTTGGTATTATTAATACTGTAATAAATACAACACTGCTTTTAACTTTCTATACTTTGTATTCATATCTAGAATGATTGAGGTAATAAGGAATATATTAAGAGCACCTGGAGCAGTCGGAAGTTTGCGATACACTCTGAGCTGCAAGGTTTATTAAGGCTGAGGGTGAGAGCTCCATTCAATAGCATGGAACATCACCTAAAGTAAGGCATTCTTTGTTGATAAATGGACAATAACCAAGCATGATAAGTTGATCCTTTGTATATTTAAATATACAATATAAGTCCAAAGAAATATTTAGGTTTGAGGTATATTTTAAACATTGTATGTTGTTTGTGCCAATAATAAGTAAGTCTCTTGAAGTGCTAAGAGAGTGACATGTTGTGTATGTATTATTAATAAGGCACGTGTATGTTTAAAAGTGCTAGAGACTAACTAGCTGTGTAAGTGTCATTCATGGTGCACTGTTGTGGTTAGAGTTTGTGTGTATGCATATAGCTATGCGTGTGATATTCTTAAGGTGTGAAAGTAGACCAACCTGTTAACAAACCTGATGAGTACACTTATCCCCGAAAGGTAGAGGGAAATATCACGATAATACATAGAATCTGCAAAAATTTTAAAATGCATGCCACTGCAGCTAACATCCTATCATTTACATTACATTTACATTTATTCTCATAGCAAATGCTTTGATCCAAAGCAACTTACAGAAGAGGTCAACCCAATCAAGTAAACATCAGTCTGGGGGTTTCATAGAACAAGTTTAAAAAAGTGATCACCACAACTGAAGAGCTCAAAATAAAATGGAAGCTAGTTAAACTGTTATCTAAGCAGTCATTCCAAATATAAAGCCTGTTGAATGAGACAGGGGTGAATCTTTGCATGTACTGTATGGATGTTGGTGACACGCAATTACAGTCTTAGTTATTTCCACAGCTGATGCTGCAGTATGTTGAACGGGGTAGGACTGATCTGTAGACTGCAATAAAATCTATGTGTCCATTTATTTGTTGCTCACATCTCTTCTCACATTATCCTGGGTATCACAGCTCCACTTAAAAATGTTTACCATTTAAATTAATTGTAATTAGGTGTTCACATGACAGAAATTAATTTTACAATGGTGATTCTTAACAGCGTTGCTTTCACTAAAAGCAGGTACAGTGCAATACATTTAGCTACATTCCCAAAATAGCTTCATTTTTAACACATTTGTGCTTAACCTTATATAATGCTTTCAAATCATCTGTCTTCTTTTTTCAGCTTTGCATATACCAAATATTTACCATTTGATTTTTGAGAACCAGTTTACATGCACAAGTTAGTAGGACCTATCCTCGGTCAACTGCAGCTCTGCATGTTTTTTGTCACAACAGTGCATAAGAGAGGTCCATTTTGCTGGGTAGGCAGCAAGAAACATTGCAGATGTTGTGCACACCTGGATGGCCTCTATATATGTAGTAACATATATTATCTTTACATCTTGTACTGCTTGAATTATCTTCCTAGGAAGAACTAAACTACTTCCAAACATCCTGAGCTAACTCTACCACTTCTATATGTTTCCTCTTCTGATTCTTCCTCATCATTGCGGGCAACATGGGCAAAGTCAATATAAACACGCTGAGAATGAATGATGGAGCTTTTACATATTTTATTTAATGTTCAGAAGAAGTTACAAAAAATTAAAAGGCTAATAATATTACCTTTTTTATATTGATCTTTCTTAAATGTCAAATCAAACTGAAAATTTGATATACTGCCCATCCCTACTTCCAGTAACTATTTCCTGCAATAATGCATTAACATATTGGAGACATCAATTTTGTTGTATTTTGCTGAGAGAAAATGCTCTCTGAAAAGCATTCCTTTTACAGCCTAGCCTAACTGCATAATAGTTACATATACATAAACTAAACATCCATCCATCCATTTTCCAACCCGCTAAATCCAAACACAGTGTCACGGGGGTCTGCTGGAGCCAATCCCGGGCAGGGTGCCAACCCACCGCAGTAAACTAAACATAACATAACTCATTAATCCACACAACAACACTTACTCACACCAGTTCAATTTAGAATTACCATTTAACCTAACACATCAGTCTTTGAGATGTCAGCTAAAATATACTATATTTCTGAAAGCAAAAATTCACACTTCTTATATCTGTGTAATTAATTTCTTAATTAGCTTCTTTGTTTACATTTAAAAACATTTGATGCTGGTTTGTACATTTCCGCAATTTTATTTCACATTGTTTCTTTTAGTCTAATATGATTAAAGATGATTGATTATGATTTAATATATGACTTTATTATTGATTATTGACTATGCTGATAATGTAGTATATTTTTAACGGGATTAGGCATAGACAGAATAACTACTGCTTTTAAGAAAGGTACATTATCACAATTTATACTTTTCATCACATAATATAACAATAACATAACATATTTTAACCCAGCTACACTTAAATATAGTCCTATAATTTAAAAATGCTTTTCTAGAAAGCAATATATATCAGTACTAATATTAAAATACAATAATTACATTTACCACAATGTATGAAATCAGAAACAATAATGCAATATGAAAATCAAAAAGGAGACTCATTTATGAAATACATGAGAAACTGGTTTTTGATTTTTGTACCAGCAAAAACAAGCAGTTTTGCTCATCCTTGAGACTGATTCTGTATTATAAATACAAAAGAGAATTAATGTAACCTCTGCAGCACTCTCTACCAGATGTAGAAATAAATACATTGGACAGATCTCAAATGTAAAAGGTCAAAAGTAGATCTGAGGTAAGAACCAAACACTATGAAAATAATTGTCTTAATTTTTTTAACTTTACAGACTTGCCATTGACATATTTACAGCAGAGAACTGTATTCACATTTATAAATAAGTATATATTTATTTTCCAAGCCCCTTTATTTCAGAACTGCTTTACAGGTTTCTAGAAGTCTGTGCTTAGCACCACACAGTACAAGGTGACAAGTGGAACCTGGGCAGGGCACCATTACATTTACAAATATGGTTAAAATTAACCATACAAAAATTAGATAAAACACAAAAACATTCAAAATGTGTATATGCTTATACTTAGATACTTAGGTCTATAATGTTTTGTGAAATTAGTTACATATAAAAATTAAATGGCAACATAAAGCACATTAACATGAAAAACTATTCCTGACACCAGTGTAAAATCAGGATGTTTTTATATGCTAATTAATTGTGATGAGTGAACCCCGCTAAATTTGCTTTGCCACAAGTTTGGCAAAATGTGGAAATGTTTGGGAATTTCAGCAAACAATGAAGGAGAAATGAATCTAATTTTGAGTGGAATATAGTGGTGCAATGGTCTTTTATAAATTTCTGAGTTTGTTTCAGTAATTTCTACTGTTAATTATTACAAATTTATAAGTTGATAATATTTCTATGTTCCTTAAACGTTTTGAGCACTTGGTGTTCTAAGCTATCTTTAGTTTCAGGGAGACTTCTATCCATGATGGCTAGGAAGTATCTGTCAACTGCTGGTGTAATTATTGTGGTTAGTGTCTCACACCCGATCTGACGCTGTTCGTTTTCAAATAATATTGCATTAGTGCGATGATGTTTTCTGATTGGTACTATTCAGGTCATAAAATGATTTCTTCAAAATGTCACGGAAGCTTTTGTCTTATCGAACCTTTTGAGAAAGGGTTTATTTGATCTTTGGACTTCATGCTTCACACATTATGTAGTTTATGCCAACATTTTGTCATTTACTACTAAAATATGAAAAACGTTTCTGTTTTAACAATGTATTTACACAGATTATTGTAGAAATGGAACACACATGAAATGCATGTGTTCCAAATAATGATCTATTATTTCCATTCTAAAACTCCAGCACTTCACTCCCAGATAATCAATCAAAGCATGAGCTGGGAACACATTGTGCACGTTCTGCGGCGGTGGGGTATGGGATACCAGGCTGTTTGCTGCTTGTCTTAATCGGCACATTTACAGGACAAAAGATGCTGACGGAGAGGTGCGGATGGATTTAAGGTGGGCCGGATCTACAAGTTTTTTTTGTAGGCTATGGTAATTCTGGTGGTAATTCAACAGTGAAAATCCAACGTGCAGTTGATCTATGCAGAACAAAGAGATATAGTAATAGCCTTTATGTTTAAATTTTATATAAATTATTGAATTTGTTTCGTTAATATATACTGTTAATAATTACAAATGTATAAGTTGATAATATTTTTATGTTCCTTAGAAGTTCTGAGCACTCTGCATTGTTCAACAGTGTGCCAAAAGAAATGACAGATATGTTAGTAGATGGCTACTGGGTGATCAGGCAGAGCTCGATAGTCTTAATGCTGAAACTGGATGGCTCCATTCAATTCAGCATAGATTTTAGGCAGTTAAATTATATGTCCAAATTTGATGCCTATCCTATGCTGTGTATTAATGAATTACTGTTGAAAGTCAGTCAGGCCTCATAAATCTCTACCCTGGATTTAACAAAGTGGTACTTGCAGGTACCTCTTGAGGAAATCCAGTTGCCAGTTGTGAGGAGACTGTATTCGATGGATAGATGTGGTCTTTTTTCAGTAATGATTGGCAGACACATCTAGAACATCTACAAGCAGTGCTTGACAGCTTGAGGAAGGTTGGGTTGAGAACTAACCCTAAGAAGTGTAAATAGGGTGCTCTGCATGCTGACACTGTGTTACACAGTAAACCAATGGCAAATTAACAAAACTACCCTTCAAAAATCATCCTCTTAGACAGTATTTTAATGGGAAACAAGCACACTCTTAATTTTCCCTGTAAGGCACTGTACAAAGGGTTCTACAGGAAGCTCTGCACTTTATTTCTTTTTCCCCTTCTGATTTAGTATGTAAAACATGACACATCAGACAGTAGAACATCTCTTCTGTTTCTAAGTTCCATAGTCCCCATGCTGCTGCAAGTGTTGTACAAAGGGATAGCAGGTTAACAAGCACATTAAATTCTGCCATAGTCTTGGTCCATCCATCCATCCATCCATTTTCTAACCCGCTGAATCCGAACACAGGGTCACGGGGGTCTGCTGGAGCCAATCCCAGCCAACACAGGGCACAAGGCAGGAACCAATCCTGGGCAGGGTGCCAACCCACCGCAGGACACACACAAACACATCCACACACCAAGCACACACTAGGGCCAATTTAGAATCACCAATCCACCTAACCTGCATGTCTTTGGATCCTCTTTTCTTTTTTCCATTCTGTTTTTGTACAGAAAACTTGTGACATCAAAATAACAAGTCTCTCTTCTGTTTGCAAGGTGCAAAACAACCATGTTCCTTATTACTATCTATACAATGTACTTCCAGATGAGCATTCATTGGTTGCCAGTTCTCCTGCATACACTGCCCTCTCCTAAGACTAAAGATAAAATCACACCTATCTGACTTTAACCTAATGAGTCAGAGACTAGTTGTAGTGAGTCTGGGGGCATGTCACATTTAGTGATCAGCTTTACAGGAACATGCTCTCAACTGTCTCAGATTTGCTGAGATCACTTGAAAAGGAATCTAATATAACATATGTTTTAATTAACTATAATACTCTCCTGTGATCTAAAAGAACAGGCTGTTCTTTAAAAAATGTGATTCTCTTTTGTAATGTGTGCCCAATATTTCCTTTGTGTTCGTCTTAGAAACGTGTCTTATTTTATACTTATTTATACACTTTGTGCTTTCTGGTTGTTACAACATTCTGCCATGTTTATTTGATTCCACTGAAGGTGTCTTATTAGATGTCTTTACTAACACATTTATATGTGTGGAACTACCACTCAAAACCCCTTATCAAGCGGGGTCATTTTTGCTAAATCGCTTGTAATTCGACCTCTCCAAATTAGAATCATTGCTGTTATTGAACTATCTGGAGTATAAACACGTTTGGTCTCTTTGTAAAGGTAACATACTCTAGTTTCACCCTTAGTAGAATCACTGTAGGTGTGACTGATCAAAAGTTATGCACATTAGAACTTACAAAAAAAATGTTTTTTTTTGTTCTCGCCTAAGTTTTTTTATGAAAATAAAGGAAAATAAAGCTGCAGTAGGTAGGTGGGGACAGAAACACACTATGTACCAACAGAATAACTTGTTGACTACTCACATTTCAAATTTGAAAAGAATGCCTGTAAAAATGACATTTTTTACACCAGTTTTTATGTGGGCATGCCCAGGGGCTTTTTAGAGGGACCATTATCCACATTTTGGAACATATGGAAAAAGTGTAATAACTTTTGAATGCTTCAACCCACATATATCAATGAGGGCTCTACTGAAAGCTTACACCTAAAGGAATCTATATCTACATACAGTGTCACTCTATTAGTTATAAAAATAATAAAAACAATAAAAAATACACATTTCTATGTAAAAATAGTCAATACAAGTCTTATGGGCCAAAAATATATTTATATTTTTTACTTTTTTTATAAAATGCACACAAACTATATATATTTCTTTTACAAACTGTTACAGCACAGCTCAGCGTTTTTCCATGTGCCACTTGATGGCAGCAATCACTAGCAAGCAGAAAGCACAAGGGCGTGGTACGTCGCTCTCTGCCATTAGACGTCTCCTGGGCCGGTTGAATACTTTCGCAACGCGTACATGCATCTATTATTTAATCTAGCGTTTATTTATGTTTAAACTTCTACTTTTATTCATATTTAAAATGCGAAAAAACTTGGCGAAATCTCAATAAACAACCACGCACCAACTCTGCAGACTGGCACAAATGCCACCTTCACGCAGCTCTGATCGTTTTGTTTACAAGTTAGTATGGCAAGTTACATATCAAAATGCTCGGCTGCTCATTGGCTGTAAGTTTTGAGTGTCAGTCACAGTGTCCAATCAAACTGGTAGATTCTACCAGGTTTGGAGCTATACGTCATCCTCCAACCTGTCTGTGACACTCGTTGGCTATACGAGGTGCCAGTCAACCCCAGACCCGTCGTAATTGGCCAACTTAGGTGTCGATCAGAAGCTAACATTTCCGTGTTTCATGCGGTAGCATGGTTATCGCCGACAGAAACAAATTACGTCTGATATGAGCAATATAAATGAAAAAAAATTACGTAGGTGGTCTCAAGTTATGAAACGTTTTCTGGAGTTTTTGTCCCTTTGAGAATATATTGTGTGTTTTGGACCTAAATCGTTTTACTGGATTATATTCGCTGGAGCCTTACGGACACAATGGGATCAATACTGCTCGGAAATATTGATGTTTGACTTGCAGGGGGTCTTCAAAGGTAGGGACAGTCAACTCTTAAAAGTATGTACTTCTCTGTAAAAAAGGCTTTAGTGTCAGTGCTGTGGTTGTTGTGTGTCAAAATGGTTTATATCATCGGTAAGACGAGACTTTGAAGTTTCATTTGATGGGTAGGGTGTCGAGATGCATGGCAGATGGGCATGCACACATTACTGTAACGTTTGTAAAACGCTGTTATGTCCCGGGACCTTTAGCTTACCTACAAAAGTTAAGCAGGTTTCATTTTGAAATTCTACGCGTAACGGTCATAACGGTCAACAACGTCTGCCATGTTGAACTTTCTTATTTATGGTCCCATCATCACGAAATTTGGTAGGCAGATTCCCTGCGCTAACCAAAACCAATGTACATACTTATTTTGGTGCTATGACGCCACTGTCGGCCACCATATTGAACTTTCCAACGTCACTAATTCTCCAACTTCCCATATAGGTAGAAGGCTGAAATTTGGCAGGCTTATTCCTTACAGCTTACTTACAAAAGTTAAGCAGGTTTCATTTCGAAATTCTACACGTAACAGTCATATCGGTTGACAACATCCGCCATGTTGAACTTTCTTATTTATGGCCCCATCTTCAAGAAATTTGGTACGCGGGTTCCCAACGCTAACTGATTCCTACTTACATACATATATACGTCCATAGCCTACAACTCAGTCACCATGTGAGGTGGCGTTGGGTTCCCCATCCCAATGCCTCCCACGTTGTTGGCTACCTGCCTATATAAGGCCGTCTGTCGCTCCAGTCTCTACATTCCCTTCCTTGCTTCGTCACTTCTCCCTGCTGATAACTACAGCCTTTTTATTTAATCCACAGATTCTCCGCTGTTTTATTGTTCGTTTATTATGATTATAGCATTTGTGTAGGCATTTTAGACTTACTTTACATTGTTCAGGTACCCATTTCCTATCCTTCTATCGAGGTGATCACCATCGATCAAAGAACTGCCACTTACCGAGTGGTTTCCATGCCCGGAGATCGCACGTACCTTTTCCATTCTCTTTGTTACATATTGCATGGCCGTATCAGGCTCACTCTTGATATCCGGAGGAACATTGTGTACCGAAATGGCCAAATATTTGACACCTTTTGACAACCGCCAATGCCTCTTAAACATCTTAGATTCACAGGTTACGATTTCAGTAGTGAAAACTTTGATTTTTATGAATGTTTAAACTCTCAAAAGCTGAATGTGAAGTTATCGATGAAACCTGTTGTATACTTACAACGCTTGACAGATGCCGAATGTCGCTTCAACACAAGTCCTACAAATACTGTGGTAATTGAAACAAACCAGGAAACTCAAACCGATTATGACAGCAGCAATCCAAGCTGTGAGATTTAAGACAAGATTACTTTTCACATTGCCAACTGTACATTGCATGCTCAAGAGTAAGCTCAGCGCACAGCTTGGTCATACTACAACCAGAGGGCTGAACTGACAGTGTGGTATACAAAGAGATCCTTAACAAATAATTATTTGTATATTTTCCCTCAGTTTTAAAAGGTTTAATTTTCTTCTTAATAAAAATTTTAAGGCAGTACTTCGCTGCTGCAAAGCGCGGGTATTTTGCTAGTACTTATATAAACGTTGTAAAAAGGAACTGACTCAACACACGTAAAAAAGGTTTGGGGCAGCCACCCGTATAATATTCCTGGCTGCAAATGTTTTTTTTTTCAAACAGAACAGAGTTGTTGATAGTACTGAGTCCAAGACAGAACTAATGAGGGTTGGGAAAGATGGCAGCTTTAAGTGATCAGACCAGAAGTGACGTAGGGTAACCGGAAGTGATGTTCTTCTGACATCAGGTTGTGTGCCGGAACCGGAAGTTACATTCTTCTGGGCGCCGGAACCAGGAGTGACGTTCTTCTGGGCTCCAGGACCGGAAGTGATGTTCTTCTGGGCGCCGGACCCGGAAGTGTCATTCCTGATTTAGACAGATTTTTCCGCAGCTGGTCTGTAGAGATAACAGGAGAAGGTTTAATGTGTCCGTCCTCCCCTGGCATGGCGTGGAATTACCTTTACTTGGTCCACACAATGTCCCCCTACTCGCATGTGTGTGACAACGTATATAATTGTAATTAAAACATAAACAAAAAGTGGCTGAGAAGGAAATAGGATATATAATTACGGTAACAGCATCATTACAAGCAAATCAAACAGCTGATAACATCTTCGTTGCCATGCCATGGCAGGATGCAACTCACGATCGTATTTCAAAAAAGTGTCGGAATCAATTTTCTTAGTTCTTTTTCTGCTTCCTCCATAGAAGTAGAAATTTAGATCTTGACTTGAATGACCACTTTCAGTTTGGCAGAATACAAGAGGCTGTATCTGATCTCGTCTTTCTGTAAACGCTGTTTAATGTTGTAAAATGCAGCAAGTTTAGCAGCTTTTGAGGGTGAAAAATCAGGGAAAAACCGAATGTGGTTATTTTCAAATATAATGTCTGAGTAACATTATATGTAATTTAAATTGTATATTTTTTTACGAGTCCTAGGTTTAGAGGTTTTTGATTCCCATATGTGGTAAGCTGCTTTCCTGGTGTCTAATTTGAAGTCCTCTTCAATTATTTTTGAGAATAGTTCAGCTCGGAATCTCACTTGGTTTGGACTTTTACGATTCTTAAGGAGACCTTTGATTCTAATATTATTACTTCTGCATCCATCTTCCAGTGTAGCAAGTCTGTCTCTGAGTACTTTGCATTCAGAATTTGCAACCGTTGCTTTTCCGTCAGTGGTAGATGCCAGCTGTTCAGCTATTTCAAATCGAGTTGCGACTGCTTAATGTCTTCCAACTGAGCGCCAAGTGCTCTCAGTTTATTCTCAAACTTTGATGCATTGTCCTGTATTTATTCTTCAATTTTTTCTAGCATGCCTTTAAAGGTTACCTCAGTGCGATTATTTAAGATCCAGCAACATTCTTTCAACTTAAGGGTAAATCATGTACTCAAGAACATCAGTAGAAATTAAGGAGAAGTGCATTTAAAACTAAAGCCTTGAAGCACTTCTTTACTCAAAGGTTTGTCAGACTACCAAGACAAACAAACAACAAACTACCAAGACATGTAGTTGAAGCAGAAATCTTGACAACCTTAAAGAAGAATCTGGTGATGAGAAGATTTTTCATACGTGGATTACTTGTTTAGCCGGATGTAATTGTTGACGATTTGGCATGATCCTGGATCTGTTAGTTTTTCGAAACTCTTACTGGATGTGTTGTCATAGCAGCACATCCAAATTCTTAGACCTGCTCAGAGTCTGTTTGGCTCTGAAATATTTCCTTCGGGTTTTCATAGTGTTTCCTGGGCACCTGTGTGTGCAGATAATAAAAGATGTGTTTCATGCCATTGCAGGTAGGTAATACACAGGCAAAAACACCCACAGTTCCATAAAGAATCTCACAATCAGCCTAACATTCTCATTACCCAGGATTTCCAACTGTGATTGGGGCACATGGGACTGACCAGAGTGGAGTTTGATCAAACATTAATTGGAAAATTTACCTCTCCTTCTGATGAATGATCAGGCACAGTGTCTTTATCAAATATTTGACCTTCGTCAATATCTCGTTGGTCAGACACAGGTTCTAGGGATATAACATTCCATGCAACTGACCCAACAAAAAAGAGGGCTATATGGAACATACCTATGGCACACATTGAGGACAAATATATGCAATGACCATCCTTTACCTGAAATGAAATGACCACTGCATCCTTGCACTGGTTCTGAGGAGGAGCTTCCCCCTGGAATCAGAAACAGGGTGATGGGCATTTTGCTGGAGAGCCAACTCTTCTGCAGGAGTTAGATCTGGACCACGTGGACCTCCACCTGTTTTTTGCTTGTCTGCTTTTTTATTAGCTTTAAAATTAATGTTTTTTATATTATATACTAGCAAAATACACGCGCCTCGCAGCGGAGAAGTAGGGTGTTAAAGTAATGAAAAAGAAAAGGAAACATTTTAAAAATAACGTAACATGATTGTCAATGTACTTTGTAATTGTTTTGTCACTGTTATGAGTGTTGCTGTCATATATATATATATATAGACACACACACATATAAACATATATATACACATATACATATATACATATACATAAATATCTACATATATACATATACACATATATATATACACATACATATATACATATATATACACATACATCCACATATATATACATACACACACATATATATATAAAAATATATATATACTGTGGCTGGCCGGGCTGGAGCCCGGCGGGGCGTAGGAGGACGTGAGGAGGACTTGTGCCTCCTCCAGACCGCGAGGGGGCGTCCGTCCTGGTTCTATTGGGAGCCACGGGTCGAGGGCATGGAAGCCCTACCCTGTAGGGGCCCGTGGTTACCGCCAGGCGGCGCCCGATGCGGTTCATCCCGTGGCCCTCGGCGGGTGGAGCCCGGCCGGGCGCTTAGAGGACCGGAGGAGGCGTGTGCCTCCTCCAGACCGAGTGGGGCGTCCGTCCTGGTTAGACAGGGGGCCTCGGGTACAGGGCTTTGAAGCCCAGCCCTGTAGGGACCCGTGGCCACCGCCAGGCGGCGCCCCGGGGCCTAATTATCCCGGGAGCCCGGCACTTCCGCCACACCAGGAAGTGCGGGGAAGACTTATTGTGGCGACGGAGAGCTGCGGGAGGACAGCCGGCACTTCTGCCACGCTGGGCGTGGCCAAGAGTGGATGCCGGAAACACCTGGTGCTCATCCGGGAGCACTATATAAGGGCGCCTCCCTTCAGTCTGGAGCGGAAGTCGGGTGGAAGAGGACGGAGCTAGCGGGAGGACTGGAGGCGGCCAGAGAAAAAGAGAGAAAAGAGGCATTGTAAGGCCTGGAAAGAGAGACAGAGGCGTTGTAAGGCCTGGAATCGTTGAATCGGTGCAAGAGGCACTGGGGACTTGAGCGCGGGTTATTGTAAATAGTTCATAATAAACGAGTGTGTGGTGAGCAAAACGATGTCTGTCTGCCTGTGTCCGGGGTCAAGTTCACAATACATATACACTGTAGCAGTAGGGGGCACCTGTGCTCCCTTGAACCCTCAGGTACCACGCCAAACAACTGGTAAAAGTGCTACAGTTCTTTGTTTTATTATAAGAATTACGTACACCAAGCACCCTCCACTCCACACTATTCATTAACCAATACAATAATAATAATAATCACAATACCAATCCTCCGACTCCCAGACGCATTGTCACCCTTCCACCCAGCTCAGCTCATTGTCTTGGAGTTCCCATGGTCCTTTTATACTCCCTGACCCGGAGGTGTTTCTGCCCAACAGTCCACAAGTCCTTATTCCTTCGGGTCAGGGTAAATAGTCCTTTTCTTCAACCTGGGAGCACGTCGTTTCTTCCTGTCACGTGACCGTGACGCACTCCCGGGTCATAGGGCACATAAGAGCCTACAAGCCCCCCTACATCGACGCCTGGTGGCCCCATAGGTATCCAGCAGGGCTGTGTATAAACACTACATAGTCCATGATGCCCTGCTGGAACTCGGGGCATGATCATGCTGTTGGGAGAGCTCCTCCTGGCGGCCTGGGGGTGAGGGCCGGAGTAAAATGCCGGCAATCCACCACAGTTCCCCCCCCTTAGCGACGACAACTGGGGCAGAGCGTCGATCTCCGCGAGAGATGTCCTCCTCAAGGAGGACGCGTCATCCGGACCTTGGCTGCGTTGTCTAAACCTCCCAGCGAACCTTGGGGGAATGGTGTATCTTCTATCCCACCACTCCCCTGTCCTCCAGGAACAATCTCGCCACACGTGTCCCGGTTGCCGACAGTTGTAGCACCGCCGACGTCCTCCTGGTTGCCTCTCTTCCCGAGACCTGAAACATCTCGGGAATTCGGTCAGCTCCACCCTTTCCCCCGCTAAGGAGGGTTTTACGGCTGCCTCGCAGCTCTCGACCCGTTTTCCTATCTTGTCAGGAGACCCGCGCTTTACTTTGGGGATCTCCTGTTTACTCGTGGGCTTGGACACAGCTGGGGACTCTCTACCAGAAAGAGAGAGCCCCTTTGCTGTCTGTACGCCCGTTGATTTGTGTTTTTTGGAGGTGGTGTCATCAGCGCCGCATCACTCCGGGTAACAGCACTGTTCAGCTGTACCGGTGAGATCGGTGCTTCCCCCGCCCTGTCTGTCATCATGCCCCACTCTCTTGTCGGGCACACTGTGCTTTGACACCCGCTACTTATTAACCGCGGTGCCGGTTCGCACTGTGTCCCTTTATACTGTACGATACGGGCCGGACTCACCTGTATTCCCGCATCGATCATCACTGGAGCCTCCCGACCAAAACGCTGTAGAATAATCCCATATCTTTTCCAGTGGTGCTTCGGCCGTCGCTCCCAACTCTTCCACCTGTTTTTTAACGTTTGTTAAAGTCTGTAACAAAGCATATACGGGCTCGAGCACTTTTTCGAGATTCCGCAGTTCTATTATGTTATTTAATTCGGCCAGAGGTAATTTTGCTTCCGCCTTCTCCTTACCTGCCGGCCGGGAGCCAATAAGCACGTCCTCTCCGGACTTTGCTCCTTGTTTCAGCATTTTAAAGTTAGTTCATTCATATGATTAAAGTAGCTCATGGAAGGGGAAACTAGCCAGCTAGTAAGCTGTGCATAATGGCAGACGGTGCTAATATTGTTGACCTGCTTTTGGCAAAACCATTTAGTAGTCTTCCTTACAAGGAGATACTCAGAATTAAACAGCAGGGCAGACCAACGCCCGAGTTTGATCTGGTGCAAAAATCAGGAAAAAACAACAGGTCTTTTCATCTCTCCTGGTATGACAATTTGAACTGGCTGACTGGAAGTGCTGTGACAAAGAAAATGTACTGTTGGCCATGCCTCTTAACGAAACCTTCTCAGGGAATGGGATGTGCTTGGTCAAACATAGGTTTTGGGGATCTGGGTAACTTTGACAGGGCATACAAAAGGCATGAAAAGTGCAAAGACCATGTGAGTTTATGTGCAAGGTTAAGTTGTCTGGGCAGGGTCAGGGTTGAACATGCAATCAATGAAGGTCTTCGCATTCAGGTGGCAAAACATAATGAAACATTAAAAAAAACAGGGCCTTCCTAAACTGTCTAATTGATATGACTGCCTTCCTTGGCCGTCAGGAGCTGGCATTCGGGGGCATGATGAGAGTAGTGAATCAGCAAATAAGGGGAATTACAAGGAATTTACAGAGACATTAGCTAAATATGACTCTGTCTTGGCCACACAATTTCAGTCATCAGCTGTGTTTTCTGGAATGCCCCAGTCAATCCAAAATGACTTGATCTCTGCCCTCGCAGCCACTGTTTCTGATCATATAAAAGTTGAAATTCAGACTGCTCCTTTTTTTCCATGGTAGGTGGATGAAGCATCTGACATATCTTGCCATGCCCAACTGTCTGTCATTGTTAGATATGTGGATAGTGCAGGTAAAATTCAAGAGTGCTTAATTGGATTTTTGGATGTGTCAGGGGGTCGAGATGCTCAGTCTGTGTTTGAAGTTTTAAATGAGAACATGCAGGGCTACAGTTTTAGAGAAAAACTTGTGGCACAAACCTACAATGGGGCTGCTGTCTTTGCTTAATCTCTCATTGGCCTGAGTCAAGAATATTTTTTGCATCTCTCTCTGTGTTCACCACATTTTTTTCAGTCCACAAAAAGGATGTCTTTTCTTAAGTCTGCAGGGTCTTCAAGATTGCCCAGAAACGTTCCTACTCGATGGAATTTCATATCACGGATAGTGAACACTGTGGCAAACAATTATGATGGCCTCCTGCAGACTTTCCACACGAATACCCAGGATGAGAGCATGGATGATGACACATCAGATGCTGCCAAAGGCTTCATAATGAAACTGGAGGATTTTCAGTTTGTGTTCATGTTGTACACATATGAACAAATATTCTTTGAGACAGATGTTGTCTTTGATATTGTCCAGCAAAGGGCTATGGATGTTCTTTACTGCAAAAAAAGAATTGGGTCTCTCCTTGCTTTTGTCATGGAGAAGAGGTCAGAGGAGGCTTATCAAGCAGTTTATGCAAAAGCAGCAAATCTCACATCAGACCCTCGAGATGAACCTATTAGAAAGCGCCGTCTGTCACAATTACAGGATCCCCAGGACCGCTACAGAAATTTGTACATGGCCATCCTAGACAATCTCATGGAGCAGATTTCTCAGCGTATTTCAAATCTGGAAAGCATGAGCTTCTTATTAGTCAATCCAGGGAAATTTGATGAAATGAGACAAGTGTTTCTAGAGGAGGCATTTGAAAGTGTGCTGAAAAGTTATGGCCATTTCTTTGACTCAGGGAGAATGAGATCTGAACTTCAAGTACTATATTTAGATCATGACTTACTTTCTTGGTGTTTTTTAAAGACATGGGGTTGGATAGTGCAATGCCTCAGCTATACAAGCTGTTGTTGTTACTGGCAACAATTGGCGCTACATCAGCAGGTGTAGAGAGGAGCTTCTCCTGTTTAAAGCGGGTCAAGTCAAACACCTGCATCACGATGGACCAAGATCGTTTGAGCAACCTTGCTCTCCTGGCCATTGAGAGGAAACTGGTTAAGTCCCTGGAAAAGACGGCCAATTGGTACGACAGGGTCACAGACCATTTTCTGCAAAAGGAACGGAGGGCAGAATTTATGTACAAATAACATAATGAATTTTATGATGAAGGCCTAATATGAGCTTCCCCTGTTTTAAAAGCTAGCAGCTGCCACTGGTGTGTATGTATGCATGTATATATATATATATATATATATATATATATATATATATATATATATATATATATATATATATATATATATACACACATATATATAAATAGTTTTACTGTCAAATAATGCAAAGAGTACGTGACACGTGTCTCGCCCTAATTCTGAGATCATCAGGCGTACACACTCTCTGCACCCCATTTTGGGAATCGAACCTCGGACGTCAGCGCTAGAGGCAAAGCCTCTTGCGTTGCACCACAGCATGTGGTTCGTTTATTTGACAGTATGTAGATCGGGGTATATATATATATATATATAGTGGTGTATGGCCGGCTGTTTATCCCGGCCAATACCCCCAAGCCGCCAGGTGGAGCTCTCCCTGCAGTATGGAGGTCCCCCAAAGACCAGCAGGGCATCATGGACATTGTAGTTTTTATACGCAGCCCTGCTGGATGCCATGGGGGCCGCTAGGGGACGCTGCAGGAGGGAACAACGGTTATTTACCCTACACCCCGGAAGTACGTGCGAGTCACATGGACAAGGGGAAAGACGTTCTTCCGGGGTGAAGAAAAGGACTTTTTACCTGACCCGAATATAAAAGGATTGTGGGAGAATTGGATTATTGTGATTTATTGTATTTGTGATTGGTTTATGAATATAGTGGAGGAGAGGGTGCTTTGTGCACTGTGGAAGATTGATAAAGTCGATTATTGGACTTTTATCTGGTGTCTGGAGTCGTGGACAGGGATTCAAGGGAGCAATAGCGCCCCCTATCTGTCACAATACATATATATATCATGGCAATGCGTCTTCTCATTAAATTTAAAGTTAAGCTTTACACCTTGCTTTCCTATTCGTTTGCCTAAGTCCTTCACCAGCAAGTTTAACTCCGTTACAAAGTGATCCAAAGTCTTGTTTATACCCTGCATCTTCTCATTAAACTTGTATCTCACGAATATCGTATGGTATGCGTCACTCGCTTCATATTCTTTTGCTGCCTTCTCAATTTTGGAGCTCTTGCTTTTTGTCTGCGTACTGCATTCATGGTCAGTTCATGTGAGTCGCTCGGAGAACATGCATAGAAGGTTCTCTGCTGTGCTTGTGCTATCTCGTGAGATGTCCATGGCTTTATTTAATGTTAGCTAAGACCCGGCACTTAAAAGTTAAAAACACCACCCTGACCATCTTATCTTCATTTGCATAAACACAGTCCTTTTCCTGCGAATATTTAGCGTCAGAGTGTTTCTATTGGATTGCTGCTGACAGATGGCCTTATATGGGCAGGCATTCAATTACGTTTGAGGCGTGACGATGAGGGACGCAACTCCGCCTCGCAGGCTATCGCCGGTATATATGTACATAAGTAGGTTCCAGTTATGACCGTTACGCGTAGAATTTTGAAATGAAACCTGCCTAACTTTTGTAAGTAAGCTGTAAGGAATGAGACTGCCAAATTTCAGCCTTCTACCTACACGGGAAGTTGGAGAATTAGTGATGAGTCAGTCAGTCAGTGAGTGAGTGAGTGAATGAGTGAGTGAGTCAGTCAGTCAGTCAGTCAGTGAGGGCTTTGCCTTTTATTAGTATAGATCATTCTTTATGTCAGCAGTTCTTTAAAAAATTATATACCAATATTTACCAGTTTGAAGTATATTCTTGTACTTCACTTTAACCTGTTCCCGTGTTCTCCTTGTGCTCACATTTGATCTGGAATTATGACATATTAAATAATAATTAATCTGACACATAGGAAATGAAGCACGGCATTCAGTAAGTACAATGCACACGATTTATGTATTTAATTTGTCAGCCACTTTTTGCCAGACGTCTTTTCTGGTTTGGGCAGATTTGCAGTGTTACCCTTTGTGCATATTAAATCTTGAAATTCTTCATATCCTTCAAGTAAAAGGTCCTGCTCCGATTGTGTGAAAAAATGCGCCCGTTCTTTCGTCATTTTGTTGCAGCCTATCAAAGACTTGCTGATCATGTTTTCTAGACTCAATATATATGGGCTTATCAATCAGCGCAGGCGCGCAATCATCTCAGATGATTAGATCCAGGTAGACTAATCTACTACACAGCTGCGTTTGAAACACAGACTTATCCCGGATGAGTTTCACCAGCATTAACTCATCCAATATGAGGCATCTGATCTCAGATGATTTAAGCGACTGATGGAAAATACCCCCCAAAAGTAGAGGACCGAAGATTGGGGTTATAAATATGTATGAGATCAGAGAGGTATAATGGAGCAAGGTTATGAAGTGCTTTGGAGGTAAGTAGAAGAATTTTAAAATCTGGCAGCTGATTTCTGAACAAACTGAAGTTTATGGAGAAGCTTTTGTGGGTGACGAAAGAGATCAGAATTACAATAATCAATGTGGGAAGTGACCAATGCATGAGTAAGGATGATGGTGCTCTTTAGTGTGAGGGAGGGTCGCAGGCATGCAATACTACGGACATGATAAAAAGATGACCATGTACCATTATTGATATGGGATTCAAAAGGCATAGTACTACTATCAAAGATAACCCCCAAAAACTTAACCCAAGAGGAGGGATAGACTGTTGTACCATCAATATTATGGAAAAAATTATTTGAATTTGATAATGCAGACTTGGAGCCAAAGAATCCATCACACACACAACCACACATGGACAGTTCTTAATGGCCATTTAACCTAACCAGCATATCTATGGCACTCTGAGCCAGTGAGTTTTATTAAGTTCCAGGAAAGATCTGTATGCCTTATGTCAGTGACATATATGTTGATATCAAATTGTCCCTATATGCTGTTAGGGGGCTGATGGGTGCTTGACTGTGGTGACTCTCAGACTAAATTTGTTAGCCCATATTGAGGTCCTGGATCTTACCCTGAGGACAGATAATCATAATAATAACTTTATTTATATAACACCTTATACATTTATGTACAGCTTTGTGCTTTCCGCAGATTATTCAACAAAAACAAAGATACTGTATACCATAGTTACTTAGATATTATTGTTAATTAAAATTATGATACTTTCTAATAAATGTATACCAAGTATACTAAATAGAAAATCAATCTGGGCATTGTTAAACAGAATGTAAACACCTAAGTACAAAACAAACCTTCAATTTTTTCAGAAACAGATTTAGACTGTTTCCTAATTAAAAGCCTTATACATAAAGATGGCAAGAGAACAACCAGAACTACTTTACATATATATAAAAATAAATAGGTGGCGCAGTGGTAACTGGGTTCACTTCCCAGGTCCTCCCTGCATGGAATTTGCATGTTCTCCCTGTGTCTTTGTGGGTTTCCTCCCACAGCCCAAAGACATGCAAGTTAGTTGCATTGGCGATCCTAAGTTAGTGTGTGTGCATGTGTGCGCCCCGCGGTGGGCTGGCGCCCTGCCCGGGGATTTTTCTTGCCTTGCGCCCTGTGTCGGCTCGAATTGGTTCCAGCAGACCCCTGTGACCATATAGTTAGGATATAGCGGGTTGGATAATGGATGGATAAAAATAAATACGTATATAGTATATATCTACATTTGACTTCAGGATGTGTACATGGCAACATATTAGGTAGAGAGAGCTTGATGTTATTCGTGAACACTGACCTTAATTGAGGCAAGTGAGGCCTGCAGTTCTTTAGACGTTGTCCTGGGGTCCTTTGTGACCTCTCAGATGAGTCGTCTCTGCTCTCTTGGGGTAATTTTGGTCGGCCGGCCACTCCTGGGAAGGTTCACCACTGTTCCATGATTTTGCCATTTGTGGATAATAGCTCTCACTGTGGTTCGCTGGAGTCCCAAAGCTTTAGAAATGGCTTTATAACCTTTACCAGACTGATAGATCTCAATTACTTCTGTTCTCATTTGTTCCTGAATTTCTTTGGATCTTGGCATGATGTCTAGCTTTTGAGGTGCTTTTGGTCTACTTCTCTGTGTCAGGCAGCTCCTATTTAAGTGATTTCTTGATTGAAACAGGTGTGGCAGTAATCAGGCCTGGGGGTGGCTACGGAAATTGAACTCAGGTGTGATACACCACAGTTAGGTTATTTTTAACAAGGGGCAATTACTTTTCACACAGGGCCATGTAGGTTTGGATTTTTTTTCTCCCTAAATAATAAAAACCATAATTTAAAAACTGCATTTTGTGTTTACTTGTGTTGTATTTGACTAATGGTTAAATGTGTTTGATGATCAGAAACATTTTGTGTGACAAACATGCAAAAGAATAGGAAATCAGGAAGGGGGCAAATAGTTTTTCACACCACTGTAATTAAGTGTGATGGTAATCAGTCTCCGCATCACAGAGGTCAGAATGACCTAGGCCAGCTAGTCACCCATCCTCCCCTGAGTATAGCTGATACAGTCATCAAAAAAGGTATCCAAGGTCTCCTCATTTCCTCCAGTACCCTAGGTGATTAGAATAGAATAGAATGCTGTGAGCAGGTGTTGGTGGTGCATACAGGATGGGAGACAAAATAAATACTTATTTATAGCTTACATCAAAGAGCTAAACTTATTAGCAGATGACAATGTTATGTTTTTATTACTGGAAAGCCAGATTTTAAAAAAATGCTCATATGATTCCCTAATCATCTGAGTTAGTACTCCTGAGCACTAATATTTAGGCATACTACAAACTACAGTTATGATCCAACTTGAGTTTTATTCAATTTACATTTCATAACTAAGCATTGTCAGAGATGCCTGGGGTGACGACCCGGCCGGGATGCCCAGGAGGACCTCAGACCACATGGGGGCGACGACCCTGGTTCCTTTGGGCGTCACGGATACAGAGCTTTGAAGCTCTACCCTGTAGGGGCCCGTTGTCACCGCTGTTCCTTAGAGAGCCCTCGACCTAAGCACTTCCGCCACACACGGAAGTGCTAGGGGAAAGAGGATCAGGGACACCCAGAGTGCTTCCGGGTACACAGCCGGTACTTCCGCCACACAGGACACCTGGAGCACATCCGGTTGCATATAAAAGGGGTCGCCTCCCTTCATATTATGGCTGGAGTCGGGAGAAGAAAGATGAGGTCTAGGTGGAGGAAGAAGGCGGCCTGAAGAAGCAAGGCATTGGTGTTGTAGCCAGGACTTTGGGGACTTGTGGGGTTTGTGAGCACTATTTGTAAATATGGAGCACTTAAATGAACATGTTGTGGGTGACATGAATGTGTCTGCCGGTCTGTGTCCGGGCCAGCCTCCACAGCATCCATATATTTGTTCTTGCTGATTTCCCTACATCGGTAATATAAGTGATGGCATAAGTGGTCCAAAAAGTGTCTATCGTTCTTTGTGTAAAGAAAAACTTCCTACTGTTTGTGCAAAATTTACCCTTAACAAGTTCCCAACTGTGTCCCTGTGTTCTTGATGAACTCATTTTAAAATAACAGTCTCAATCAGCTGTACTAATTCCCTTCAGAATTTTAAACACTTCAATCATGTCACCTCTTAATCTTCTTTTTCTTAAAGTGTATAGGCTCAGCTCTTCTAATCTTTCCTCATAATTCAATTCCTGTAGCACTGGAATCAGCCTAGTTGCTCTTCTCTGGACCTTTTCTAATGCTGCTATGTCCTTTTTGTAGCCTGTAGACAAAAACTGAACTCAATTCTCCAGATGAGGCCTCAACAGTGCATTATAAAGGCTGAGCATAACCTTCTTGGACTTGTACTCAACACATCATGCTATATAACCTAACATTCTGTTTGCCTTCTTAATGGCTTCTGAACACTGTTGTGAAGTCGATAACCGAGAGTCCACTAGGACTCCTAAATACTTCTCCTAGGTGTACTCTTGATTTTCTGTCCTCTCATTGTGTATTCAAACCTAACAGTTTTATTTCCTATGTGTAATACTTTGCATTTATTGACATTAAATTTCATCTTCCACGAATCTGCCTAAGCCTGTATGCCATCCAAGTCCTTCTGTAATGATATAATGGATTCCAAATTATCTGCTAATCCACCTATCTTGGTATCATCTGCAAACTTAACCAGCTTGTTACTTATATTCCTATCTAAATCATTTATATATATTAAAAATAGCAGCAGCCCTAGCACTGACCCCTGTGGAACACCACTCTTAACATCAGCCAGTTCTGATGAGGTTCCTCACACCATCACCCTCTGCTTCCTGTGTCTGAGCCAATTCTGCACCCATCTAAAAACATCACCCTGAACTCCCACTTCTTTTAGTTTGATGCCCAACCTCTCATGTGGCACCTTATCAAATGCTTTCTGAAAGTCAAGATAATATCATATGCTCTACTTTGATTGTATCCTTTTGTTGCCTTTTCATAGAATTCCAACATGTTAGTAAAACACGACCTCCCTCTTCTGAACCCATGCTGACTGTTCAGAATAACTCCTGTCCTTGCCATGTGTTGCTCAATCTTATCCTTAATAATTCCTTCCATTAATTTTCCTGTGATGCATGTTAAGCTTACTGGCCTATAGTTGCTTGGATCTGCCCTGTCACCCTTTTTATATAATGGGATGATATTTGCCATTTTCCAGTCCTTCGGAATCTCTCCAGTGTGCAGTGACTTCCTAAAAATATATTTCAAGGGTTTATATATGTACTCACTAGCTTCCTTAAGACCTCAAGGGTAAATATTATCTGGTCCTGGTGATTTGTTTGATTTCAGCTTATTTAATCTGAGTAGCACTTCTCCCTCTACAATTTCCAAATCCTTCAGTACCTCCTTAGTAGTCCCATTTACCTCTGGAGGTTATCCACTTGCTCACTTGTGAACACTTCAGAAAAATGTAAGTTTAAGGCATCCGCTATTTCATTGTCTATATCTTTTAATTTCCCTTTACTATTTGTGATGAACTTGACCTCCTCCTTAACTGTTCTTTTACTACTAAAATACTGAAAGAATCTCTTGGGGTCTTCTTTCGCCTTATCTGCTATATTCCTCTCCAATTGTCTTTTAGCCTCCCTGATATCTTTCTTAAAGGCTGATCTCATGTTCACACTATGATTCACTTTGCAGTCATTAGTTTTATATGCCTTATAAAGAAGTTTTTCCTTTGCAACTTCTTTTTTAAATCTTTATTAATCCACTGTGGAGTTTTTTAGTTTCCTATAATTCCAAATCTATGTATGTATCTATCCTGAATTGCATGTAAAACATTTCACATCTGTTCCACTGCTCCTTGACTGTCTCCACACTTAAAAGCTTATCCCAGTGTATCCTCTTTAGACTTTGTTGCATTTGCTCAAAATTAGCCCTACCAAAGTTCAACTTAACAAATTTTAGTCCTTGCATCTGCACTCTTACAAAATACTGAGAATTGTATTACATTATGGTCACTTGACCCTAGTGGTTCAATCACCTGTACACCCTCAATTCTATCCTGATTATTACAAAATACTAAATCCAGACAAGCTTCACCCCGTGTTAGTGCTTGAACATACTGTGTTGAAAAACAGTCACTAATTACTTCTAAAATCCATCTCCATCTGCAAGGTTATCCCAGTTAATATTTGGATAATTAAAGTCCTCCATGAATATAATATCTCCCTGTAAACTTGCCTTTTTGATATTACTAAAAAGATGTGTGTTGAAATTACTGTCTGAATTGGGTGGTCTATAAAACACTCCCAAAATAAGACCTCTTTCCCTAATATTTTCCAGGCAAAGCCACATGTCCTCACTAAGATGGGGCTCATCATCCAACTGAAGAGGTCTTACATTTAAATTCTGTTTGGCATAAACAGCAACCCCACCTCCTTTTCTGTTCTGTCTATCCTTCCTAAAAACATGTATCCCTCCATGTTACACTCATCCCCATCTTTGTTATTTAGCCAGGTTTCTGTTATAGCTATAATATCATAATCATGCTCTGCTACATACCGCTCCAACTCACTTACCTTATTTTTGATACTTCTGCCATTAACACAAGCTATTTTCAATTTGTTAATCCTTCTACATTTTAATGTTTGCTTAGAATTTACATTACTATGAATTTTTATTTCTTCACCATTGTTTGTTCCTCCATGCGTAGACCTAAACCTGGCCTGTCCTAAACTCCCTGCCCATTTCCCTAGTTTAAACAATGCTCAACTAGCCTACTCATACTCCTCCTCAATACATTGGTGCCCCTCCAGTTCAGATGTAACTCATCACAGCGGAACAGGTCTCATCTGTTCCAAAAGGAGTCCCAATGCCCTATAAACCTATACCCTCCTACCCTACACCAAGATTTGACCTATGCGTTAAGCCTTCTAATCTCCTCAGTCTTATCTGGACTGGCACGTGGCACACTCAGAACTTCGGAGTTCTGACTTATAGGACTACCTTATCTGTTCTGCTCCTCTCCCTAGTATTTAACTCTTTGAATTTGGATCACAGAACTGACAGACTACCCTTATATATGTCATTTGTTCCAACATGAACAATGACAACTGGATCCACCTCTGCTCTGGCCAAGGTCCCTAGCCTCCTGTACTGTTCTCCCTCTCAACTACCTGCTGTTTGTACTTCTATGAGGTTAACTTTACATTTCTCTGTCTGTTCTCCTAACTTTGCGCTCCTCTTACTTATAAGCTCTCCACTTGCACTGTTTGTGTTCCCCCGTATTAATGAACCCTTATGCAGCAGCCCGCTTAACTGTTCTGCCTGTGGATGGCTAAGAACTGTTCAATCTAAATTAAACAAATTAGTAAAACTTTATTACCTTATCTGCTTCTACAGCCTCTTGTGCCTGATAGGCTTCTTAACGCTGGCAGCTTACCTACACACTGCTGAGCCTTCCCCTTTATTGCTTTGAAGTCAGCCGCTGCCTTTTTTTCTTTTCTTTTTTTTTGAGATTTTATTAATTTTATTGCAATAATTCCATACAAATCAATCAATTTTTACAAAAAGTAGGATTTAGAACAAGTGTCAACCCCCACCCCTGAGAGAGAGAGCATGGCCAACGGAGTAAAACTTAAGGCTTGTAAACATACCTAAATTGATAAGTTTGATAAGCCAATAGAGATGAAGGGAGAAGAAAAAGAAATACAGAATTTTTTTCTTTTTTTTTTCTTTTCTTTTAAACTAAAGAATCACTGTTACGACATGGTTATTTGCTTACAAATGCCAATATCAGCTATTGCTGCTTTCTACCCTACCTCCTCAATGCTAGTTTACATACAGATAATGAGAACAAGTACACGTACAAGTACAAGTAACTTTTCCAAACGCATCTCCAAACACCCAGCTACATTTGCTCTTGTGCAGGAGGAAAAAAAGCAAAAAAACCCTTCTAAAGGGAAAAAAGCTTTCAAAATTCCTGCACAGTTCCTTAGTGGCCACCAAAACCCAAGATTTTAAGAGCAAAATGTATTTTTCTTAATTTTACTCTCACACCACAGAAAACACCAAAAACTCTCAACAGCCTCTAGTTCAGCCTCAAGCCACAAGTTGTTATAAACAGGTGTTTTAAAATTCACTTCCTTCAGATCACCGCCTGCCTCAACAAGTCCTCCAGTTTCAGCTGTTGACAAGCAATCACAAACAGTATCATCAGGGTTCTGGTAGTGATTGTGCTACATATTGAATGAGTTTGTTCATTCTGTGCCAATCACAGATTATTGCTTTGAAGCCTAATAGTTCAATATTTGCGTTATCGGTCCAAAAAACCCTATGAGGCTTTGTTTCTGTGTCTCTTTGTGTCCCTTTTTTACTAATAAGTTGGCTTTTCTTAGGATAGCTCCTACAGAACTTGAGTGCTACAGATCAAGTAAAGTTCAACGATTGCTGCTTGCTGATCAGATTATGTTATTTTAGCCCTATAACTCTGTGTTCCTTCTGGGTAGTCAGTGAGTCTTTGTTAACTACAATCAAAAGCTTTCATCCCTATAGGAGAGCAGTCTCTTTGGATTTGTTTTGATGCTTTTTCCAAATGATAAGTTGTGCTCTCTAAGACGTCCAGCATCCTATATATTTTTATTTTTCAAAATGTATACTGACTAACAATTCTGTCACATAATCATATCACAATTTTAATGGGATTAGTATTTATTCTGGATTGACATGTTCTTTCAACCAGTAAACCTTTTTTGACAAGTTTATTTATTCTGTGGGAATGAAAATAAACTTAGATGGATGACTTTGAAACTTTTCCATATATGGATACCTCAGATTTTGATGTATAGTTTTAATACCAGATGTTCCTGAAATCAGGAACCTTTTTAACCATATTCAGATTAATGGCAGAGGCCCGTAGACATGTTACCAGTCTCTCATTGGACATTCAATGACATACCCAATTTGGAGTTGAGATTCATTGACTTTATTTTAAAATACATATTAAAAATATTTTTCTAATTAACATTTGTAAATTCTGGAAGCCAGAACAGTAGATGTTTTAGTAGATTTTACTTCCTGGACATAGAAATGTACTTAGTAAAACAGATTTATTAAATATATTTACAAGGCAGACTAGATATACAGTAATCCCTCCTTGATCGCGGGGGTTGTGTTCCAAATCCGCAAAGTAGAAACCATATGTTTGTATGGTTATTTTTATATATTTTAAGCCCTTATAAACTCCCCCACACATTTAACATTATTAGAGCCCTCTAGACATGAAATAACACCCTTTAGTCAAAAGTTTAAACTGTGCTCCATGACAAGACAAAGATGACAGTTCTTTCTTACAATTAAAAGATTGCAAACATATCTTCCTCTTCAAAAAATGCCTGTCAGGAGCAGAGAATGTCAAAAAGAGAGAGAGCGAGAGAAAAGCAAACAATCAAAAAATCAATACGTGCTTTTGGGCTTTTAAGTATGCCGAAGCACCGCGATAAAGAAGCATTTTTTAGAGGAGCGTCTGTATGCTCTAGGCAAACAGCCTCTGTGCAAACAGCCCCTCTGCTCACACCCCCTCCGTCAGGCGCAGAGAATGTCAGAGAGAGTGAGAGAGACAGAGAAAAGCAAACAATCAAGCACCGTGGGGGAAGCATATCGTATGTCATTGAGGAGTTTTATTTAATATGTAATGCGTGCTCTGATTGGGTAGCTTCTAAGCCATCCGCCAATAGCGTCCCTTGTATGAAATCAACTGGGCAAACAAACTGAGGAAGCATGTACCATAAATTAAAAGACGCATTGTCCGCAAAAAGCGTGAACCAGCGAAAAATCTGTGATATATATTTAGATATGCTTACATTTAAAATCCGCAATGGAGTGAAGCCGCAAAAGTCGAAGCGCGATATAGCAAGGGATCACTGTAATATTAGCCCATGTATCACCCAGCTATTAGAGTAGGGGCTCTATATAATGGGATAAAAACACAGTTCATTCTCAATTATTGTCCAGTTGTTAAAACAATCTGCCCCCTTGTTTTGCATCTCCTTTCTCTGGTAATGCATGCACCTAAGGCCCATTCTTTAAATCTGATTTTATGAGGCTGTCCTCAAGTCCTTCCTGGGGCATTTCAATCTGTATCCAGTTCCCACACTGAAAGAGAAAAGAAAATGATTTGAGGCATTTAATGTCCTCACATTTATAGTTTGTTTTCCCTGGTCTCCTTGATAGTGGTGGTGGTGAGGCAGAGCAAACCATGACACATTACTGTATTAGGCAGTATTATATTGGAATTTGTAGTGTTACAAAATGAAAAAACACAATCTTTTAAACAGTAAAGTCATTTTAGTTATGCTTACCTAGTTTTTAGTCTTAAGATGGTTGGTGTTCTGGCATTTGGGATGTATCACAATTGTTAATATGACAAGATAAATCACTTTGAAATTCCTTCTATAAATTGAAAGAAAATAATTTTGAAATATGTAAAACATGAAATTAAGTGAAGTACATATTTTTTCATTGTCTTGAAATTTTGAATAGTTTATTAAATAGTTTTTAAGTTACTAACAATATATGAAGATGTCATTTTCTGATAAAGTGATTTTGTTCACTAACAATATATGAAAATGTAATTTTCTGATGAAGTGATTTTGTTCACAGAAGCTCAAATTATATATTTTAGTGTTTAATAATCAAAACATTTATTTAATCAGGGAGTTTAGACTATTTATATTTTTGTTATGAGTAAAATGAAATCACTCTGTTTTGTAGGAAGACCCATATGTCATGCATAAGAAATCAGATAAGCCATTGTACGGAAATGATCGATTTGAAGGATATTGCCTGGATTTGCTAAAGGAACTGTCCAACATTCTTGGTTTTGCTTATGAAGTGAAACTGGTTTCTGATGGTAAATATGGTGCTCAGAATGACAAGGGCGAATGGAATGGGATGGTGAGAGAACTCATTGATCATGTAAGCAACAATTTATTTCACTGTAAATATTTTTTGGGACATTTACTATGCTGAAAAGAGTTAAGGTTGTATGTAATGTTTGTTTTAATGTTACATTTTTGTAAAGTATATTTCTTGCTACTCCACAAATGAAATTCTGTTCTAAATTTGTATGCTTGATTAAAATGCATGTTAATTTTAATAGTTAGTGCCCATAGTTATAAAAGAAGTTGAAGTTTTTGAATGTGCATGAGCACAAGTTTATTATTTACAGGAATTGGTACATTTAAAAGGAACATCGTTAGATAAACAAGAATTAGCTTATGTCAAAAAGTGAATAATATATGTTCTAAGTACTGCAGTAATTCAGTAACAAGTTAATCACAATGAAAAAGGACGAGTCTTCTAATATTTAAAAGTTAGAAATCTAGCCAGTTCTCATCCATACAGGTTAGTGTAATGTGCTGTACCACAATCTAATCACTCTGGAAACTGTAATATATAGAAATTAAGAAAATGTGAGTAGATATAGTATGTATGTCATTTAAAATTGCCCCTCAGGCGAAAAAGAAAACACAAGGTACTTATCTAAAAAAATCCCAGGATCAAATCCAGGCATGTCTAGACCATTCTTGATAACATTTATTGGTTTACAGTGATATCTGCATTTAAGCTTCTGCATTCAGCTAAATAAGATTCACATTCACATTCATTCATGGATAACCAGAAAAAGTAACTCATTACAAACTTTCCACGGGTTAAAAATTATCTGAAAATAAATCTTTCAGCATGACAGTGGTGCTAAACTGCCATTTCATAACCAGAAGGTAATAATCAGGGTAATTATAGGAAAGTGCTTTGAGACGGGACATAGGCATACTTTAGTTGTGATAAGTGGTACAGTGAATAAGGGTAGTGTATGCAGTACAGTACCAGACAAGGACAGAGTTCCGCAATGTCTGGAAAGAAGATAAACTTTTGCTAGTAGTTACAGTGTAAGTCTTCATATCTGTGCAACAAGAAAGGTGTTGTCAGAGGCCAGTAGGCCTAGCATGTGTCCTACAAGTCCCAGAAGTGCAACAAGCAGGCACAGCAGGCATTTTTATCATGTACATTCCGGTGGGATCATAGCTGGTTCTTCTTCTCTGTATGCAGACTTGACAAACATATCTTCCCCCCCTTTTGCAAATGACTAGTGAGAAATACAAGGTAATGCACTATTTGCAGCACAAAAATCAACCAAAGAATGGGATGCAGGTCTGGTTTGTCTTAACTGGCATCAGGTCATTGTGATACCCTCTGACCTTATTATCATATGTCAAAATACAGCAATAAAAGTTTAAATGTTAAGTAAACAGAGTCTTACAACCATGCAGTAACTAGGAAAATATACTGGCTACGAAATGCCTAAATTGAAATGGTTTTGAAATGAAACAGGATAAGCCACAATTACTCAGCACGAATACACAAACTATACACACTGTCAAAATGCAAGACACCAGGGCTGTCTGGCAGCAGTGCAAACCACAGAATAGCCAGGTGTTTGCTAGACAGTGTCAGGATGGTAAAAAAAAACATAACTGAAAAACTAATTTTTTACTTCTGTCCTTCTTTCTTCTGCACCATGACTATATCCTTCTTTGAAACAGGACACCATACTGTTAAGTTTGCAACAACCAGCACAGACGCAACTTCACATACTACAAAAGACAATAAAAAGCATATATATATTAAAAATAGCAGCAGCCTTAGCAGGAACACCACTCTTAACCTCAGCCAATTCTGATAGGGTTCCACACACCATAATTCTCTGCTTCCTGTGTCTGAGCCAATTTTGCACTCAACTGCAAACAACCTTGAATTCCCACTTCTTTGAGTTTGATGCTCAACATCTCATGTGGCACCTTACCAAATTCTTTCTGAAAGTTAAGATAAATGTGCTGTTGACATATTTGTTAGACAAAGATGCTGATGAAGAGGTGCAAAGGAATTTAAGGTGGACGGGCATTACAGCTTTTTTCGTAGGCTTCAGGGATTCTAGTGTTAATATTAGCCCTCATGTTCTCATACAGTATGCCCTGTGATTTACACTGAAGGTATCAGTCTTATACACCTTATACAGCTGTTTCATCCCTTGCAGCTTCTTTTTTAATTCCTTATTAACTCACTGTGGATTTTTAAAAAATTTCCTACCAAATCTGGGTATGTACCTGTCCTGCATTATATATAAAACCTTTTTAAACCTGTTCCACTGCTGCTCGAATGTCTCCACAGTTAAAAGCTTATCCCAGTCTACCCTCCTTAGACTTTGCCACTTCTACACGCTTCCAAAACACTGAGAAGTTTATTATATTATGATCACTTGATCCTAATGGTTCAATCACCCATACACCCTCAATTTTATTCTGATTATTACAAATCACTTAATCCAGACAGACTTCATCCTGTGTTAATACTTTAATATAATGTGTTACAGATCACTCAGTGATTACTTCTAGACATTTCTGCTCTTGTGCTCCGCTATATGCAAGGTTATCCCAGTTAATATAAGTCCCCCATGATTATAATATTCTCCTGTAAACTTGTCTTTTTAATATTAGTAAAAAGATGTGAATTGAAATTACTGTCTGCATTTGGTGGTCTATAACACATTCCTAAAATAAGAAAAAAAAGAAAGAGACAAATATATGGGACATTGGGTATAAATTTATGGTACTTGTAAAAGTTAACTTTTTTCAGTTTTATTCTCTCAATAACGATCACGCTCTAACAATCCTCACCCCCCCTCCCCAATCTGACTCTAAGTAACAGCACCAGCATAAATTCACACCCGATCTGACGCTGTTCGTTTTCAAATAATATTGCATTAGTGTCCCATATATTTCTCTCTTTCTTTTTTTTCTCCGTGCTGTGTCGATGTCGTGCACCAGAAGGTGTGAGCTTATTCAGTGCAGCAGGATCAACGCCAATGTACTGTGCAAGGCATGTACAATGAGTGTTCATTGTACATATTGCAGAGGAACTTTTTCTTCGTTACTGGAAAAGGCGATGGAAAAAGAAAAGGAGGATGTAACATCAATATCATAAACCATAAGGTACATACTACTGTAATTCTGAGTGAGCAGGAACACTCAATAAAAGTGAATAAAAACGGTGAGATACGCAGAAGGCAGACTCACTAGCATTTGTGTGTCAGCTTTTATCCCTCCAGATCAGAGAATGTCCAGTTCCATTGCCTCAAAACACCACTCACATCTTCAGTTATTCCCAGTTTCAAATAAAAACTAACAGTGTCAGATCCCTATGTGGAGGGGCGTTAGTATGTATCGTGATCGTGAGTGAGAGAATAAAAGTGAAAAAAAAACTAACTTTTAGAAGTACAGTACTATAAATGTACATGGTCTTTTACAGGCGCAAGCCAAATGTATGTGTGTACTGTATAATATTAACAATAAGAGCAGCTCACTACTGAAAATGGCAAATATAGGAGGCAGTGGGGATCAAACCAGTGGCCTCTTGATTACATGTCAGCAAACCACTTACCGCTACACCACGGAAGCTGTTGTATTGGCCTTGAACCTTTTTTGAAAGTGTTTATTTGATCTTTGGACTTCAGGCTTCACACATTCTATGTTTATGCCTACATTCTGTAACATTTATTACTAAAATATGAAAAAGTTTCTGTTTTAACAGTGTGTTTACACAGATTACCGTAGAAATGGAACACACATGAAATGCATGTGTTCCAAATAACAATCTGTTATTTCCACTCTAAAACTCCAGCAGTTCACTCCCAGATGATCAAATAAGGCATGAGCTGGGAAAACTTAGTGAAAGTTTTGCGACAGTGGGGGATGGAATAGCAGACTGCTTGCTGCTTGTCTTAATCGGCACATTTACAGGATAAAAGACATGATGTAGAGGAGCGAACAGATTTAAGTTGGGCTGGATTTACGAGTTTTCTCGTAGGCTCTGGTAATTCTAGTGTTAATGCTGGGAAAGAGCACTACAGATAAAATGTTTGCTCTGATGGTGTTGATGGAGAAGTATAGAGAATGCCAAAAGGTGTTGCATTGTGTTTTTGTGGACTTAGAGAAAGCATATGACAGGGTGTCTAGAGAGAAGTTGTGGTATTGTATGAGGAAGTCTGGATTGGCAGAAAAGTATGGAAGAGTGGTATAGGATATGTATGGGGGAAGTGTGACATTGGTAAGGTCTGCAGTAGTAGTGATGGATGCTTTCAAGATGGAGGTGAGATTTCATCAGAGATCAGCTCTGACCCCTTTCTTATTTGCAGTGATGATGGACAGGTTGACAGACAAGATTAGACAGGAGTCTTTGTGGACTATGATGTTCGCAGATGACATTGTGATCTGTAACTAGAGTAGGGAGCAGGTTGAGGAGACCCTGGAAAGGTGGAGATATGCCCTAGACAGGAAAAGAATGAAGGTCAGTATGAACAAGCCAGAATACATATGTGTGAATGAAAAGGAAGTCAGAGGAATGGTGAGGATGCAAGAAGTAGAGTAGGCAAAAGTGGATGAGTTTAAATACTTGGGATCAATAGTACAGAGTTACTAGGAGTGTGGAATAGAGGTGAAGAAGAGAGTGTAGGCAGGGTGCAGTGGCTGGAGAAGAGTGCTAGGAGTGATTTGTGATTGACAGGTACCAGCAAGAGTGAAAGGAAAGGTCTACAAGACGGCAATGAGACCAGCTATGCTATATGGGTTGGAGAAGGTGGCACTAACGAAAAGACAGGAGACAGAGCTGGAGATGGCAGAGTTAAAGATGTTAAGATTTGCATTGGGTGTAATGAGGATGGACAGGATTAGAAATTAGTACATTAGAGGGTCAGCTCAAGTTGGACGGTTTGGAGACAAAGCCAGAGAAGTGAGATTGCTTTGGTTTGGACAATTGCAAAGAATAGATGCTGTGGATATTGGAAAAAGGATGCTAAGGATATTACTATGCATTTTTATTTTTACACTCCCTGTCTCCCCATTCCCTAGTTTAAACAATCCTCGATTAACCCACTCATACGCCGCCCAACACATTTGTGTCCCCTGGTTCAGATGTCACCCATTGCAGCAGAACAGGTCCCATCTGTTCAAAAAGAAGTCCCAATTACCCTAAACCGATACCCTTCCATCCTACATCATGTGTTAAGACTTCTAATCTCCTTAATCTTACCTGGTCTGGTGTGTGGCACATGCAGAACTTCAGGAAGACTACCTTGTCAGTCCTGCTGCTCAGCCTGGCACTTCCTTATATATAGATCACAGAACTAACAGACTACCCTTATATACTGTATGTCATTTGTTCCAACATGAACAATGGTAACTCGATTCTCCTCCAAACACTCGGCAAGAAACTATCACCTCTTCCAGGGATGTCTCCCACCTGTGTGCCTTGTGACCTTGACCCACCTATTTCTACCTGTCTAGACTGGAATCTCCTCATACACCACCTTAGGGGTGCACACTAAGTCTCTAAAGGACACCTGGGCCAGGTCCACCAATTCTCTACCACAACACAGGCCAGCCACCTCCTCCTTCAGTTCAGCGACCCTAAGCTCGAGGTTCTGGATTTGCTGGCATCTCCTGCAGATGTAGTCCTCATGGAAGACTAGCTCCTCCAAGCCACCCAGTAAAAAGTCCAACAAGACTTGCATTGCATTGGCCTCAATATTAAATTGGACTAAAGCCGCTCAACTTTTTTATTTTATTACTAGCAAAATACCCGCGCTTCGCAGTGGAGAAGTAGTGTGTTAAAGAAGTTATGAAAAAGAAAAGGAAACTTCTTAAAAATAACGTAACATGATTGTCAAAGTAATTGTTTTGTCACTGTTATGAATGTTGCTGTCATCAGGATTTGATTATCATTATTTCTTTCAATCAGGTTCGTATTTGGAGGACGTGTTGTGTTCAAGTTACATTCCGCGTTTGTCATCGAAGTGTTCACTACCCAAATCGCTACTCATGAATCTAAGATGTTTAACAGGCATTCCTAGTATAAACTTGTGGATTTACCTGCGAGTATTTAGCAACAGCATCTCTATGAACTTGTGAATTTGCCTGTGAGTATTTAGTGACAGCGTGTCTATTAACTTGTGGATTTTTCTGCGAGTATTTGGCGGCAGCTTCACAATGTTGTTTTCATCTAGCTGCATCAGAAAATATACCACGACGTCTGACACACCTTCTCTTTACTGTTTTCTCACAGCCTGGATTGCTGCTGCCATAATCGGTTTGAGTTTCATGATTTGTTTCAATTACATTAGTTTTTGCAGGACTTGTGTTGAAGTGACATTCGGCATCTGTCAAGCGTTGTAAGCATACAACCGGCTTCATCGATAACTTCGCATCCAGCTTTTGAGAGTTGAAACATTCATAAACATCAAAGTGTCTACTACTCAAATTGTCTCCTGTGAATCTAAGATGTTTAAGAGGCATTGGCGGTTCTCCAAAGGTGTAAAATATTTGGCCATTTCGGTACACTTTAAACCGACAACTGAACAATTCAGCGGCAGCCATCAACTCACATGCAGAAGCATAGGTGAAGGGCTTAAGCATTTCACTCTTATAGTGCCCCTGTGTAGTATAATTACCTCCTGTACCATCATCAGTCTACACCTTGAATCTGTCCCAGTCATTCAATACATAAGACACAATTTTCCTCCGGATATTAAGACTGAGCCTGATATGGCCGTGCAGTATGTAACACAGAGAATGTAAAAGGCAGGCAGCATCTCCGGGCATGGAAACCACTCGGTAAGTGACAGTTCTTTGATCGATGGTGATAACCTCAATAGACATGTTAATGGGGGTACGGTTGGAACAATAAAAGAAATGGTTACCTGAACAGTAAACTAAGTCTAAAATACCTACACAATCATAATAAACGAACAATTAAACAGCGGAGAAGCTGTGGATTAAATAAAAAGGCTGCAGTTATCAGCAGGGAGACGTGAATACCGTGGCGAAGCAAAGAAGGGAATGAAGAGACCGGAGCAACAGACGGCCTTATATGGGCAGGCAGTCAATTACGTGGAAGGCGTGGGGATGGGGGACGCAATATAGGCAGTCAGCCAATTATGTGGGAGGCGTGGTGATGGGGGACACACGGCAACCGAGCTGCAGGCTATGGACGTATATATGTACGTAAGTAGGATTCAATTATGATCGTTACACGTAGAATTTTGAAATTAAAACCTGCTTAACTTTTGTAAGTAACCTTAAAGGAATGAGCCTGCCAAATTTCAGCCTAATACCTACATGGGAAGTTGGAGAATTAGTGATGAGTGAATGAGTGAGTCAGTCAGTCAGTGAGGGCTTTGCCTTTTATGAGTATAGATTAAAATGAAATGATTTAACATAAATGGTAAAATTAAAAAAAATTCAAGCCAAAAAAATTAGATTAAGGAATTATTCCTTCTATGAGGTTAACTTTATTTTGTCTGCTCTCCTAACTTTGCACTCCTCTTACTCCTTATTGAAAAGCTGTTCATTTGCACTGTTTGTATTCCTTTATATTAATAAACCTTTACACTGTCACCCTCTTAACTGCTCTACTTTCACAACTGCTAAGAACTGTTCAGTCTAGAAAAACTCGCTTACTGAATATCTACTGCTAGTAAATTTCTTACGGTCTTGTCTGCTGCTACAGCTACTTGTGCCTAATCAGTATCTTAACATTAGCTTCAAACCTAAATGACACAGAGCCCTTCTCTATACCGCTTTGAAGTTAGCTCCTGCCTTTATTTTCTATTAAGGAATTGTTGTTTCTTTTACTTATAACTATTCTTACGATGCTGGTTATTTACTTACAGAGATGCCAGTGTCAAGTACTGATGCTTACTGTCATACCTTGCCAACGTTAGTTTGAATACAAATAACAAGAACAAATAGAAGTAACTTTTCCAAATGTCCCTCTAAACACAAGCAATATAAAAGCAAAAAATGCATGACTCTGTAGCAGCAACCAAAACACAGAGTTTTTAGGAGGAATATATATTTTTTAATTAACTCTTTCACACCACAGAACATAAAAAACCTGTCAGCTGCTTCTCATTTATTGGCATGGATGACATCAATACATTTCACTCTCTAATCTTTGTTGTACATCATGTTGTCACTAGCAAAATATTTTTAAAAACCTTTGTGATATGTACATAGTCGTCCAAGATTTGAATTTGTGGAAGAAAAACCTTTGCATCATTTCATATTGATAGTTTTTGAATTTGTTGGTTAAAACTTTTTTTTGCCCCTATGATTATGATTTACATCTCATGTTTCTTGGCTATAATTATGTGCATCCTTTTTTGGCTTATGTCTTACAGCACAGTTCTCTGACCATTATTCTGGTTACAACCTTTGTAATTTAATGATTGTTTTCTCAGTTATGACCCCTACAAGAATTCTGACTTCTTCATGCCATCTCCTGATTCCATTTTGTCTCAGAACTGCATTCGACTTCCATAAACAGTACAACAAGCATAGAAAAAAAGACACTGGGGCTGCAGTATCATAGCCAAATGCTGTGTGACATTTTTTATTATTCAACATCTCCCCATGCATTAAATAAAGTTTTTCTTCTCAGGCTTTGTTCTCTTTTCATCATGCATTTTTTTTCTCAAACTAAGCAATACTTATTAGACCAGTCAAAAACATTACTACCTACACAATTATTAAAAGTTATTTTCCACATTTTAAAGTTAAATCATTTTATATATAAACTTCTACGCATGAAAGTGTGTCTTTTTGTCCAGCCCGGAAGTGCGAAGCTACTATAGCATGAAGCTCAGAGAGCCGGCAAGGCAGCCCCAAGTTAACAAGTCGGAAGAAGAAAGCGACTCTGTTGGCCCAGAGTAGTTTCTTTCAGTTACCTGAAATCTCTACATTTCAATTTTTTTTCTGACAATTTCAATAGTTTCTAGGACCATGGGCTTTTTACAGCACGGGCTTACACAGCTTGTATATTTATAAGTTTCAGTTATAAATATGTTTCAGTGCTTAGTTTGGTAAAGTGAATCTCAGCTCTCTGCCTCATAAAGGGAAGAGTTTGTTGGCTTCAGCACTCTAAGAAAGCAGCTCATAGCTTAAAAGTTCCAAGATCAGGATTAATTTGTTTTCATTCATTTTGAAGAGTTCCCCCTCCCTAAGGGAATTCCAGACAGAATCCATGAACTGCTCTTAACTTGCCATTCTCTTGTCTCTTTTCTTCTTCTCACTCTTTGAGAGATGGGGTGCATGTGGTTTTAAAGGAAGGTTGAACCTTCTCCTGATTGAATAAAAATCATTTCCAATTACAAAACCAGTGTCTTCTAATAGGCAAGTTCTTCTGTCAATCTTAATTGTCATCCCTTGAATTATAGGTCTTTCTCCTTGTTTGTGTTCATTTTGTGCCTTCTAGCTCAAGAGGTCTGCAGAGTACCCTCTGGAGAGATGTCAGTGGAATTTTGCCTTAATATAGCTGCTTTATATTGCTCCACTTTAATAGTTTATCTGAATGTGGACAGCTGTGCCAATCACCAAAACATATGCCTGCTCACCACACTGCTACCATTGGAAAATGTTTTGTCCTCTAGCTGCTGACCCCTGTGGGAATATGGTAATCACCCACACCAGGTGCTCTTATCATTTTATCTGGAGTAAATTATTATAAAGACTTCTGTGTTGTTTTTTTACATTCACCTACACTATAGTTACTATTAACTACATTGTTTATATGAGTGTTAGGTATCTACTTAATAGTGCCAATATGTACACCTCTGCCTGCACATGGACAGCTGCCTCAAGCAAAGACACTTATTAGCAATGTGCATGCAGACCAAATGGTTTTCTTCAGACCTGAGCTACATCTGGGCCAATCAGCAAAGTGGGTGCCCGCTCACTGCGGTGCTTTGTATTGAAGACATCAATTCTCAGCTGCTAATCTCTGTTGGAATATGGCAATCACCTGCAATAAGTGATCTTACCTTGACCCAAATGGAGAGTAAAAAATTATTATTATAAAGAAACAAAAAGTATATTTATTTGAAAAGGGACAAAGGTTAAGAGATCTACAGTATGTGAAAAAGTGTCTTATTGAAAATATGTATGCAGAAACTTAAGGTGATGGAAGATGAGTCTCTTAGTCTGGGTGCAGAGTTGCTTCAGATTGGTATTCAGTCCACAGAGAACCTCTGAAGTTTCTTTGGGATCTTCTCCTTCTTGGTTGTCCTTGCTTTTCTTTCTCCTGCTCTACTCTGCCTGCCTTCCTTTCTTCCTTATCTGCTTCCCAGCATGCTCTCACACTTAAAGGTTTAACTTTATGTCAAATTAACAATTATTACAGGAATCAAAAATAAATGTTTGCCTTTCTCAGATGTTTAGCCATTCCAATCCTAATTACCCCAGGTGTAATAAATTAACAATCTGTTTAAGATTCTAAGAGTTATCTACAAAATACAATGTTCAAGTCATTAAAGATACAGAAATTTAAAATCAGTGTATAGCAGTTGTTTAAAAATATACAGAAGAGTGTGCCTAACATGGGATTAAAGATTCCAGAGTAAACAAGTCCAAGGAGACTCAAATAAAGTCTAAAGGTCCAGGTTTTCTAATTGCTTGCTGTTTACTCAGGTGTCTTTATTGCTGGCAAGTTAATCACATTTTTAAGAATCTTTCATGCTTTGTTTGTAATTGGTTTTCTTTAAACCTTGTAAACTGCAGTAGGCTGGTGCCCTGCCCGGGGTTTGTTTCCTGCCTTGCGCCCTGTGTTGGCTGGGATTGGCTCCAGCAGAACCCCGTAACCCTGTAGTTAGGATATAGCAGGTTGGATAATGGATGGATGGATAAACCTTGTAAAATACATACAATTATTCCATTTTGCTAGCTCAAGAGGACAGTTAATCTGACTACTGTAAAAAGAGACAAGAAACAATATGAGAGTTTAGGGATTCTACCCCGTACAGTGTCAGTTTTGGAAAAAAAATAATAACTCAAACAAGTAATCACAAAGCACTGAGTCCATAACATCGACTGAAACTTAAAAAAAAGTGTTCTGGCTTTATAGTTGAGGGAGGTGTGTCTTTGGGCGGAAGTGAGGTCAACAGGGTTGTGAAATGCAGCCAGATGCGGGATGAGATTTAGGTGGGTCTGTATTCTGGTGTTCTGCAGAAGAGGCATTATTACAATGAACTAACCCCACACTCTGTGTTTTACTCTCACTTAACAATTGAATTACCAAAGCCAACGAAAACACTCGAAAAAAGTGAATACACCCGGCCCACCTTAAATCCATTCACACCTCTCTGTCAGCATCTTTTGTTTTGTAAATGGAAGCCAACAGTCTGCTATAATGCAGGAAGGGCAAAAAGCTCTTCCAGCTCAAGCCTTGTTTATTTGGGAGTGAGGTATCTGGAGCTGTAGGGGGTAAATAATATATTGTTATTTGGAACACATGTATTTCATGTGTGTTCCATGCCTATAACGATCTATATAAGTGTAGGACAGGAAATTCAAGAAATGTTCAACACGTACCTAAAAGACAAACTTTTTTCATGTTTTAGTACTAATGACAACATTTTGAAATGAAGTGTATAATGTGTGAAGACTGAAGTCCGAATTTCAAAGAAGCACTTTCACAAAACATACAAATATAACAAAACAAGTGTGCTTTTATTCAAGACTATAACCAACAAAAAAGATATAGTACAGCGGTAAGAACTGTTGACTCATAATCAACAGGTTGTGGGTTTGAGCTGTACTGCGTACCAAAATCAAAATTTTTTTAATGAGTTGCTCTTATTGTTACTATTATACAATAAAAACATACATTTGATTTGAGTTTGTAACAGCCGGTGTAAATGTATGGTACTTGTAAAGGTTAGGGTTTTTCTTTTTTTTTTTTATTTAGTTTTATTCTCTCAGTCGCATTCACGCTCTCCCTGATCTGACACTGATGTTTTCAAATAAAGACATGCTATAACAGAGGTGAACTCAGATGAGGATTAGGGTTCTACATCGGGGAAAAAGAATAGAAACCCTTCCCCACAAGAAACATCAACGCTCGAACCTGCAACCTCTTGACTATGAGTCAGCAGTTCTTACTGCTGCATTACCAAAGCTGTCATGACATTGAAAAACACTGAAATACACTAACCCGATTTATTTTTCTTTGGTTATAGTTTTGAATAAAGTGCACTTGTTTTGTTATACTTGTGCCTTTTGTGAAAGAGCTTATTTGATATTTGAACTTTATTTTAGGTATGTGTTCAAAATTTTTGTTATGCTACACTTACATAGATCTTTGTAGACACGGAACACCAAACGCAGACGCAAACTAAATGTATGTGTGTACTGTATAATATTAAAAATAAGAGCAGCTCACTATTGAAAATGGCAAATATAGGAGGCAGTGGAGATCGAACCGGTGGCCTCATGATTACAAGTCAGCAAATCTTACACTACAGAAGCTGTTGTATTGGCCTTGAACCTTTTGTGAAAGTGTTTATTTGATCTTTGGACTTTATGCTTCACACATTCTATAGTGTATGCCTATATTCTGTAACATTTATTACTAAAATATGAAAATGATTTCTGTTTTAACAATGTGTTTACACAGATTACTGTAGAAACAGAACACACATGAAAAGCATGTGTTCCAAATAATGATATATTATTTACACTATACAGCTCCCGGTACCTCACTCCCAGATAAACGAGGCTTGAGCCAGGAAAGCTTTTTGCTGTTTCTGCAGTGGTGGGAGGATCGGATAGTAGGCTGTTTGCTGCTTGCGCTTATCAACACATTTACAAAACAAAAGACGGTGACGGAGAGGTGCGAATGAATTTAAGGTGGGCCGGGTTTATGAGTATTTTGTAGACTGTCGTAATTCTAGTGTTAAAACACACAGAGCAAGGCAAGGTAGAAACTGGTTAAACATAACTGGAAATTAACAATATTAGTCCATTTATTAATTGATAAAAGAGAAAGTTAAAAACACACTTGTAGTCTTGGAGACCTTGGCCAAATGGCTGCCTAATCCCTCCTGGGCTGGCCGTCCAATCAGATGAAGGGAATCTTGCCATACAATGAATGTAACGCTTCTTTATACAAGAAGAATTTTTTCATACGCAAGAGAGTATCCTGGCAGTAGAGAAGTGACACCAAGTTCCACATCCAGATACCAAGGAGAGAAACAGAATAGAGGAGGGTAAGTAATGGTTTTAAAATATTGTATTACTTACAGTATCATGCTGTAAAAATGACTTACAGAAAGAAATGCAGCATACACAGCTAATCAACTGCTCTAGTCAGGGTATGCTGGGCTAAAGTACTGAGTCTTAAGGCTGTATTTAAAAGCTGAGGTCAAATGGACATATATTAGCAGGCAGAGCATTTCACAGCTTTGGGGCCCTGTAACTAAAAGCCTGACATCCCATTGCTATTTTATTTATTCTTGGAATCTTAAATAGGCTGGCATCTTGAGACCTCAAAGTGAGTTCTGGTTTATTCGTAATGATAAGATCAGACAAGTAAGAATAACCATGGTCATTTAAGGCTTTTTAAGTTAAAAGGAGGATTTTGAATTCAGCCCTAAGCTTAATTGGGTGCCAGTGTAAGTACTTGAGAACTGGAGTTATGCGTGCATATTTTTGGTTATTGTAATAATTATTACAGTAGTTAATCCTACCAGAATTAAGTACATGAATTTAATTCTCAATATCTTGCATATTCAGAAAATGGTTTAACTTTCCAACATTTCAAGAAGGAAAAACATGCTCTAGATGGTTTTGTAATGTGTTTTTTTAATTATGCTAATCTTAAAGAAAACACCTAAATTCTGTGCTGATTCAGTAAAACTAATGGTGATTCAATCTGATTTAAAGAGTGACAGAAGGTTGTTTCCAGTCTCATTTCCACAGATCAAAAAAATATTTTTGTTTTTTCTTTATTTAGAGACAAGTAGTTCTCATGTATCAACTCCTTCAACTCACTAACACAATTAAGCCACTAGCTGCATGGGAAGGCTACATGCCTCAACCAACCCAGTGCAACTGGCGGCCCAGGTCCATGGCTTATCCCTGACACTGTTCTAAAACTGCAATAAAAGCACTAAAACAACCCCAAACTAAAACCAACCAGAGATGTGTTTCTGAAAAAGAAAACATTAAAAAGAATAAGAACTTTAAAAAGAAAATAAAACAATAAATAAATAAATGTCTATTAAAAAGCTCAGTCCTTTGAAATGTCCTCCTCTGGTTTGGGTCAGTAGATTCTTGAAAAAGTCTGGTACCAATTCTGCTTGCTGCTCTGTCTCCTTCTTCAGTTCTCTTTGCTAACTCATCCCACTACTGCCACCATTTGTGGCAGAGTTGGGTTCAAGAGGCTCCCAAAGCTGGAAGAGGGAGCATTGTGCAGGACCCGCACCATCACACCCCCACCATGATTTTTGATCTAATTGAAGCATATACTGGTGCTTGAAACACCATTCTAATGCACCTGCTCACCATTTTTATTTGATAGTAAATATTCCATTACTCCAAATCCCTGTCAAATTAAAGTGTATTTCAACACTTGTAATTCCAAGAGGGGCCCTCTCCCCTCTATGCACTCCTATCTTATGATAGTTAAATGCGGTAGTTGACAGTCAAAGGGAGCCCCACCCACTGCTCCATTAAAAATTTGTACTTAAATGGAGTGTATTGGCAATTATGTGTCACCACTTCAGACACTGATTAAACCTACTGTACATATAACATGGTAATTTCTTCTGTCCCTTTCTGACGTTGGTGACACCCACAGGAGGAATCACATGGAGTTTGTTTCCTTTTTTATACAGATTGAAATGCTGAGCTAACATTAGTGAAGTTGGATTATTTGGTTAAAGTTTAACAGTATGAACTTAGACATGGCATTCATTTTTTCTCAAAGGTTTTGATGTGAAGTCCATTTGAACGGTGTACTCTGTAACTCACATATTTCTGTAATTAATTATTTACCAGTTGTTTTTCTTTAAAATAAGATAACAAGAAGTAGTGCCGGTCAAAGCCCATTTGAAGCCCTCATTGTCCATATTGGATAGTTGGTCTTATTAGACTTCAGAGGCCTGTGTGGGTCCCGCTCAGTGTCTGGAGCATGTGCCCTTTTAGTACCACAAAGAGTTCCTCTTGGTGTATATACCATAGAGCTTAAGGAGTGCCCATCAGTGTCTGCAGTGTGAACATTTTTTCTTTCAGAAATGGTGCCCAGTGGTTAACAGCACCCACTTACTATAATCAGTGTTCAATGAAAGGAGGGTTGCAGCAGGGGTTGGTCCCCCTCCGTGTCCAGAGTGTGCCCCTTAACTTTCATAAATGATGCCCCTCAGATTTCCTAATCAATCAACCAGCTCTGACAAGAAGGTGTGACTCAGCACTCCTGGGATAGGCATAAATAAATAGAAGATTTAGAATCTAGTTATATAGAGTCTTCTTTTTCAGCTAAGAATGACATAAGTCTGCTGTGAGTCTAGCTTTGAAAGAAAAAGTGTAACAAAAAACTGAGCAGCCTGGACAGAGAATAAGTCATCACTTAATTCTACATATAATTTCTCTTTGGCAAAATTAAGAGCTCATTATTTAATTTCAGGTCAAGAGAGATGAGAGGAAATGCCCTCAATAGATAGTCGATGCACAGACTTGGGTAAAACAGCAATATATAAGCATGTGTATATCAAAATAGTGGGCACATTATGGCTGATAATCCCCAAGTTTGGTAAGAAGAAACATAAATGTAAAGGTGAAGGCACTATATAATACCAGTTTAGACTATATGCTACCGCATAGCAAATAATATAAGGTTTAGGGTAATAGGTAACAAAGCTTTCACCAGGCTAATTACAATATTCATCACCATAATAAACAAAGGTAATGCTTTTAGATGCAGCAGTTGAAATAATGTAGTCTACTATAAACTACAACATAATCAATAACACAATATACAAAATAATGTTTAAAAGACAAAAAGGGGCTAAATAAATTACTTAAACCAGGGATGATGCCTTGGCTGAAACATAAGGAATAACCCTTTATTGAAACTTCAATCAAAAAATAAAACAAAATATTGCTTTCAAGAAAGTTTTCAATTTTTCTTTGGTTAACAATTTCAGGTTCCTCATTAAAGCATTCTCTTGTTTATGATTCTTTTTTGGCTCATCATGAAATTCAATTAGTAAATCAGCCCCCATTACTCTTAAGATTTTGGTTTCTTGTGTTGAGTATCCTGCCACTTGCATCAATAACCAGGGACATACTGTTTTATTTTTTTATTATGAAAGTCATTCTGGCACCCTGCCCAGGGTTTGTTTCCTGCCTTGCGTCCTGTATTGGCTGGGATTGGCTCCAGCAGACCCCTGTGACCTGTATAGCAGGTTGGATAATGAATGGATGGATGGATTTTTAACAACAGGCAGTATCTTGGGGTGATTTAGCTTCAATACAAATACACAGATGAATGCAATTTTTTTCTTGTATCTTCATGTCGTTTCTTTCATTGCTGCAATTTATGACATTCCAAATTATAGCTCAACAGATAACCTGCTGATGGCCAAGTTACCATTCTAGGTCTAAATTTGTGGAATTTTTATTGTACACTTTAATTGCAGTCGACATATTGTGTCTGTTCTTTGCTCAGAATCATACATGACAAGGTAATCTAAACAAATAGACCCTTTCAAATATTTGATCTGCTTTAAAGCTGCCAGGTTCCTAAAGCATTTCTCCATTTTATGTGTTTTTCCATCTTCCTCAAAATGAATGTGTTTTAGTATGTTCCAGTATAATGGAATTCCTTGCTTCAAACTGAGTGTACAGGTCCTGTCTTAATTACAATGTATACATTTACTTTTCTACCATGCACTAAGCTGCTAAGGATTTGGTCAAATTCTACTGATAATCATCAGTGTTTTGAATGCCTGGATGCTTTGTTGCCGCAGAAAATCACAAAGTCTTAATTGTTTCATTAGTCATATTTTATTTTATGCTTGACTTCATAATAAAATAAACTGTTGTTCTATAATCCTAATTGTAGTTTTTTTTAGTGACAGTAGACTGTTGAATATCAATTGCAGATTTTAACAGCCCCTAGGTTCCAAGGAACTTTAGAGCTGATGTTTCAAAGCTCTGCAGGTACAGAATTAGTTGCTGAGCCAGTGATTTTCCTGTATCCATGGAAACAAATACTTGCAAAGCCATCCTATTTTTTCAAAACCATGTCTCAATTTAATAGTCTTCCCATTTCAAATCAAGCTTAGAAATGATCTGTGATTATTCAACTATCAGTATATAAATAAAATGGCAAAAAGTTAATTCCAAAATAAAAATATAAACTTTCTTTCTGTTATTTGATCTGAAGTGCTGTGAAAAAGTATTTGTCCCTTTTCTAGTATCTAGTTTTTCATATTTTACACATTGACTGTTCTTAGACAATTCATTAAAATACAATATTAGAGAAAGGGGTACTGAACAAACACTTCTACCTTGCTAGACTTCAATGAATTCCATTTTTACTTTGTCTCTTTCTTATCATGGAGTCATGACCTTAGCCGAGTCTAGAGGTTTCTGGAGTTGTTGGAATGTTCTGCTGAGAACCTCAATTACTTTTTGAATGAGTTGTTGCTATGCCCTTAAAGTAATTTATTGGCAGGCTGGCCTTTCATGGGAAGATTCACCACTGTAACAAATGTTCTCCATTTGGCAATAGCAGCTCTCACTCTGGTTTTGTGGAGTCCAACAACCTTAGAAGTGGCTTTGCAACCCTTTTATGACTAGTAAGTTTCAACAACTTTTTTCCTTATCTCTTCTGGAATTTCTTTTAATTAAGGCATGATGTTGTTCTCTAGAACCTTGTGGTGATTACTTCACTCTCATGGTAAGGGTCAGTGTATGGTGAGCTTTAGGTGCAACAGAATTGGCTGTAAGCCGAGTCTATAGTTGGTTGGTTCAGTTTATTTAACATGAAATTTTGTCTAAAGATGTGAAACTATTCATTCTGACAAATGTACAAAATAGAGGATATCAAGAAGGTGGCAAATATTTGTTCACAGCAGTTTGTTGTACTCTGAGCCAATTTGCTTTCTTTCTGATTTTAATGCTTGTTACCATGTTTGTATTTGGCATGGTATATCAGTGAGTGGCATGGTGGTGCAGTGGTAGTGCTGCTGCCTTGCAGTTAGGAGACCCAGGTTCGGTTCCCAGGTCCTCCCTGTATGAAGTTGGCATGCTCTCCCTGTGTCTGTGTGGGTTTCCTCCCACAGTCCAAAGACAGGCACGTTAGGTGCATTGGCGACTCTAAATTGTCCCTAGTGTGTGGGTGATTGTGTGTGTGCGCCCTGAGGTGGGCTGGTGCCACCATGCCCGGGGTTTATTTCCTGCCTTTGGCTCCAGCAGACCCCTGTGACCCTTTAGATAGGATATAGCAGGTTGGATAATGGATGTATTTTATATCAATGGTTGTCAAACGTGGTCCTGGCCCTTCCACCTCCGACTAGTGCCAGCTTTTTCTTTTTCTAGTTAATATCTTAATTAACACCTGATGCTTGCTGTTAATTGAACTTCTTGCTTAATGTGATTTTTTTTTTCTTGATTTCAGACTTCAGTATGTGGTATTTCTTCTCAGCAAAATTAAGAAATCTGTTTATTACTGTCAAAGCTTTGAGTGCACAGGAGTGTTTTAATTATCTCATCTTTCCTTTACCTATTTTTTATTGTTATCAAAGCTTAATTTACTGTCATACAATTAAAGTTTTTGTCTTTGTTTTAATAGATTTGTCAAAATAAGAATTGTCAAATCATTTTATATAAACTCTAGGATGTTATTCGAACAAATGTATCATTTCTAACTGCTTTAATGTAAAATTCATATGTTGATGACATTAGTGCTAACCTTTATGCAGATCAAGTCATCAGTGCACACATTTTCCCATAATAAAACTGAATCAGTGGCTTTCAACAAGTCACACATTATTTCAATATCATCCTAAATCTGAAAACAGTTTCCAAAAAAATATTTCTGGAACACATTTGCAGGTAAAGGTTCATCAAGAAGTTGAAGGTATTAGTAGGATGGATCAAAGAGAAAGATACCAGCAGATTACAGCTGCAAGAGGAAATATCATCTTGTACTTGTAGTAGTAGTAGTAGGAACTGTCACATTGTCAGAGCATACTGACATTTTTTTTGCATGTCTGACCAGCATGTGACACATTGCCCTTCTCCATGTCAATATGGTATTTTAAAGAGGGGAAAAGGCAAAGGGGAAACATATAGCAAAGGTGATTAACTGTGTTCATTGACTGTTTACATTTCCATAATTCTACAGTCACTTAGTTCATACTCTAATTGTTACATAAGACATTCTCATTCATACACCACGGGTTTTATATCATAGCACAGGGTGGAATTTCTCGGCATATTTTAAAAAGCTGTAGCAACCAACTAGCTGAATTCTTTAGTGATATCTTTAATTTTTCACACAGATAATCTATGGTCTCAGTCTGCTTCCAAAAGACAACAATTACCCCTGTGCCTATGAAAACAGAACTGAATTGTCTGAATGTGTACAGACACAGCACTAACTCCGCTAAATTTGCAGAAGACACCACCATCATAGCCTGGTTACCAACAATGATAGGAAAACTTACAGAGAAGAGGTCTGTTTGTTGACTCTGTGGTGCAAGAACAGTAATCTCACCCTTAATGTCAGCAAAACCAAGAAGGTGGTCATATTTATTATGTTTATTCATTATTTATAATCAAGTGGTTGATCACCTTAACTCCAGTAATTTATATGAGATCTACCAATATGGCTTTAGGCATTATCATGGTGTTGAGATGGCCCTCCTTAAAGTATTCAATGACATCTCTATTATTACTGACTCAGGTGGCGCTGCAGTCCTTGTCCTCCTGGACCTGTCCGCTGCCTTTGACACTATTGACCATGAGATATTGCTGTTGCCGCTTGAATATCTTGTTGGGCTTAAAGGGGCTGCTCTTAACTGGTTCAGGTCATATCTAACTGGTAGACACTTTTCAGTGACTTTAAATTCCTTTACATTAAGTGTCCATAATTACATTGTAACTGCTGTTGTTTGGATGAGTAATAAATTGTTACATTGTAATTATATTAACTGTGGAATAACAATGACAACTGGGTAATTAACTATAACGTTACTTTGTATTACACAGTAAGTACAGAGTAATAACTTATAGTTACACTGTACTTATACAGGTAATTACATAGTAGTTACAGTGTAATTATGGACACTTAATGTAAAGTGTTACTGTGAACATTATTGTTTTGTTTTCTAATGATAGTTCTAAATGGAAGCATGTAAAGTGAAAACAGTAAAGGTCCCTGTGCTGAGGCCTATTGAATACCATATTTAACATCTATATATGATATATCTATATATCTATATATAATGGAGTACTATCAGCACATTTCTGTACGTACCTGTAATGATTTGATATATAACAACCAAACCATGCACGCACAGTGCCTGTGAGCCCAGTGTAATTTTCCAGCTTCTGTAGTAAAATCATAAATCTATAAAATATTTTTGCTGTGGAATTTACTTCATCAGAGGATATTAAAAATGTAATTTACAACATGGGTTTCCTAACTGTGTTCAGTTTGGAAGTCAGACTAGAATTTCTCAGATAAATTGTGATTTGTTCGAGGGTGAGACTGAAACTGTGTGGCAACTACTTTTTCAAGTATTTTAGACAGAAAAGATAAATTTGAAACTAGTCTATAATTGTTTAGCAAAGTGCGTCAAGCTCTGTCTTTTTAAGTAAAAATCTGACGAAGTATGACTTTTAGCTCATCAGAAATGTGCACCATTCAGTAATGAACTATTGATAATGCTAAGAATGGATGCTGCCAGAACATCTATTGAGATTTTTACTAGTTTAGTTGGTACTGGGTGCAAACAACAATTAGTAGATTTCATTTTAGAAATTAAAATTCTAAAGTTCTGTTCTGTTGCCTATCTAAAATTACTAAAGTGGTGCAAGCAAGACAAGGGAAGGATTGCTAATCTATTATTATGGTTGTGAGTTGACAATGAAATCTGGGATCTTATTATTTTTAATTTTCCCATTAAAGAAGTTCATAAAGCCTGCACTGCTAATGTCTGTAGGTATTTTGCATTGTAGTTGACAAGTACCATTTTTTTAGATTAACCACTGCTCTAAATAGTTCACAGAGATTAATACTATTGTTATCTATTAACATCCTTAGTGTTAGACATGAGCATCACTCAGGCGGTAAAAACAGTGCTGAAAGCGTTAGTCCCTAGCGTCAGTTGGGCAACTGTATGGACATGTCTCGAGTAAGCGTATAAGTTGTTCTTAGCTGATCCTAATTGTTCTCAACAATTATGCTTGAATTTCTCAATATATCTACAAATATTCATGCAGAGTTATAATCTGCAAGTATACTGATAAAGCCAGAACCAAGTCAAATATAATTAAGTAGTGATCAGAAATAATTTCATTTAAAGGTGTAATATTTAAATTTTAAGTCTCATCTTAGTAAAGAATATCAAAATGTAATGTGTTATTACAACAATGATTCAGGCCACTAACAATCGGATAAAACACTACTGAGTTTAACGTTTGCTGAAAGTGTCAGTTTTACATCAATGTGTATTTTAAAATCCCTCATCAACAATATATGATTATAATTTATGGATAAATCAGATAAAAGGCTGTCAAATTCAGTCTTAAACATTGAATATGCCCCTGCTGGTCTGTAGAACAGTACTACAATTGTGATGAAACCTGCTTTATTATCCAATACAAGTGCTTCAAAGGATGTAAATTCATCAACATTTTTTGAAACAGTTTGCAGTCTGTGAGACTGAATTACTGCAAGGCCACCTCCACCAGCAGTATCTCTTGATTTATTTAGGAAATTCGAAACATTTGGTGATGCCTTGGCTAATGACAAAGTGTCAGATTTACTAAGTCAGATTTTGGTGAGAAAACACAAATCGGATTTTGTGCTTAATATAATGGTTACGAAAGCAGCTTTATTTCCAATAGTTAATATTTAATAATCAATATTTTGAACTGCAAGAATGTTTCTGTACTAGTGTTATATATTTTTATTTGAATTAAATTACTAATACAGGTACCTCTAGCTGAGGAACTGATTTTAACTCTTGGTCTAATTATGCTTTTTATCCTTTGGATATCAAGTGGTTTAGATTTTGGTTCAATACTAAATTTATAAGATGACCCACAATAGGGTTTCTGGGTAACAGCTACAGAATAGATAGATAGATAGATAGATAGATAGATAGATAGATAGATAGATAGATAGATAGATAGATAGATAGATAGATAGATAGATAGATAGATAGATAGATCAGAACAGGTGAGACAAACTGCAAACTGTGATTTAAGATAACAAGGCTGCAGCCTAAATTACGCTCTGATCAATCAGACAGGCATGTTTACTGCCATATTTTGTGATAAAACCACCCCTTTTGAAAACTCCAGACGTTTCCCAAAAATCATCCCAATTGTTCACAATGGCTGTTCTTTTATTTGCTCACCAGGTTTCTAACCAGAGGTGAATGGAATGCAATACACTCTAAATCACATCCATTCTATATTATATTGGTTAGGGGCCACACACAATTAAATTCCATCATTTTCTTTTAGCTTTGGTGCATAAAGATAAGACATTCGCCTTTAACACTAGAATTACCAGAGCCTACGAAAAAACTCATAAATCCAGCCCAACTTAAATCCCTTTGCACCTCTCTGTCAGCGTCTTTTGTGTTCTAAATGTGTCAATAAGACCAAGCAGCAAGCATCCTGCTATGCCATCCCCCCACCTCCTCAGAACGGGCAAGAAGTTCTCCCAGTTCCTGCCTTGATTGATTATACAGAGGGGCTAAATTTCACCTCACCTCACTATTACTGACTCTCACTGTGGCTTAATTGTTGCTGCTGATTTTGGTCACATGCTGAATACAGTGGGACCTAGAGAGACTCAATCCAATTGTTGGTTTGCCTAATCACTATTAGATTCCTAACATAGTACTGCAAAGCCCATATTTTCCCAACCAACTCTAAGTTAACTATGTATTTTTGTCAGGTGAAGCTGTTTTCATTGTCAGCTAGAAAACCTAAATTATACATAATGCATAATACACAGCATGTGAACGTGCCCTCAACAAGCACAGAACAGATTGAACTTGCTTTAAGTGCCGCATTCATCTTTATCACTGCGTTTGCTAGAACAGTGCCTTCTGAGTTCAGCTGGTTTGCAAGGATACCCTTGCATTTAGGCCTTTACCATCTGCTGGTGATCAGCTTTGTGCTGTTGTATTCTTCTCCTCACCAGAAGTCGGCTTTTACTCCTGTTGTAATTTTTCTTTACTGATGGATTGGAATACTTTTTTTAGCTTGGTGCTTTAAAATATTCCATATATATGTGAGACAATGCTGTGCTTTAAGCATTGTAGGCAGGTTCCTAATTACAACATCATTGAGCTGGTTGGTTGAAACAGAATATAGCCACAGGGTTTTAACACACAACACAAATTTTTATAAAAAATTACACCCACTCCAAATTATGATTTACCCCCGCCCTGGAATTTATAACCTCACCCTCTTACCCCCATCCCCTGATTTATGAATAATGATACTTATGACACATGGACTTCATTTTATAAACACTAGATTCAATACTATTAATGTTAAGAAAATATAGAGTAAAAGGAGCCATATACACGTATCTTGCTTGTAATACAAAGCCAGGCAAATGTGTCTTTTTAAAAATTCAAAGCAAATATAAAAAATTTATTTTTCTATTCTTTATTATGTAAAGCACTTTGAGGTACTGTTTGTACGAAAATGTGCTATATAAATAAATGTTGTTGTTGTCAAAATATTAATTTCTCTTGTTTGTGTGCATCTCTTTAAAATTCAAAGCAAATATAAAAATATACATTTCTCTTGCTTGTATTGGAGGAATAAATCTCTAGCACAGATTGGTTCTTTAAAAAGAAAAATCGTGTCTCGGATAAGAAAGATAAAGCATCCCCAGAGCCCCATAAGTACTACTTTCACCTGAGGGTTCTGTGGTGTAAAAATAAGGCATTTTGGGTTGAATAAATATATAATTTTTAACAGAAACCTCAATGTTATTGAAGAGTGGTGAGTCTTCTAAAGGTTCCAGCCAACCTCTGGAATCAGCACAAAGACCCTTGGACAGTCTCTTATTGAACATCTCTTTCATTCAGCCTGGTAAGTTGAGTTATTTGTTCCAGTGCGTGGCAAATATTTGTTTTAAAGAAAACTTAGTCTTGTTTGTTTTTCAGAACCGCCATCGCCAGGAATACTGATGAAAATACTTCAGGATTCACCGCAGTTTGCATCATCACCAAATAGTACTCAGTTCCAAAAGAATTGATGCCGGGGCTAAGGCTCCTGATCTGAAGGCTGAAATTAATCGAGTTCTGCAAGATTTTCAAAGCACTTTACCAGACCTTTTTCCCCTTTCTCCAGATTTACGAGAAAAGGTTATTTTATTGTATGATGCTATGTTAGAAAACTTTTTCCCGAAATAATGGCAAGCAATTTGAGTTGCAAGGGTAATGTTATAGAAGGCAAAAACAGGAAAAGGTGTTCAAGTGAGGATTTAGACATTAGGAGCGGTTCTCAAAATGTTAGATTATTACATGATATGGTGAATGAACTTAGTTACTCTATTCGACCCCAAAAAATGCCTGCTGTTCAAAACAAGATTAAGGACTCATTTCTATTCACTTACATTCCGTGACCTTCAGTAATACTGTTGGTTTCCTCATTGTGATTATGTAACATTACTTCTATGTATTATTTATTTTGTTTATGTTCATTTATTTTATTTCTATTTATGTTATTTATGTTAATTGTATGTTTTTCTTTAATTCTATTATTGTAAAGAACTTTGGCCACAGCATTCCTATGTTGTTTTAAATGTGCTATATAAATAAAGTTGACATTAACATTAACAATATTTTAATGAATTGGAATCAATCAGCAAAATCAAAACATGATCCAAATGAATAATATGATATCACTATGAGAGTTCCTTCAAAAGTTTCCACTCCCATTTTCTTTGACCAGTTTGACTGTCTTTTAGAAATCTTGCATAAAGTAGCCAAACAGGATGAACTGTTAACATTAAACAATTAAACAAGTCTTTGACCGAAAATGTAAATGTTCAAATGGATCATGGCTTAACAAACACCACGGGTTCTGCCAATGCTCAGCCTTTTGTTCCAACCCCTCAGAATGCTGTAGCTTCTGCTTCTCGGAGTATGGGTCCCCCAATTCCATCTATCCTTTTGGCCACCTCAGTTTCAGTCATACCATTTGTACCCTCTACATCTGCCTCCTCTGCCATTTCTGTTTCTACATCCTCTGTTTCTGTTATCCCTTCATCCTCCTCTCTTTCAGTCATTGCGTCCTCTACTTCTACTCTCCCTTGCCTTCTCAGCATCTGTTTCTGTTTCATCTCTAGTCATGTCATTTGTAGCTATCCCCTCTGCACCTTCTTCTTCTGTCTATTCTGCTTATGTCTCCTCTGCTTCAGTCACTGCATCCTCAGCATCTGTTTCTGTTTCATCTTCAGTCATGCCTGTTATGGCTGGCACCTCTGCGCCTTCTGCACCCTCTACTTCTGCGTGCTCTACTTCAGTCTCTGATTCTACTACCCCTTCAGCCTCCTCAGTCGTACCAGTTATGACTGGCGGTTTTGTTGTGTCTGTTTCAGCTTCAGCCTCAACCACATCTACATCTACATCAGGCATACCAGTTGTGACAGGTACCTCTGTTTTGGCGGGGCATGCTGTCGGTCCCTCAACTGTCTTTAGTGCTGACAATCAGAATATTTTTTCTCAGATCGACAGGCCATCATTTAATAATATAGAAATTATTAATTTAACTAATACCAATAAACTAGAGCCGGGGTCTCCAACACGGTGCGCACAAGCTACCGGTAGCTCGCAACCCCTATCCAAGTAGCTCGCCAAAGGGTTAATGAATCTTACATACGTTTGAAAACTTGATTAGTCAAATTAGAGGTGGGAGATCTTTCAAAAAAAGCATATCACTATCCTTTTAACACAAAATCACAATCCACAATCTGAATTGCAATCTATCTTTTTAATGTGGCATACACTTAAGAGAATATCGGGACTCAAATTCATCAAGACCTAAGTAACACTTTATTTTAAATATCAAACAAAGTTGAATTCAATTGCTCTCTCATTCACTAGCTAAGCAGAGTTAAAGAACACACCACGAAGCTGGAGAGTGAGTGAGGAAAGACCTCGCCCCCACTTGGCCCGCTGTGTGTTTTGTCGGAGTTGCGCAAATAAATCGGTACCGCAAGTGAACTATGATACATAGAGAAATGACAGAAGTCACAAAATCAACCGGAATGTTCAAGCAAATTATAGAAAAACACCCAATCTAAATCTGTTAAGTAGTTCTCTCATGAAAAGCGGACAGACATACAGATAGACAAATAGACATTGGATTTTATGCAGGTATACTAATAAACCTTCAAAATAATATGCAGTTAAAGTCTTAACAGCATTCTCAGCATTTCTGGAGCTTAGTAGAGCCAGATAACTATAAACATCTTCACCAAGCAACTCTGAAAATGTCTGCTTTGTTTGGGTCTACATACCTCTGTGAATCTGCCTTCTCTGACATGAATGTCATGAAATCAAAGTTCAGAACAAGACTGACAGATGAACATTTAAATGACTCCATAAGAGTAAACCTAAGTGGCTACACTCCACCATACACCTCTGTTGTTGACTCCATGCAGTGCCAGTCATCCCACCAACTAAAAAACACATTACACATACAACTGGACATGTGAATACTCTTGTGAAGTGAAACAGTGACATGTAACAAAATGACAAATGAATAAGTAATATCTGTGCATTTGTAATTACATTGTTTTGTCTTGACAGCATTAAAGTTTTAATGCAATAGTGTGACATTCGAAAATGCATACAGGCATACAAAATGTACTTGCAGGTGAATTAAATATTTTTTGTTTTAATGCAAAATGTGAGTTGTGGACACCAACATTTTGTAAATATTCAGGCAAAACAAGCTTATACAGTTTGTTTGGGTTGAAATAAGCTATGAGAGTAAACGTTAGAAAACACGAGTAGCTCTTGGCTATTTCCATTTTGTAAAAGTAGCTCTCAGGGGAAAAAATGTTGGAGACCTCTGAACTAGAGTCTTATAAGGAGGTGATTAATAGTATTCATGAGAAACTGCAAGGAATTCTGGATAGTTTTTCTACTACTTTAAATTTAAATTATTCAATTAGAATTGCGTGCTGATTCCTTGCCAATTAGTGTTTTTATGCAGATGACTGGAGCTAATCTTAGTGTACAATAGTTTTTTCAACAGATAGAGAATCTTCTTCAGAGTCATGCAAGTGTATTAACAGTTGTGTCTCTGATGCTGGTAATGTAGATTGTTCTCCACTCTACTCAAACACTAAATATTCAGAAAGAAAATGAGGCATTTCATTATTTCTTATAATTACGGGAATCAGCCCTATTTTGCCTAATGTCTGCTCTCCCTAATGGAAGCCCATTACAGACAAAATCCACCATTATGCATACATGATGCGTATAACCTTCAGAGCAGGGCTGGATTATTTGAGCATGAAAAAGTGTCCTTTGCAGATGTTCATAAATTTGAAAGCTTACCAGATATTAAAATTGTCATCTGGTACAGATGCCCAAGAAATTATTTTTTTTTTTTATTTGAAAGCTTCCACAGTAGAAACCCTAAAACACTGTTTATGTTATTCCATTATAACCATTATTACAGTATTTTGAATTAAAAGTGTTTTCTGAGTGTAAAATATTTGTGTGTCTACTGTTACACAGGCTACCACTCAAATCTTAGCCATTGCTTTGAAGGTCACTACAATGTCTGTTTTTCCCCTGATTGCAGGCCGATCCCGGAAGAGATTATCAAGTATGTTAATTGCAACCATTACAGCAGGTCCCAATTTTGTTTTCTACAGCATACAGTTTCTAAATTTAACAAGACCAGTGACATGAAAGCAGCCAGCAACACTGAAAAAATGTGTCCCTTGTGTTACAAAACTTACACAGTGAATGCCGCCTCAAAACCCCATAAATGTCGCCCCAAGGAATGCTGTGTTTGTTAATCAAAAATTGAAAATAATGCAGAAAAGAATCAATAGAAACCTTAAAGCCTGGTGAGCTGGATATGATGGGTACTTTTTAATTAAGTATTTGATTGAAAACTGAGTAAACCGTCGGGTTACCATTCAAAGAAATAAGTTGATGTGTTTCACAGATTCGGGTTATCAGTTCTAATTTATAGATTTTTTTCAATTTTTTACCAATGAAGTTGAGTGCCATGCCTAAAGCCATGGGGTTTAAAGCTGTAATAGGGTATTTCCCACATTTCTTCAATACAGCTGAAAACAAGGATTATATTGGTACCTATCTTGAGCCTGAATGCTATGGCATACAGAGCATGATGATGAAAGAAAAAGAAGACTTTTTTACTTTGTATGAGAGCGTCAAACATAGTGTTTTTAATTTTAAAGAGGAGATGGCTTTTTATTGTAAAAATGATGTTAAAATTCTTAGAACTACCTACATCACATTCAGTGACAAGGTCATCAAAATTGACAATATTGACCTGTTTCAAGGTATGACCCCAGCCTCTCTACGTATGGCCATGTACAGGCAAAACTAGATGCTGCCAAACTCTATCAGTATAATTCTGTCTGACCATTACATTAGCAGTAAGAAAAACTATTCAAATGCATTTATTCAATGGCTATTGCATCTCTGTGACTCAGGAAATTTGAAAATTCAGCATGCTCTAGGGAGGTAAAGAAGGGCTCCTTTTTTGATGGCATTGCAAGAGTTAATGATGTTCTGACCACCTTTGAATTTGCTGGCTGTTTTACCAGTGCTTTCCAGTATGGTATGATTTAAAAGGTTCCTATCCTTTAACTGACCTGACATATGCAATTATTTATCAAAGGTTTATGCATAAATTGGAAATACTTCAGACCAAATTTAACCTCGATGTGCATGTAATATGGAAGCATGAATGGGAGATGATGAAAAAACACGAGGTCAAGCTACAAGCTTTCTTAAAACATTGCAATTTCCCTCAACCTGTAAACCCAAGGGATTCTTTGCTCAGTGGCTGTACCAATGCACTAAAATTGTACCAAAAGCCTGGGAGCTGTGAACAGATTCAGTATTACTATTATCCTAGTTTGTACTTGTTTGTGAATAAAGCAAAAATGTACCCAATCAGCCATCCCATCATCACTTTTCAGCAATTTGGGTATCTCAGACAGTATTTTGGCCTAATTAAAGCCACCATCCAACCTCCACATGGCTCCAGTCCTGCCTCTCAGGTTTTGTGGGAAATTAATATTCACCCTCTGTTGTACCTGTGCAGAAACAGAAGCTCAAACTTTGTAATGATGACAGAGGATGAGAGAACTTTAACCAGGACTTGGTGCAGTTTGGAAATAGGAAAGGCCATTGACAAAGGTTATAAAGCATCAAAATTACATGAAATTTGGAATTACCTTAAATGTATTTCTAAACTGTTCTCGGGCTATATCAAGCTTCATCTAAAAGGTAAACAGGAGGCATCAGGTTATCCTACCTGGTGTATAGATGAAGTTTCCAGAGATATATTATCAAATATTATCAGAAGGAAGGCATAAATCCAGCTAAGGGACAGATTTTTAAGTTGTTTTTTAAATTCTCTTTGGGGTAAATTTGGGCAGAAGCCTTTCCATTTCACTACTACCTTAGTCAAGGATGGACAGGAATTTTTGCAAAATATTTTTTCTCCAAACAGTGCGTTTCTTATTTTGAATTTATTGGTGATGAGATTGCTCAAATACAGTGGAAGTATGCTGATGAAAAATACACTTTACCTGGTACCGTTAACGTCGTTATTGCTACTTTCACAGCTGCCTATGCCTGGTTAGAGTTGTACAAGGTACTGGACAGATTGCAGAAAAGGGTATTGTACCACAACACTGACTCAGTTATTTTTATTTCTCAGCCTGGTCAGTACAATCCTCCTTTGGGTGACTATTTAGGAGAGCTCACCTGTGAGTTAAATCCCGGTTATTATATTACAGAATTTGTTTCGGGAAGTCCAATAATGTACAGGTATAAAATGGCTCAAGGCAAAACATGTGTGAAGGTAAAAGGCATTACTATTAACTACGAAACTGGTAAAATTGTAAACCTCGAGTAACTAACCAAACTACTTCAGAATTTTTGTGATGCAGCTCATGAAGCTCCTCAAGAATTATTTGTTCATGGTAATAAGATCCGTAGAAATAAAAAAAAAAACACCTCACTTTAGAAAACAGACCACTCGGAAAGAAATTCAGAGTGCTGTATAACAAGAAGGTTCTCCTCAAAGACTACACTACATGGCGGTATGGATACTAAATGAGATTTTGATGTTTGACTTCAACACCCATTCGCTAAAATTGTCTCAGGTCTTGTTCCGGTAAATCCTATTAAGTAAAAAAATTACTGTAACATTCAAATCATGTTGTGTCTCATCCTTTTCAAAATATAATTTGGTTTTGTAGTTTTTGGCAGAAAATGTACGACAAGCTATCAGCTAAATTTTAACAGTTAAAATTTAGTGAGGGACTCCCCAAGTCTTTATGGGACAATGAACTTCTCCCTCCTGAGAAAATACACTTGGGGCCTTATGCATAACGCCGTGCGTAGAATTCACACTATAACATGAGGTAAGCACAAAAGCTGAAATGTGCTTATGCACAGAAAAATCCAGATGCAGGAATCTGTGCGTACTCCAACTTCCGCGTTCTTCCACTACATAAATCCCAGTCAGTGTGAAAAGTAACTCTTGTGCACGCTCGTGCTGTCCCGCCCCAATTCCTCCCAGAATTACGCCTCTTTGAATATGTAAATCAATATAAATAGCCCTTAAGCTCAGCCTTCTGTGAAAAAACAATGGGAAAAGCAAGGAGGAAAATATAAGAATTTCAGCGAATACCAAGTGGAGGCAAAGGTAAAACATACTATTTGTTGATTTAAACCGTGGTATAATCAACAAAAGGAAGTTGATTGAGTGACATTGGCGTGTCAGAGAAACTTGAATGCTCAAGTTCACAAAGTCGCACAGTGCCGGAAATAAAAAAAAAAGTTGTCAGATATCAAAGTCGCCGTGAAAAGACGAGTCGTAACCCCCCATCTGAGTGTCATATGAACGCTTATTAAGGTATAGAGAAAAAAAGGCACACAATGGGGAAAAAGCACAAAATTACAACTTTTCTCAAAATTTCCACTTTAATCATGTAGTTTATTTTGTCATTAAAGTAGAACATCATAAACTTCATCTTAAAATCGTTTAATTAACCAGTTTCTCAAATCACATCATAATTAAAGTAGCACGTTAAATGCTTTGTTTTGTATGTGATCTTCTATGTGCTCTATGTGTGTGAATCACTATGTGCTTCTTAAACTGGCTCTCTTTCTCTGACAGGACACAGAATCCATTACATTTATGATATCACATCTTTCTGAATAACTAAAATACTGAGATGTATACATGATATAATTTTCATGATGATAGGAGTTAAAGCACGTTATTAAACTTGTGGACACGGTGGCCCAGTGATTGTGTGCGACCTTCGATGATAATTTAATTTAATAATAATTTATTGCAGCAGTACTCAGGGGCAGCTCTAGGCTTGTGGCCGCCCTGGGCAGAGAAAGAATTGGTGGCTCCTTTGCCCACCCATGTCAATATGGTATCTTATGCACGGTGGATGGCCACGTCCGTTGTGGACACTTCATAGCCGCCTCGTGCTCATGACATAAGCGTTTAACTTTTGTCGAAATTTGCCGCTGCGTTATTAGCTGTGTCGTTATTTTCTCTTTCTGTTTTATATTCAATATATATTGGCATAGCCGCCCCTGCAGTCCTTGCTTTTCTTTCTCCAAGTAACCAATCACCACACAATCAGCTCTGTAATAGACATTAAGCCATCTGTAAGCTTAGAGTGCCAATTCTTCAAAACGTTTAAGGAACACTGAAATATCTTCGTAGTACATGTTTAATTATTCTATCCTTCACGCCAGTCCCAATGAAGCATACAGTGCGAGGCAGGAACAACCTTTAATTATTAACAATATAGATTATTTAAATGAAGTTAAAATTTTATCTGATAATATAATAAACATATTTTGCTGCATTTCATCTTAAAAATTATATTGTCATCATATGTAAATACGAGCTTAATAAAGTGGCTCAGGTTGTGCAATATTATAACTGTAGTGCAAGTTTACAGTGAGGTAATTCTTCTTATAAGTACAGATACTTCTATAAGGAGCAATTGATTCAGTGCGTTTAGAGTTCTTCGGATGAAACTGTTTCTGAACCGCGAGGTCCATACTGGAAAGGCTTTGAAACGTTTTGCTGTGGCTGAGACAGCGTGTGGTTGATGCTGTATACCAATAATTCTCTTTCCGATCAGCTGCTGCTGTGATTCACACTCAGACACAGTGATACTCCCAGTGGTGCAGTGAGAGTAACATGGAAAAAGATGATCCGCTATGGCAACTCCTATCGGGAGCAGCGGGAAAAAGAAGAAGAAGAAAAAGAAGGTGCAGTGAGAGTAACAACACTAAAGCAGTTATGGTATTTGGAATACTATGGCTATTCCCTGGACCATTATATTGTTACAGGTTAATTACAATCAGATGCATTACACTAATAAACAATATGCGATTAATTTCAGTGTATTTATAAAGCTGCGTCAAGAAAGGAAAGGATAACCACACAGGAACAGTAGCACTGCTTTGACGCTGGGTGCCACCAGTCTGCAAAACCGAGCGGAGAACTTGCATACAACAGGGTATGAGGTACCGTGGAAATGTGCGTGGCTTTACACCAAGTGTAGGTTTTATACATCGCAATCTGAACGTGAAAACGTTCTTACGCAACATTTCTGTGCGTACGCACCGTTTATACACGAGGCCCTTGGTCATTATATCTGATGGAATCAGCCAGCTAGAACCAAGAGATACAAAAAACTTTCACAAAATACACTACAATAAATCACTGGAATCTGTTTATTATTTACTTGGTTCAAAATTTATTCTTTCAAGGGATGAAAAGCATAACGCCAAATATATTACACTTTTTAAAAACCCCAGGGACAAATTTCAGATTACTACCTTGGCCCGTCAAATGTATCCCGAACGTGTTAAGTTCTTTTGGAAGCTTTCAAGGATGCTACAAAGTCACCTTACGTTTATGTCTTAGTGAATCTGAAAGCTCAGACACCTGATGAACTGTGATTAAGAACAGTCTGTTTCCACCTGATTGATCCATCATGTACCATGAAAAGACTAAATAAGTTGCTCTGGTTAAAGTTTTCTGTCAGTGTGTCGGCCAGAATAAGCAGAAACCTACAGCATCTCAAAGCTTTACTCCACTGCTCTTATTGTTGTCGAAAATATTTCATAAACATGTCTTCTGATAATTTAATCAAAGCTTTGTCCGAAATAACCTGCAATGCTTTAAAAGGTAATATTAATCTTTCCTGTGGTGGGCTGACGACCTGCCCGGGGTTTGCTTCCTGCCTTGCGCCTTGTGTTGGCTGAGATTGGCTCCAGCAGACCCCCGTGACTCTGTAGTTAGGATATAGCGAGTTGGATAATGGATGGATATTAATCTTTCACCCAAGCAGTTTAAACAACTCAGGAAGCATAAAACATCTGTTAAAAAAATAAATGAAAGAAAACAGTCTTTACAAAAGAAGAAAGCTATTTTGAAAGAGAAAGGAAGTTTTTTGGGGGCTCTTTTAAGTGCTGCCGTACCCTCCATCACCAGTTTATTAGCATCTAGAGTACAAACATAAAATATGTTGAGAAAATGTATTTGGTACCATGGCATCAAATATCTCTTTTTCAACAAAAGAGTGCTAATGCAAATGATCTCTTGAGCACCTCTGAAATTGAACTGGACAAGGAAAAGAGAAACATCCTGCAATGTAGTGATATAGGGGCTGATGATGAGGTGAAGTTTTACACTTCTATTTTACAGAGATATCTAACGTTAGCTAAAAAAGCAGACAAAGAAACCAACAGTGTGACACACATGTTACCAAAAGAAGAAAATGCCGAGGGAGAGGTTAGAACAGCTAACGTGGCTGAGGACCAGGTTTGGCAAGAGGTTTTGAGAAGCACTTCTGCATAAACAAAGAAAAATGCTGAATTTGTTTTGCATAAAATGTCTGTCAACCCCAATATTTCATTTTGGAATAACCGTGAAGAGCTACTGTTAGAAGGTAAACCTTTGGTTGGCTTCAATATGATGGATTTAGTAAGTAATCCGATGGCCTCTCATACAATACTTGAGCATAGGAGGTCACGTGGTTAGAAGAAGTTTGTAAACACCATCACTAGTCTGAACATTCCATTTTCTGTTGTACCTAATGAAGAAATAAAAGAACTCCTGCTCATCATTCTGAAGACAGTCCCTACCGACGGAAACCAAGGAAGAAAAAGACTGGAATGGATTGCTTATTAAATTGTAAAAATTGTTTGTTTATTAATAAACTGTATGTCATTACAGAGTGTTGTCATCTTTTAACAGTCTACTGAACTATTTACAGGTCTCTGCTCTTTGCATGCAAGGGTACAGATAAAAACAACATCCCAGTGAGGGAAGCCAGGAGGGAACGAATTTAGATACCATAGCATCATTATGGTTTTACATCATCAGAATATTTTTTTTATTACAGAGGCGTACAGAAGTCCTTTTTGTTGCTGATGTAGAAAGAAAATGGAGTGTTAACCACATGAGTCTGAGAACCAGCTTTGAAGCTGCCTGTTGTTGTAAATGATTTGCTTACATTATTTGTTTAAGAAACGGTGTCTGGAGGATTTCCATAGGAATCAAAAAACTTTCCATTTACGTATTCAGTGAGGTAAACCACCAACCAGTGTTCTCCAGGTTGGGTTTGACGGTGAGTATTCACTAAGAATATGTCTGGTAGTTGATCACATGCCAGCACCTGCAAAAATATCTTTCGGTGTAGGGATCTTGGGACAGTAGTTCTGATAATTGTTTTGTATTCATTATGTTTATTAGTAGTCATACAGTACATTACGTGTCTGGTTGATTTCGATGATGTTGTCAAAGACATGCTATTACTATTGCTAGGTGTACTATTAGATTGATCGGCAGGAGTGGAACGCGGAAGTGTAATTCAAATCTTATACTTCCAGCTTTAACTAAGGAAAAATGATCACTGCATTCTTGATCAGGGGTTAGATCAAAAGCAAAAAGAGTATATCCTTGTGAGAACTCTGAATGGGTGATAGACAGAGTTTCATCCTTCAAATGATTTCCAGTGGCCAACACAAGCTTATAATATTCTCTGGCACGCTTGCCGTTATCAAAGTCTGGTTGAAAAGGTTTGACAGGAATCTGTTCATACAAATATAGAGCCAGGAACTCTACATCATTATATTTAAAACTGAACAGATTTCTTGTAGACGAATCTGAAAAAGCTTTGTTATCCACCATGCCAAGTACCATATACTTTGGTAGTTGACCCAGAAACAGGTTTTCTTGATTGCATACTCAAATACCCACCTACATGCTAAAAACTTTCATATTCACCCTTTCCACAGGATATTTAGCATTAAATGATGTAAGGGCATGTGCATGCCCTAATTTTACTGCCGGTGAAATGTTTACTTTTTTCACTTTTACTGCCGTTGTATTTAATTTGTAACGTTCAGCATCACCAGACATTAAGCAGAATTCATCTTTATTCTGAACCAATTTGATCTTCACGACCAGGCTGTTCAATATTCATTTTTCCTGAAAAAAGAGATCAGAATAAATGTACCCCAAAAGTTCAACAGTATAGCTTCCGGCTGTATAGGTGATTCTTTTATTAAAACCAGTGTTTTCTCCATCAGGATCTGTCTCTTCCAATCTGTTAAGTATATCTTTGTAAAAAAAAAGTCCAGTAGCAAACTGAGAATGAAGAGTCTCCTGACTGTAATTTAGCAAGCCTTCTAAGTGTTCTGTAAGGATAACAATTTGAATTCTGTGATATTAGGCAGTCCCCCAGGGTAACATCAACTTGCAAAAATAAACTGGCTATAGGGTAGTTGACAAATCAAACCTTTGCAGCCACTGCTATATTAGTCCCATCAGCATTCACTATTTTGCACCTTAAGTGTTCAAGAGTGTCATTCAACTCAAGGTAATCTTCCCCATTTCCAGCTATGAGGAATTCAAGCAGAGATACTACAGAGAGGGCTGGACAGAGGTGGAACTTCAACGTACAGTATTTACTTTTATCTACATTCGTTTAAGTGAACGGCACAGTAAACAGATTCAGTTCAGATTTGACACACTCTTTGGACATTCTGTGTTCGAAAGTGATCTTCTCTTAAAATGTCTCTCTTCTTATTTTTGCTTGCTTTAGTCTTGCTCTTCTTCTGACAACATTTAGAAAATGCTGTAAAAATAGTGTTCCTTGACTTTTGGACTGGAGGGCCCTCATGTGACCCTGGGGATCTCTTGGATTTTGTGTTTCTCATCACCATCAATCCTTCACCCTCCTGCTTTACTTGTCTGCTGCCAGCCTCGTTTGATATTGCACCGGTGAAAACATCTTTTACAATATTTTTAGCAGCAGATTTGATATGTGGCTTTGCTATGTCAAAACCTTTTTTCAGGAGAGGTAAAGCTTTTCTTAACAAATTCCGAAATATACCTCCTATACCACCACCATATATTACAGGGGATCCAGAGAATCCTGGTAAGCCTCTACTCGCTTGGGTCTCGTAATATTGGATGTAGGGTGTTGGATCATGTTGTTTCAGTTGTGCATGTAATGCCCGACGGGTCTGAAATGCAACTTCGCTATAACCTTACCAAACTGAAATGGCATATTTTTGTTCTGGTCCGTCTTTATTTTAATAGTCACTGTGTTAAAATGATTCTTGCTGACTGGTGCATAATGAGGTTTTTCATATGTGATAGTGGTAATTTTATTTGCTTGATCGTCTATATGAACGCATCTTAAAAGGGGGACGTAGTAGTCTCTGAAAGTTATGGGAAAGAGCAGTGGAAGCTAGGTTAAGAAGGGATGTGATGATTAGTGAGCAGCAGTAGCCTATGGTTTCATGCCAAGAAAGAGCACCACATGCGATGTTTGCTCTAAGGGTGTTGATGGAGCAGTATAGAGAAGGCCAGAAGAAGTTTCATTGCATCTTTGTGGACCTGGAGAAAGCATATAACAGGGTGCCTCAAGAGGAGTTGTGGTATTATATGAGGAAGTCAGGAGCGGCAGAGAAGTATGAAAGAGCTGTACAGGATATGTACAAGGGAAGTGTGACCATGGTGAGGTCTGCAGTAAGAGTGACAGATGCATTCAAGGTGGAGGTGGGATTACATTATTGATCGGCGTTGAGCCCTATCTTATTTATAATGGTAATGGACAGGTCGACAGATGAAATTAGACAGGAGTCCCCATGGACTATGATGTATGCTGATGACATTGTGATTTGTAGAGATAGTTGGGAGCAGGTTGAGGAGACCCTGAAGAGGTGGAGATATGCTCTAGAGAGGAGAGGAATGAAGATCAGTAGGAACAAGACAGAATACATGTATGTAAATGAGAGGGAGGTCAATGGAATGGTGAGGATGCAAGGAGTAGAGTTGTTGAAGGTAGATGAGTTTAAAGACTTGAGATCAACAGTACAGAGTAATGGGGATTGTGGATGACAGGTGAACAAGAGAGTGCAGGCAGGGTGGAATGGGTAAAGAAGATTGTCAGGAGTAATTTGTGACAGACAGATATTGTCAAGAGTGAAAGGAATGTATACAGGACGGTAGTGAGACCAGCTATGTTATATGGGTTGGAGACAGTGGCACTGACCAGAAAACAGGAGACAGAGCTGGAGGTGGCAGAGTTAAAGATGCCAGGATTTGCATTGGGTGTGACAAGGAGTGAATAGGATTAGAAATGAGTACATTAGAGGGTTGGGAGACAAAGTCAAAAAGGCAATGTTGTATTGGTTTGGGCATGTGCAGAGAAGAGATGCTGAGTATATTGGGAGAAGGATGCTAAGGATAGCGCTGCCAGGCAAGAGAAAAAGAGGAAGGCCTAAGAGAAGGTTTACGGATGTGGTGAGAGAGGACATGCAGGTGATGGGTATAACAGAACAAGATTCAGAGGACAGAAAGGTATGGAAGAAGATGATCTGCTGTGGTGACCCCTAATGGGAGCAGTCGAAAGAAGACTCAATGATGAGAATTAACGTCGCCATACATGTACAAAGTGTAAAAGCCAGCCCTGAAGTCAGTGGGGAGTCTGATCATGATGCGCTCCTAATATTCAACCCAGCTGACCTTTTAAGTGTGTAGTAGACTCTTCTTTCCACAGTATTATAACTGAATTTCACAGGATTCTCAGAAGGAAAAGTTCCCACGGCAACGTCTGTCATCGTGGGTTAGCTTATAGTTGTCAAGTTCATAAAAGACAATAGGTTGTGAATACCTTTGTAATATCCGGAAAGAATGTAGTAATATTTATCCTGGGAGCTGAAACATAGAATTCATTATCCAGTTTGTCTATGGCAGCATTTCTCAACCTTTAAGTATTTGCGACCCGAGTTTTCATAAAAGTTTTAATTGCGCCCCCCTAACATTTTTTTTAAATGTAGATGCATATTTTATTATACCTACTTAACTTTTATCAACATTTATCTAACTTTCTATTTATTGTTCTATTATCAGAATGTAGTTTAAATTAATTTGTTTTGGTTTCAACAGATTGTTTTCTTTTTTTCACATCTTCATTCCCCCCTTTTTGTTACTTCGCGCCCCCCTAGGGGCCTGCCCCACAGGTTGAGAACCACTGCTCTATGGTATTCCAAATATGTGGATACTGTATTTCTGCTAGACTGACTTCCCAAGAACCTTCCAGTTCAATGGTTTAGCAAGCTTTGTCATGAAATTGGAAATTGTATTGTTAGGGAAAATGTCTGAGAAAGCATTGCTAGGTAGAGTTGCAAAGTGGGGTATATATTTAATGTCTCATCATGTGCGTGGCTCTCTGCTATCCAGCTCTTAAATTTTTCTGGCCACCCGAGCCATTTGACTAAAATGAATCGTTTTTTATTCTTAACTTTCCTAGCAAATATTTTCTCAATCCTGTGAACATCAGTGGAATCGACTTTAATTTTTTGTAATTCTGTGTCATAAAAGGAGCCTATCACATGATCTTCACCATCATAATCTTTCAATTTGTATACAGCCAGTATTCAAGCTCAGAGACTGTAAAGATCTCACCTGAAGATGTATGTCTGGTTTTAGAAACCCTAACTGTATCTCCTACTTTTAATTTTAACAGAGGATTATCCCAGAGGTTAGCAACGTCATATACAGTAAGTTTTTGAAAACTTTCCAGGAATTTAATGTATTTACATCAGAAGGAGCCATTTTTATACTTCGATGATAACTTTTTTTGTAAGACTATAGTAGATCCAGCAATTTATCGATTTAGGTTCTCATATTACATGTGCTGAAATATTTCGACATTATAGATTTTAGTATGCAGTTAAATCTCTCCACCATGGAAGCCTTTAACTCATTTCTTGCAGTGAAATGTTTAATTCCGTTATTCTTTAGCAGCTTTTGAAAATCTCTGTTGAAAAACTCTTTCCCCTTATCAGTATGGTGTTTCCTTGGAGTCCTAGAATGTCTTGGAAGACTCTTGCCACTACTTTACCCATTTTGTTCTTTAGGGGCTACACCCGTAAGTACTTAGAAAGTATGTTGATGCTGGTCAACAAATATTTATGACCCCGGTTATGCTTGACACATTTGTCATATCCACTAAATCCATCTGTCATTGCAAGTCCATATCGGATACATAAACCTTATTTTTCTTAAAATGTATTGTAGCAGGTTTATTAATTATATACGGATATTAACCAGATAACTAATCTGACATCTGATTGTCATTCTTTTCTGACCTGAAACCTCAAGAACTCTTTTCAAAGAGTATTTTCCGAAAGCTTCCAGGATTTGCCAGGTTATAATAAACTTTGTTCACGTAACCATCTATCATCTGTTAAAATATTAAAATTCAGATACTGGTCATTTCAAAAACATAACATTACAACTATGCAGTATGATTGAAATATATAAAAATATGTTATATCACAGGAACATTCATTTCAGACACTTCATCTATTTTTTCCATATTGTATGCCTCGTAAAATCTCAAAGGTACATCAGAATATCAGGTTCAGAAAAATGATGTTTAGAGAATGAATCGGTTATATCACATATTATTGAGTAAGTGTTATTGTCTATGCTATGAAAGGCTTGTACAATAGTGTCATTGATCGAAAGTTTATTTTTCAAGTCATCAACAGCATTTTGTATTTATATATGTGAATCTTATGTGAATAAGATTAAATATGTGAATATTATGAAAAGGCAGAAAGATATGGTCTTTATGACCAGGCTCCTGAGCTATGGTTTACAGAAAACAGACAGCACCTCTTGACAGTGTCCAACCCAATAAACAGAATCAGGCTCAAACAGACATGTACAGTGGGATGCAAAAGTTTGAGCAACCTTGTTAATAGTCATTATTTTCCTGTATAAATCGTTGTTTGTTACGATAAAAAATGTCAGTTAAATATATCATATAGGAGACACACACAGTGATATTTGAGAAGTGAAATGAAGTTTATTGGATTTACAGAAAGTGTGCAATAATTGTTCAAACAAAATCAGGCAGGTGCATGATTGTATGCTGTGTTTGGCTGGGGTGGTCTATTAAATAACCCTGACAGGTACTTTTTAGGTCCTGATCAACCACTATATCCAGCAGAGCAGCAATCAAACTTTTAATCAGTTTCAGAGCCTTTCGAAATGTTTCACCCATAGCGCAATATCAGCCTCTTTGAGTGAGATTTGCAATATCAGCCTCTTTGAGTGAGATTTTTCAAGTGGCCAGAGCTTCTTTTAGTTCATCCATGGCCTCTGCTTGTCGCATTGCCTGAATAGCTACCTCCTCAGCCCCTGTTAGTCTCCCCAGAACATCATTATCAGGCACAAAGATGTCAGATACTGCACAGTTCAACAGACTATCTGACCAATACATTTCATCAGGGGCAGGTAACTGAGGCTCAGGCCAATAGATTTGCTCAGTTGAAGACATAAGACAGTCCGGCCAAGGTGGCTGGTCTGGAGGTGAGTTGCTCAGAGCAGAGTACCTAGCGCTGGAGTGGATATCGTGAAGCCAAAGCATGTAGTCGGTGGCCACTGTCTGTTCCGTAGACCAACATGTCTGATCAGGAACACAACCAGAGAGGTGCTGGAGGTTGCCCGGCCAAAACACGTCACCAGTGGTCTTCATTTGGTCTGGTGCAAAGTAGCCGTAGGTGGATTGGAGATTACCAGTGGTCATTGTCTGGTTTGGAGCAGAGTAGTCGGAGTTACTTTGGGGGTTACCCGACCGAATAAAGTACTCAGCAGCCACTGTCTGTTCAGCATTACCATAGACCAGTTCTTTGGAACGTATCAAGGTGTGGAGGACTTCTGACATCTTTGAGTCCAAGAGAACTGGGAGATGACCAGTCCAGCAATCAAAGGTTTCTTGGAGCTCAGCTTCATTATTGTAGCTGGATAAAGACATCTCAAGTTCGCTTTAGGATAATGTAATCTCTGAAAAAAGCTGCTGTATTTATTTTCACTTACAAAGGGGTGGGTGTTTCCAAGTTTTCTTCCTCCTCCTCGGAACTTGAATTACTCAATATGCAAATCTCCTCCCCTGAAAACACTGATTCCAGTTTTCTTTTAATTCTTTTCATCAGGTCAGACAGTTTTCCTTTATGAATATACTCATCAATTTCAGATACTCATTCCTTTATCTAATTTTCTTGATAGTCTTCCCCTTTTTCGTGGCTATCCTCTTTATATTCGGGAAGGATAGGCTCTTTCTTGGAAATTACCACCGTGAGTTGTCCCAGAGCATTTCTTTTTATACCTACTTGTCTCAAAGTACAATCACAATCATACTAAGCTGAACTGAATCAATGGCTCCGTATCTCAAGCATTCTGGAAACTTGTAGCAGTACAGTGCCACTAGGATTCAAACCATTGATATAACAGAGATTTATTTATTTTTTCGGAGAGGATTCCAGGAACACACCCAGCATTGGCCTGACTCGCACACACTTTATAACAGGCAAAGACACAAACCAAGAAATGAATAAATAATATACTACCTGAAAAACCCAATGCAAAATAACAGCAATCAGACAAACCTCCTTTTTCCCCTATGGCGATATCATTAAACATAACAATGAACCCAGTAATAAACACTCACAACAAAGTCCTTATAGAGTGCAATGTGGCAAAAGCGGATGAAATGGTTTGGTGTGAAGATAACAATCCCGGAAACAGCTTCCATAAAAATGAATGAAATAGTCCTACCGATAGTCCTGAGCTGCGAGAGGTGAGATTTACAGGAGCGTTCCTTTTGAAGATGCACAACGATTAATTCACCACTATACACACAACTGGCAAGCACAAGACAGTCCATTCACCCTGGAAACGATCCAGAGTACAATTAACTTTTCAGAAGACACGTCAGACAGGATACACAAAAACAAAGACCTCTTGTTGCTCCGCTATGCCCCCTTTCAATTTTCCCGCTGGCCTTCCTTGTCCCCAGCAGCCCCTGCTCATGCTTCCATCATCCAATGAGAGCAATCCACTTTGTGTTGCTGTTAAATTTAGTTCTTACCGTGGTAGCATTACTACAGTACCCAACCCCAGGCCATTTAATACGGCCGAACTAATGCTTGAGCTTGGTGATACTAACAGTGTCAATTTACTTGGAGCCCATTCTACTGCATAGGTCACCGGACCCTTCTGTTGGATGATCGTTGCTGGGCTGAAACTATTGAGCCAGTTTAGCGCTCCTTTCTTCGCAGGTCAACAACAGTTCTCATGCAGCAAGAAGACACCAGACAGTCCATACACCCAAAACAGGAGACAATCCAGGACAAAACAAGAATCCACAGGTAGTAAAACGGGAAGTCTTTTCTTGTTTCTTGCCTGGAGTTGCCTGTCTATTTGCCTTCCTGTTTTATCGACCACTACAGACTTATTTTAATTTTGTTAGGAGCATTCACAAGGTTGTCCATTCTGAATGTCTCAAATGTCATAGCATTTTCACTAAAAGAACAGAATTTTATACACAGCATCTCTTTCTTTCTGCCTTGGGCGGACTGAATGACATGCCCCTCCCCTGACTGTAGTTTGTTACAGGAGACAAAAGTGTACCTCCTGGGTGTGGGAATCAGTAACAGGGTGTGATGAAGGTTTAGTTTACGAAGCCTCTCCCCCTAAAAAGAGAGGTTTAGAGATCATCAGTTATGACAGCTGTCTATCCCCATAGGGGGGAGGGCTAAATTTCATAAATCATATTTCTAAAATTAGGCTGCACGGTGGCGCAATGGGTAGCGCTGCTGTCTCACAGTTAGGAGACCTGGGTTTGCTTCCTAGGTCCTCCCTATGTGGGGTTTGCATGTTCTCCCCATGTCTGTGTGGGTTTCCTCTGGGTACTCCTGTTTCCTTCCACAGTCCAAAGACATGCAGCTTAGGTGCATTAGCAATTCTAAATTGTGCTTGATGTGTGTGTGTATGTGTTTGTGTGCGCCCTGTGGTGGGCTGGCACCCTGCCCGGGATTTGTTTCCTGCCTTGTGCCCTGTGCTGGCTGGGATTGACTCCAGCAGACCCCTGTGACCCTGTAGTTAGGATATAGCGGGGTGGATAATGGATGGATATTTCTAAAATCATATTTTGGGGGTGGGGCTTAAGGTTATCAATCACCCCTTTGACAGTTTATGTCTGATATTACTACTGTGCACACATCTGTTTAAAACATAGCTTTAAAATAAATAACTCATGAACTTAGCTTGGTAAAAAACTAAAATTAAACTGTCAGCCTTATGCCTTTATTGAAATTGAGGTCAACAGAATATTATTTTTTCAAGTATGTTTAAAGTAGAAAATATATATAATTTTAAAAATGTATATATATATATATATATATCCATCCATCCATCCTCTTCCGCTTATCCGAGATCGGGTCGCGGGGGCAGCAGCTTGAGCAGTGATGCCCAGACTTCCCTCTCCTCGGCCACTTCTTCTAGCTCTTCCAGGGGAATCCTGAGGTGTTCCCAGGCAAGCCAGGAGACAGTCCCTCCAGCATGTCCCGGATCTTCCCCAGGGCCTCCTCCCAGTTGGACGTGCCCGGAACGCCTCACCAGGGAGGCGTCCAGGAGGCATCTGACTCCTCTTGATGCGGAGGAGCAGCGGCTCTACTCTGAGCCCCTCCCGGATGACTGAGCTTCTCACCTTATCTTTAAAGGAAAGCCCAGATACCCTGCGGAGGATACTCATTTCAGCCGCTTGTATTTGCGATGTCGTTCTTTCGGTCACTACCCATAGCTCATGACCATAGGTGAGGGTAGGAACATAGATTGACTGGTAAATTGAGAGCTTTGCCTTACGGCTCAGCTCCTTTTTCACCACGACAGACCAATGCAGAGCCCGCATCACTACGGACGCCACACCAATCCGCCTGTCGATCTCACGCTCCATTCTTCCCTCACTCATGAACAAGGATATATATATATATATATATATATATATATATATATATATATTTAGCTGAAGGTGTCTTTGGTATTTTTTCAGTATTAGCCCAAGTAAAATTTACATCACAGAGGTCCATTGCTTCCTACAGTTGTGACTAGATAGAATAGGAAACCCAAAAATCTACTAATACGGTGATGTTTGTGCTGTAATTCATATTGTGCTTTTTAATTCTATAAATCTGTTTCAAAATAAATAATATGTCTGTGTAAACAATAATTAAATACTCTGTAATGAAACACTTTGAGTAAATTACAATGTTCATCTTCAGTCTCCACTGTCATCAACAAACCCTTCCCATGCTGTTTAGTTATTTTATATTTTACTAGCTGAAGCCCACCATAGCATACGGCGGTGTAAGAATAGCAACGGAATACGGTGAGAAAGGAATTCAGAAATCATGAAGAAATAAATACTTCTTGAAAGACGCAGTTTTGAGTAGGTGTTTTGGTGGTAACGACAGATAATGAGTCGAAAGATCTAACACTAGAAAAACCCACGTACAACTGACCATGGCTGAAGACTGGTTGTTAGAATTATTGTGAAGAGGAAACAGCATGTGGGTATGTGGAAGGCCACGCTTCTGGAATTCGATTACGTCAATCAATCAATAACAGCCTCAAAAAGATGTTGTTGTAGAATGTCTCTAAGTAATTCCTGCAGCTTAATCCAAAAGACTCGTACTACAATAACAGGTCTGTGCTCCGGTCTTTGGGTATCCAACAGTGCATGTAGAATTTCCAGTCAAGCAGGATTACATGTGAAAATGATAAATAAATGAGGCTGTCAAAATTTACTTACTATGGGCATGGCATCCTGCTAGTTTTGTTGCATGTATCTTGGACTTCCTGGAAATGTGGACGGTAATCTATCTATCTATCTAATATGATCATTTTGCCTACACATACGTTGTTATTTTCAGCGTTTGCTTGCAGTGCATGTGACAGTCCTTTGTATTGTTCCATGCGCAAATCTTGTTGATCTAATCTGAGATAGTTGAGACGCACGCCCTCTGTTTTAACATACGCATCTATGACGTACTGTTGGAATAGTACGCTGCTGGAGTGTAAAATAATAAATGTATTCCTTATTGCTAATCTGTACTCGTAAAATTGGCATTGAGTAAGCCTTCTTCGCTTGGCGGTTCTTTTATCTGGAACATGTTGTAAATCTTTGTGTCAGCCAATGCCTCCATAAGGGAATAAAAGTGGGTAAACCATGGGATCGCAATTCATATTGAGCGTGGAAATCTGTTTACAGGAGTTGCCTATGGGACAGATGCAAATATCCCTTTCGGCAAGTGGTTCGCCATCTTCTTTGACGAAAATCATCATTGGTGTGACATGTGGGGGCATTGTATCGTCGTAAATCCTGACTAGGATTTTCCTCAAAAAACATGATGCTGTACAGATGCTGTTGAATTGGACTGAGCAATTTCATGCATGTGTTTGTATGATTTAGCGAAGGGTTGATGGTTCTGAGCATTGAATCTAGCTGGAGAAATAAATTATCGCTGCATGTAGAGTTTGCTTTATTTTGTAAGTGTACTGCAGAAGCTTGGCGAGAAATGCTGTGCCGGCTGCATGTGGGCAGGACCAATTTTGAGGTGGAAGCAGCATGATGGTCCTAGCTTCCTAGCTCTGATGGTATGAATCAGGGTTTTGTAGACAAAGGTTTCCCCTGTTCCTGTAGGACCATCTAAGAAGAAGCATGTTTGTAGCGGATGGGAATCGCTGTATGCAGCGTGTAAACATGTGTTTGGTGAGGTGTTGGGGGTGGGCACATAAGCAGGCAGAGCACATGCCTCGAGAGCGAGGGTGGATGCAGGAGGAGGGTTAGAGTTGGCGGGTGGGGCTCTGTCGTGTGTACACCGTAGTCGGGCGCCTTGGTCGATTATATATATAGATGAAAAGAATCAAATACTGTTTTTGTTTTTTTTAAAAGGTAAAGGCTGATATGAAAAATAAATTTTGCTGTCACAATCCTACTTTTAAGTCACATTTACATTTAATTTTTAAATGTTTTTTCTTTTATTTTTTTTTGTAAATAGAGCTTGTATATGGTATGTTTATATGATTATAATAAATGTTCATATGTTATGCCTACTAATTATATTTATAATTTCAGAAAGCAGACCTAGCAGTGGCTCCTTTAACCATTACCTATGTGAGGGAAAAAGTGATTGACTTTTCCAAGCCTTTCATGACTCTGGGGATCAGTATTTTATATCGAAAACCCAATGGGACAAATCCTGGGGTTTTTTCATTTCTGAATCCTCTATCTCCTGATATTTGGATGTATGTCCTACTGGCTTGCCTTGGTGTTAGCTGTGTACTGTTTGTCATAGCAAGGTAAGAAACAATTAAAAGTTCTTCAAACTTGACAGATTTTTATTTCATAGGTGACATGGACCGATATTGCCAAATGTATTTTACTTATTTACGTAGTTAATTTTTCTTTCTTGGATCTCTCTTTTTTCTTTGTGAATCTGAAACCTTTTGTTGTCAATTAATGATTTGTTTTGTTTTTGCTTTACTGTGAGTTTAAAAAATGTTTTCAATGTCATTATTTGTAAATGTTCTGTTTAATCATGTCTTTCAATGGCTTAAACTTGGAACTAAATTAAAACATATCAAATAATACTACAAAAGAATATGTTTTGTTTATCATATTTAAACATAAAAAAAAAATGTAAAATGTAAAAAAAAAAGTTATTGAGAGTGATCTGGATCCTCAAGCTTATCTGTCTATCTTTCCTAGTCATATGAGCATTTGTCTTATATTGAATCTTTTTTGAATTATACTAATCATGCTAATCCCCAAATGGGCTATTTTGGGGTAAATGCATTTTCATAATAATATTCAGAGAAACATCCTATCAACTTGCCTAAAATGAATTTAACACAATATATTATGGATTTCTTATAGTGGAGTTCATGGGAACAGTGGAGTACTGGGAAACATAAAAAAGCTTGGCCTTCTAATGAGGCTGTATGGGTTCTATAAACTGCTTTTCAGTATGCTGCTTTATGGGCAGTGTTTTATCTTGGTAGATTGTTATATATTGCTCTACTTTCCCCTATTGTATTATTAATATGTAGCTTTAGAATGCCTAATCTCACAGACTTACCACTGTTTATAAGGTATTATTGTATATAACTTATCCCCACCTTCCCTTCTATATCTATAGCCTCAGGCAATTAGATGTAGTAAAAAGACAAGCAGGAGTTAAGTTAGTTACACATAAAATAATGTATTATTGATAATATTCATAAATAATAACAAAATGCAAAGTACATTTGAATATTGGCAACCATACAACCTGATAAAATGGTGATGTGTAACTCAGGTGGCACACAGTCTTGTAGTTATTTAAAATGTCTCTAGTTAAGGCATCATTGGTGCTCAGCTTTCTTCAGAACAGGCCTCAAGGCTGTCTCAATATGGCTGAAGCTGTGCTCTTCATTGTGCTGTTCTTGTCAGTTCATGGTGTGATGGTCTTCATCAGTTGTTAACAAGAGAAAGGTATTTCCACATCATCACATGTTAGCAAGAGAGATGCTTCTTCTTCATATGTTGGTTAGAGAGCATGTGGTTGAGCAAGCAAATTTATAGGTTTTCTGTACAACCCCTACAGCCAACAGGACATCATGGTACTTAAAGGCCTCTGAGACAAGCCAATTCCAAACAGCCATATCTCAGACCAATGGGGGGAAATAGTACATGTTAACACCTGCAACCCAACCCCCAAGACCATATGTTAAACTAACCTGGCTTTGTATGGGGAATGAGAGAAAGACTTTAGCAAAGAAACACTCGCCAAACTGGATTAAGACACATCCCCCAAATCCTGTCGTAAAATTAGGTGTAAACGGGGGCAAACACGAATGCCTCTCACCAAAGTAACACTGAATTATATTGCTTTACCTAAATTACAAATAAAGACATACAAAACATTTATCAAGTTATATGCAAAATCTCACATCACAACAGGCAGCATTAGCAAAGAAATGTTTAAGCGAGCAGAAAATGTGTATCCTTCATTGATCAATGTAATTTCCAAACTACATTTCAGTTAAATAGTTCTAAAAAGCAATGTATAGGCACTGCCATAAAAATGCAGAGTTTTTCACTATGTGCATTCTTCTGCTATATGGTACTGAAACATTTTGTCAGTGCAATCAAAACAATAGGTGAAAGCACTCAATATTTATTGTACTTTCCCTACAATTGAACATAAATATACTGCTCAAAAGAATTAAAGGAACACTTTTTAATCAGAGTATAGCATAAAGTCAATGAAACTTATGGGATATTAATCTGGTCAGTTAAGTAGCAGAGGGGGTTGTTAATCAGTTTCAGCTGCTGTGGTGAAATTAACAACAGATGCACTAGAGGGGCAACAATGAGATGACCCCCAAAACAGGAATGGTTTAACAGGTGGAGGCCACTGACATTTTTCCCTCCTCATCTTTTCTGTTTCTTCACTAGTTTTGCATTTGGCTACAGTCAGTGTCACTACTGGTAGCATGAGGCGATACCTGGACCCTACAGAGGTTGCACAGGTAGTCCAACTTCTCCAGGATGGCACATCAATACGTGTCATTGCCAGAAGGTTTGCTGTGTCTCCCTGCACAATCTCAAGGGCATGGAGGAGATTCTAGGAGACAAGCAGTTACTCTAGGAGAGCTGGAGAGGGCCATAGAAGGTCCATAACCCATCAGCAGGACCAGTATCTGCTCCTTTGGGCAAGGAGGAACAGGATGAGCACTGCCAGAGCCCTACAAAATGACCTCCAGCAGGCCACTGGTGTGAATGTCTCTGACCAAACAACCAGAAAGACTTCATGAGGGTGACCCAAGGGCCCCATGTCCTCTAATGAGCCCTGAGCTCACTGCCCAGCAGCATGCAGCTCGATTGGCATTCGCCATAGAATACCAGAATTGGCAGATGCACCACTGGTGCCCTGTACTTTTTACAGATGAGAGCAGGTTCACCCTGAGCACGTGACAGAAGTGAAAGGGTCTGGAGAAGCCATGGAGAACATTATGCTGCCTGTAACATCATTCAGCATGAGCAGTTTGGTGGTGGGTTAATGATTGTCTGGGGAGGCATATCCATGGAGGGTCACACAGACCGCTACAGGCTTGACAAAGGCACCTTGGCTGCCATTAGGTATCAGGATGAAATCCTTGGACCCATTGTCAGACCCTATGCTGGTACAGTGGCTCCTGGTGCACGACAATTCCTGGCCTCATGTGGTGAGAGTATGCAGGCAGTTCCTGGAGGATGAAGGAATTGATACCATTGACTGGCCACCACACTTTCCTGACCTAAATCCAATAGAACACCTCTGGGACATTATGTTTTGGTCCATCCAATGCCACCAGGTTTCACCTCAGACTGTCCAGGAGCTCAGTGATGCCCTGGTCCAGATCTGGGAGGAGATCCCCCACAACACCATCTGTCATCTCATTAGAAGCATGCACCGATGTTGTCAGGCATGTATACAAGAACACAGGGGCCATACAAAGTGCTGCGTACAATTTTGAGTTGCTGCAATTAAATTTTGTCAAAATGGACTAGCCTGCCACATAATTTTTTCACTCTGATTTTTGGGGCGTCTTTGAATTCAGAGCTCTGTAGGTTGATCATTTTCATTTCCATCAAACAATGTGGCATCCTTTCGTTCCTAACACATTACCCAGTCTATATCAGTATAGATATCCAGGAGGATTTCTTTTTCCCATTGAGATCTGATGTGTTTTCAAAGTGTTCCTTTAATTTTTTTGAGCAGTTTACTTATTGACTCTTGTAAGGAATACAATTTGCAGTATTTGAGGCCTCAAAATTAATATATAGTTGATTGTCTTTTATTTCAGCAGGGAGTCTTACTGAATGGCATTTTGAATATTTTGGTCAACTCAACACTTAAAGGTATTTTGGACACAGAGGATTATTAAATCATAGGTTGCAATGGTTTTTGATGTGATATTTATTTTTTACATTTTTTTTACTTCTTGTATAAAGCTTCCATATACAGTATGTTCTTTGTCTACTTTCTACTGCTAAAGCTCAAATTTAATGACACTGATGGTACTCTGGCTAGTCAAGCAGGTATGTGTGAATACCACTATTAAACCTGACTCCAAAGAAGGGACCTAAGTATCCATCCTCCAAACAGTGTTGCCAGATTTGTTGTTTGAGAAGTGGGCTAAGATTTTTTTGTAAGGTTCCAAGAATATGGAACTCTGCAAACCTTAGTTTTAATTTTTCATGAGGTGCACAAGCTCCACCTCTGTTTCAAGGTAACATTCTAAAAAAAGTAAATAATGAATATACAGGCACTCCCAGTGTCCGGGTTTGAATTCTAGTTTACTATCTGTATAGAGTGTACATTCTCCCTTGTCTGACAGTTTTTTCCCCAGGCACGTGGGTTTTCTTCCTACATCACAAAGGGGAGGCTTTTAGGTTTGTTGATATCAGCAACAGCATCAACCCTTTTTGGATGAAGAACTGGTTCATCACAGGGACTTTTCATACACAAACTCATACTCAGGACAAATATGAAATCACCAATTAATCTAACACTTATATCTACAGTATGTGGATATTGGGAGAAAAGCTGAATTAACCACAGGAAAATCCCTGCAGGCATAGGGATACTGGATCCAGGAAACAGCAGCAATGAACACTGGGTCACTTTGATGCCTAGTGTTTCAAATTGTATGCACATGTTTTTAAATGCTTTGAGTGTGTATTTTATATAAAATATTTTCTATATTATAATTTTGTTGATCTGGTTTCCTTGGCTGAAAAGATTAAGTGAATACTAATATAAATACTCTTGATCTGTATAATAACAATTTGGAAATCTATTTAGTAGTTCTTTTTTGGAGTGTCACCTCCACTCATATGTATATTTTATAATAGAGTGGCATAAACTATACTGTTATTATATAATAACAAAGATCTACAGTATGTGCTTGTATATCGAATATTGTGTATTTTGGGAAGGGATGAAGGGTATGGATATCTTGCAATGGTTGGATTGTCAGAAATACTTCTTAATTATGACTTGAGCTAATATCAGCCTCTCAACTTATGCTGAACAACTGGATTCTTGTGATGCTCAGTGAAATTACTTTTGTGAAATTTGAGTTGAATATTCAAGGGTATAATGAGGAAAATAGGGCAGGATCTCTACATATAAAAAGTCAATACATTATGGTTTCAGTGCCATTTCCTTTCTTCCAGAGTCCCAAATGATGGAGAGTTGGTGTTGACTGATATTTCAGTTCTAATATTAATTGTAATTTTAGTTTTTATTTTATTTTATAAAATTAATTTTTATTTTTATCTCATTCTAGTTTTCAGTGGAATTAACAAATTTTATTTTTTATTTAGTTTTGTATTTAAAATTTTAGTTTTTATTTTACTTAGTTCTGGCTTTTTTCATAATATTAGTACAATTTTTTTTTCTGTTACAAGACCACAAATGCTGGCCTACACATATTTCAATGCAAGTTACTGTATGTTTCAGTCAACAAAATACACTCACAGTTCATAATGCTGTTAAACACAGTTTGACTATCAACGATCAAAGAGATTAAGTGGCCCAATAAGTATAGTCAGCAAGATCAAAATGTTTCAACCTAAGAAACCAGTCTGTTCAAGCACATTCCTGTTAAGCTTTAAACAAACACACATTTCGAGAGATTTGTTCATGTTGCAATGATGTCCATTGCACAGATAGACAAACAGTGAAAATAATCGCTTGATGAGCGTCTGTAATGCAGGTGCAGAGACAAGGTCCTCAGCCACTGGTGCCAGCAGACTGTATGTTGCTGGTTTCTGCTGCCAGTACTGAAGCAGTGACATGCAGGGAGGTTCATCCCTGGTGAGGTACTGACTCCTTCAGAATCAGATTTACCAATATATAAACCCAAAAGAGTAGCTTATTCACTATTCAACTGGCAGCATGCACATTGACTACTAGTTGCGTTTAATATTTCATCAGTATACTTTACACACAGATATGTAAGGTACATATATGGCTAAGAAAGAATGTTACATATATAGCGGCGAGAGAGAGCAGAGCGAGTGCATTTGCTCTGCACCCTCCATGTGTTCTAAATTTGCCTTTACAATTTCACAATTCATAATCATTCAATACAAATGAAAGTAAAGAGTGGTGTACAAAAAAAAAAACAGATTTCAATTTTGACCTTAATTGAAATATTTAGTTGTTTTTAAAAGCTTTTCATTTTGATGCTTTAATCAATTTTACTACAGACTGTTCAACAAAAGAATAACAAGAAAAACTAAAGAATTATTTATTTAAGGTCAAAATTTTGTTTTTAATTATTGGATTTTTTCTTTAGTCTAATCCCATTTGTTGTAAAATTGAAAACCGCATATGATCGTACCATTATTTGTAAATGAACTCCCTGCGCCTATTCTTCTCTACGAAAATCTCTGTCACTTTCTTGTAAAAGTCCTCCTTATTTTCTTTTAGTTTTAAAAGTCTTAACATTCAATTTTGGCAGTCAGTCAGAACAAAGAATAAAAATAAATGGAACACTGTAATGCACTTGACTTTCTGAAATCGCTAACTTATTAGTGCCTAGAGCCCCTGCATAGAAGAACAGCAGCAACAAGCACCTGTTGGGCTCACATCTGCTCCCTTTAGGGTGTCTGCCTCACCTTGTCCCTTTTCACTATGTCCGATCAGCAAGACTAAATATGACACACATTCGTTAAAGATATTAGCCAGACTGTGGAATTTCAGGGTGTATGATAAATGTATGTGCAAAATTGATATTGGTAACATACAGAGAGACAGCAACAGGCATGCACCAATTGCATGCATCAACCCAATGTGTGAGGGACAACGCAGTACTAAGTGAGGCTTTGCTCATGTCGTTGCTGCCGCAACTCGCATTCCTCCCATATATTTTATATATTTGATCAGGAAATGCACAAATTCAATGATTTTGACTATAAAGATAATCAAAATTATTGGAATCATACAGAAAACAAATTTATATAACAGACCAGTGGACAAATTTATTTTATGTAATCGTTATTAGTTTTTTTACTTTTCATGATGACAGGTGAGACCACATGTCCCTGTATGAAGTGCAGTCAAGGTGCAAGAGAAGTGCTGGACTTCCACTAAGTACTGATCCAGCTGGCAATGCACTGAAACTCCAAGACCCTCCTTCTTCTAGCACACTACTTTTGACTTTATTATCATCTGTGCTGTAATTAAAGTATTTCCACACATTACTTCCTCACTTTCTACCCGCAAACGTCTGTACAAAACTCGCCATTGTCGACCACAAGTGCTTACTTCTTCAATCCGACGAGCCAAATTTACTCAACAAACAAACTACGGTCCTTTACAGAAGTTGTGCCACATGGCTATATGGCAATTACATATACGAGCAATTACGAGTTACAAGATCCCTGCATAGTGAACAGCGCAACGTAACTGAATGCTTAGGGCAACCTTCAAACATCTCCTTTGCACAAATGAAGCGGACTGAAAGAAAATACTATTGATGTTTATTTCGTTTTTACTCAATTTTTATTCTCATTTTAGTTTGTTCACATATCACTCACTTTTATTTTTATTTAGTTTTAGTTTCTCTGTTTGCCTTAATTTCAGTTCTCATTCTTGTAAAATGAAAAACAATATTTTTAGCTCTAGTTCTCATTTTCGTTATAAAAATATCACTGGTGTCAAGTAATAAAACTGAAAATTATGTAAAGCTAAGCATCCCTTTTGAAGCTGTTTGGTTAGCAAGCACTGTTTTTTTTTGCTGTTGACAGACACAGAGATGCATACTGGCTCTCATCTTCATTATCCATTCTGCTCTGTCCATGGTCATGGGGCTGAAAATTGAACCCATGAACTTTGATCACAGTGCTGCACACTGCAAAGGAGAAACATCAGTCTCAAACATTGACATTTGAATTTCTAATGATGAAATTCTCCACATTCCACTCTTTTCTCATTAATGTATCATGGTAACACACACCATGCCCTCCATAATGTTTGGGACAAAGACATTTTTCCTTGATTTATCCCTCTGATCCACAGCTTAAAATTACAAATCAAACAATTCAGTCATGGTTTGTAGACTTTCATTAAAGGGTGATTTGCATACATTTTAGTCAAACCATGTAAAAATTACAACAGTTTTAATGAACTTTATATATATGCACTATACATGAAATAGTCCTCTTTGTAGTTAGGGTTCTCACGGAGTCACTTGATGTTGATGGTCATACAGACTTCTGGCTTTTAATCCATCCATCATTTTTGGAACATCATGGTGCTTTGAGTAGATGGTGGTGGCGCAGGACACCAGAAAAGGAAACAGAAAAGAGAGTAGGGGTTAGTACAGATTTTAGAGCCACCATGAATAGTTATTATAATGAGTTGGATATACAGAGTATCAGGATTTTAATTACAGTGAAGTTATGAGAAGGCCGTGTTAAAGTAATGTGTTTTCAGCAGTTTTTTAAAGTGCTCCACTGTATTAGCCTGGCGAGTTCCTATTGGCAGGCTATTCCAGATTTTAGGTGCATAACAGCAGAAGGGCGCCTCACCACTTTTAAGTTTTGTTCTTGGAATTCTAAGGAGACACTCATTTGAGGATCTAAGGTTATGATTTGGAATACAAGGTGTCAGACATTCCGATATACTGTATAAGATGGGGTGAGATTATTTAATGCTTTATAAACCATAAGCAGAATTTTAAAGTCAATCCTGAATGACACAGATAACCAGTGTAGTGACATCCAAACTGGACAGATGTGCTCAGATTTTGTTTTTCTAGTTAGGATTCTAGCAGCTGCATTCTGCACTAGTTGCAAACGATTTATGTCTTTTTTGGGTAGTCCTGAGAGGAGTGCGTTAAAGTAATCTAGTCGACTGAAAACAAACGCGTGAACTAATTTCTCAGCATCTTTCAATGATGTAAGAGGTCTAACTTTAGCTATGTTTCTTAAGTGAAAAATTGCTGTCCTAGTGATCTGATTAATATGCGATTTAAAATTTAGATTACAGTCAACAGTTACCCCTAAGCTTTTTACCTCCGTCTTGACTTTTAATCCTAATGTATCCAGTTTATTTCTAATGGGCTCATTGTATACATTATTGCCAATCACTAAGATTTCAGTTTTCTCCCTATTTATCTTGAGAAAGTTACTGTTCATCCATTTGGAGATACAACTCAGACATTGTTTGCAAAACAAACTTTAAAGAGTCTGCAGAATTCCAGAAAAATGTATTGTGGAATAACAACACAAAGCTAAGTCTGTATCAGAGTGATGGCAAAAAACTGCAGAGAACAATAAAAAAAATTGCCCAAGATGCAAAGCATGTTACCTCATCTGTTAAATATCATGTTGAGAGTTTTATGGCTTGGGCATGTATGATGCCAAGGTGCTGGCACACTTATCTTCATTGATGATGGAACTGTTGACCTCAGTTTCACAATGACCTCTGAGGTGTATAAAAACAACTTATCTGCTCAGGTTCCAGTAAATGGCTCCAAACTCATTGGATGGCACTCCATCCTACAACAAGATAATGATCACAAATATACTACTTAGGCAATGCACTATTTTTTCATACCTAAAAAATGGAAAATTCTTGAACGCCCAAGCCAGTCACTCAATTTAAATTTAGTTGAGCATGCCTTCCATATGCTAAAAAGAAAATGTATAATGACAAGCCCCTGAAACAATCAGGAGCTCAAACCTGCTGCATAATGGACATGGCACAGCATCACCAGAGAAGACACTCTGCACATGGTGATGTCTACGAATTGCAGATTTCAAGCAGTTATTGCATGCAAGGGATATGTAACAAAGTACTAAATATGACTGCTTTCCTACCCTTGCTATGTTGCAATCATTATGGAGGGAACATGTAATTTCTACATGGTGTGACTGAAATGTATGCAAATACCTGTAAATGAAAGTCTGCAGTGTCTACTTTAATCATGTCTGAACTGTGTGATTTGTAATTTTACACTGTGGAGAAAAGTGGTAAATCAAGGAAAAATGTGTATTCGACCCGAACATCATGGAGGGCACTGTAGGGTAACAGCACTCATGTTTATCCTTCTGTGGACTATAAATGGGAACTACATACAAATGATGAAAAACATGAAAAGAAATACTATACATGAGTGTGTGGTATAAATAAATGAAAATCATAGACATGTAATAATGATAATAGGTAAATGTAAAATATTGCTTGAGGCAGGAAGCAGTGTTGAAATGTATTGATATCTGGTGCAATTTGCATATGCAAATACTGTCATCCAGAAACATTGAGGTGGAAACATCCAGGGGAGACTGTGCAAAAAGGCCAAAAACATGAAGTGAGTAGCATAGAGTCGCCTGTCGCTGGGAAAAAAGATGCTGTCGAGAACGGACTATAAAAGAAGTGTAATTGTGCAGCAGGATTATCAGTAGGAACTTTCTCCTGTAAGCAGGAATGGTTCGAAGCCAAAATATTGGAGCAGACTTAGGAATTAACATTACTGTACACCGGGTTTGGATCTGTCGAGTAGGTGCAGAGACACTCATGGCATACTCTGGGGCCAGGACACTGGGGCGGGTTGCAGAAAAGCCAATGGCATGCTCTGGGATTGGAACAGAGGAGTGGGGTGCAGAGACACTTCAGGCTGGAATAATGAACCTTTTAAGTGGTAACCTTCCTCCACCTGATGAAATGTAACAATTTGATGTAAATATGTGTCAACCCATTACAGTTTTTCCAATATTTTGATTTATAATACATGGACCATTGGCTCAAACAGCAATAAATCTTTACACTGTTTTAATTTTACCCTACTATGGGGGTTCATTACAATGTATACTCAAATTTCACTTTATTTGTACTGATTACCTGTTTCAATTAAAAAGAATATATTTTCCTGTAAAATGGTGTTTTGCAATGACCATTAATAAAATGCATCAGCCATCACTAATAGAAGCAGAAAAAAGTAGGAACTGATCTAACGCAGGAATGTCTTACTCATTAACAATTGTGCATGTCATGTTCGAGAGTAAGCAGCTTAAGTGAATAAGTATTATTATTACTTATTATTTGATTGATGCCTTTATCCAAGGTGACTTACAACAGCTGAAATGAAATTGGTTACATTTCTTTTGTTTTTCCTGTTGGAGCACAGGCAAGTGAAGTGACTTGCTCATGGTCACACGGTGTTACTAGTGGTGTTAAGCACTACAATGGCCTGCCAATAATTTTAACACTTGGGGAAAAAAATAAAAAATAAAACACTACACATGTTGTATAAGAAAAGCTTTTGAAAGTAATTCAAAGTAAATGTACAATTTCTATAAATCACAATTTTGTATTGGCATCAGGGAACAAAACAAGAGTTGCCTGCCTCATCATGTTCTGAACTGCAGTTCCTGAAAGCATTGTGTTACTAATAACATTGTCATTTTAAGATTGATAGTTAATTTATGTGTTTCTGAAATCCCATTATAACTAAAGTAACATGTTAAATACTTTATAATCTAAGTATTTCTCAACCAATTTGTTAACTGCTGTTTCTTAAACAAGACAAGGAATGTGGAGGAGCTAAATGTTTGGGGCAGCATTGAATGTTGGGTCATGTGGATGCTCATTTACTATATTACATAGAATTTACACACAATTTTTTCTCATGTTTACTGTATTGTATCTAACATAAAACGAAGATACCATTATCTGGGCAAATAGGAAACTACAGCTAAAATATGAAATCAAAAAGCTATTGTATTGAGAAAGTTGAGTTATCTGGAAATTCTCAAATCACTACTGTAATTATGTTGGCCTAAAAAGCTGCTCTAATTTCGCTGTATACAACATTGGACTACTGTTGTTTAACATGAGAAATCTTATTTGTGCAATCTGTCAGTATAATGTATGTATGCATAAAATTATTACTTTATTGAATCAACTGACTGTGCTAAAGTCTAGAAATATCCATTAATGTATTTTAACTGATTTGGGTTATTTTTGTTCTCTGCTCTTCAAATGCAGTACTAATGTTTAATACAAGCCTCATGTTTGTAGTTGCATCTTGACTCAGCAAGTTGATAACCATAGGGCCTTCACCTTCATGAATTAATAAATTGTATTTTCTCTCCTTACATATTTTGTGTCTTTTGCACAAATGCTTACGGGCCACAGATTGGCAACAGGTGTTGTCTTACTTTATTCAAAGTACAGTAGCAAGAACAACAGTTAAACCTTCCACAAAAATAAAACCCTGCAGCATCCTTTCTGTAGGTCTTATTCCTACTCTGTATCATCCCTTACTGCTGGATTTCCCACATTTTCTTTTTTTTTTAATCCTATCCTTTGACTTTTTGACCCTTAGAAAACTTCACTTATACTGAACTTTTATTTATATTGTATATACAAATACAGGTAAATAGTGAAACATACATTTCTATAGTCATTATATTTAACATAGCCTAATATATTTTAACATATATACATTGTAGGTGTTTTTTTCATACATATCACTCCTCCCTTTACATTAGAAACTCAGTTTCTCCCAAAATTCATAACACGTTTACAAATTCTGCCTCACAGGGCAATGCATATTTCTTTTTAATCTACCTTTTACCACCACTTCTGGTTTGGTACTATTTTGGTGTGGCATTTCTCTCTGTGTAACTTGGAACACTGCTGGTACCTCTTTTTGACTACTTGGACTGTCTGAACTTTTCTGTGTGGGTGGATCATCCCAGAAATTAAACTAGGATTCAGATTTTTTTCCCAACTGTAAGCTGTTCAAATGCTCCACATGTCTCTTACATATTACCACCTCTTATAAGTGGTAAGTGTGTGGTAAGGCTTGCTCTTATTGTTTAAGTCAAATTGCAGATATGCCTTTGTCAAATCTTAAATCTAGTGTTGAAAAGTTTTTGACAGTGGGTACTTTTCCACATCTAGCCAAGGATTTATGGTCATTTTATAATCACCACAGATTTGAACTGACCCTTCTTTCTTTGGTATACATATTTTAAGTGATGTCCATTCACTGTGGGCGGAGTGGTGGCTCTGAGGCTAGGGATCTACACTGGCAATCAGAAGGTTGTCGGTTCAAATCCTGTAAATGCCAAAAGGGACTCTGCTCTATTGGGCCCTTGAGCAAGGCCCTTAACCTGCAATTACTCCGTCCTGGGTAAGATGTTATCTGCATCCATCCCTGCATGTAGGCCCTCCAACCTGCAGGGAAAAACTTGGGGGTTGGTGGCCAAATTGGCACTCCAGCCACCATAAAAAACCTCACACTGTTCCACTCCATCTGAACTATTGTGGTGCTGAGGTGTCCTAATCTGGATCCTGAGTTGGTTTGTCGTGAGGTGGGTGCAGCAATGAGCTGTATCAGCGCATGCTGCTACCCTCATCCTCCATTCACTGTGTTGAACAGGTGAGAGGCCTCATTGCCATTCAAGCTTACTCAGCTGCTTCTCAACAGCCTCTCATCATGCATATGGCACTGGTTTGGCTTTACAAAACTTTGGCATTGCATCAGGAGATACATATAACTTTGCCTTAACCCCAGCTACCTGTCCCATTTCTGTATTAAACACTTTACTGTACTCCTGGCACAACTTTTGCAATGGATCTACTAGGTTATTTACCTCTGTCTAGTCTAAATTTAAAACCTTTATCCATTTTTGACCCATAAGTGCTTATCATTAGAGCTGAGTTTTCTGCTCATCAAATTGCAAAATCTTTAATGGCTGATTTGTACATGTTTTTAAAACAATATCACAAGGCTGTAATTTTATATTCTTAAATTTTGACCTGTACAAACTCAATGAAACAACGTACATTACTGTCCCAAAGTCCTCTTCCATATACTTTCTGACGATGTTACACCTTATCACACAGCAAGGTCTTATGTACTCACAGGCTGTTTTTACACAATAAAGTTCCATCATGTTTTTCTCTACTTCATTTCATAACAAAAGTTAAAGGACCTCTTCCACAAAAGGTTCAGAGTCCACAGCATTTAACTCTTGCTTACAACATCAAGCTTCCTCATGCTGTCTGCCTCAACTATTACCTTAAATTTTTTCAGCATAGTGGTACCAGTACACTTGTTTTTAGCGGGTCTCTCCAGACATCCCTTTTTCTTTCAGAAATGGCACTGGAAGTCCTTAAAGCAAAATAATGTTTGGTCCCTCCTGTTGCACCAATGACACTTCAAGACCTGCAGATGACACTTGCCATTTTCTCCTAATGCTATGAAAGTCTGCATTTTCAGCTCTCAGTTTGCCCTAGATAGTCTTCCTTTTGTCATCATTCCAAAACAGAGATGACTATTGGAATTTCTGTATACTGGTCAGTGTGTTTTTGAAGTTATTTGTGACCTTGATCATTTTTGCCCATGTTAGTTTTCCATCCTCACAGTGCTTCAATAGTTTTGCACACAATTCTTTACTAGCACTGCCACATATATTTTTTCTTATTATTATTTCAAGACATCCATTAGGACATTCATTCAAATATTCACTGAAATTATAAGTAGAAAAATTAAGATGCCTCCAGGTGACAATGCCAATGGTAATGATCTGTGCCTATTTCTCTGGGATCTACATCAGTTATGTCAGTCAAGCCACATATCAGTTTCAATTTGCCCTCCATATTTGTCTTTGCTGTTCCATTTTGCCTCAAAATGACATATACTGAGTGCCTGGTGATCCTCAGAGTGATCATCAGAGTATCGACTACAGTAACTTATGAAATTTCCTTTTATTCATTGACTTGATGGTTACAGAAATATAAAACTGTTCCAAGTCACATGTTATACTGTAGTGTTACATTAAGGAGCAAATTAGGAAGTTTAAATCGTTAAACACAAAACAATAATTGTTATAAAATTACATTGCTTCAGTAAAGAACCCTAGCATGGATGGCTAGTATTCTTTTAAAAAGGATATCTATTCAAAATCAGATATAGACAGTGTCAGTCCAATTAATGAACATGAAGTCAAAATTTGAAATTAATACCCTAAACGTACCACAGAGTCTGTTTTAATAGTCATCTGTTTAACATTCACTTGTTTTCACCATTAATTTAATATTTAGGAAATTAGAGGATCTTGAGACATAAAGTAAACAAGACACAAAACTGAGTTTACTGTTGTTCTCTTTGTTAATGTTTAAAACAGTAATCATCATAATTACACAAGTGTAACCATTTTTGAAGACAAAAAGTGCAATAAAAAGAATTGCTTGTGTGCTTGTAAATTACTCAGAACCTTATTGTATTGTAACAATATCTTAAAAAAAATCCTGAAAAGGTCATATTTTGCAGTTTAAAACATTCCATCTCTATTCAGTTCGTCATATCCAAATCACATAAAATAAATGTGAATGGGAACAAACTGCAAAAAAATATGTGGCCTCATACTGTAGTAACATTTGTTTTTGATTTCATTTTTTTTTATTTCATGTTACATTTTTACACATAATGAATTGTTTTTTATGGTTACATTATACTATGTTTAAACACAAACTCAGGGATATATGTTTTGTGTCTAATTTCACTGTTTCACAGAAACAGTAAATATAAGTTCATTTTCATTATTTAAATACTCTGTCTTGTGAAGTATCAACATTGTTTAAAATCCAAAAAATAAAAAGGAGCACAATACTCTCTATATATGTATATTTCATTTATAATAGAGAAACTGGAGTAAATATTAGCTAATCAGAAAATGTCACTAAATATAAAAATGTAGAAAATGTGCACATTATTTTTATTGTACAGCTTATTAATATCTGTTATTAGCTATTGTCATCTTAAACTTACATTATTATAATGCTTACAGACTTGTTTTTGTTAACTGTCACAGGTTTACACCATATGAGTGGTATAATCCCCACCCATGCAACCCTGACTCGGACGTGGTGGAAAACAATTTTACTTTACTAAATAGTTTCTGGTTTGGAGTTGGAGCTCTCATGCAGCAAGGTACATAGGTCACATGTCAATATTACACACATCCCGCAGTCTGCTGAGGCTTCTCTGCTGGTAAACTCCATTTTAGTACATTCCCTGCTTGCTGTAAAACTTGATTGAAGTATCCGTACAAAACTAATGCATAAAATTCACAAAATGTTTTAGAATAAGCCTAAAAGAGTAGACCTATTTAAACAATTTCCAGAATTGTGAGTCAAATGATCATATAAATATTATTCTTTGCCAATAAATTGTGTACTAAAACAGAATTAAGAGTTATTTATAAAACTATACACCTTACATGAGGCCATTCATAGATATAACAAATGAGTTTCAAAATTACTCTTCCCACTTAATTATTACATTATCTAAAACACAGAACCTTTTTACTCAAATCTGTATTATCTCTGTTTGCAAGAGTTGTTCAGGAAGACTGACTCTGGTCAAACGTACGTTAATGTTCCTTTTTATTATGTAGTCATTAACTCACATTATGAATAAAACTGCCAATACATCAGGTTTTACAGTACCATCTAAGTGTATTAATTGTGTGGCTGCCTTGTGTGTGTGTTTTCAGAGTTGAGTGTAGACCTAGTTTCCCATAACCACCCTACCAAATGGAGTTTACCGTCATACACAGCAAACTGGGGGATGCAGTGTCTGCTAGTTACCACTACCTTGGGTACATGACAGTCAGCCCCAACCAGATTCTGCTTGTTTTAGAAAAGCACAATAAACATTTGTGAACAAACAGATGTTTACATTATAAAGCTATGCTGTGAACATAAGTGGAATGTCTTATCCCTTTACAAAATATTTTAACAAAGATTGGCCAGTTGGTGTTAATCCACTCATTTAAAGATTTGTGCTGTGTTTTTTGTGTGTTATTGTGTTGAATTTGAAGTCTGTTTTGTTTGAAATTAATTGTGATGATCAGACTTTCTCTTTTCTACAGACCATGAGCAAAGTCTGGATCAGGATTGGCTGTCATGTCTGCCATAATGCACTAATGAGACTTCAGCAAGTACTTTTTGGAGCTACAACTAATACTAATAATTTGATACTAATTACACTAAACTACATTTATTCCAATATATTATAGACATTTCAGTCAACACAACTATAGTTATTTTACAGTTGCATATTCTTATCTATTTAAAGAACAACATAAAATAAAAATGTGCCGATCATTAATCATTTACTGTTCATAAAATATATAATTATTCAAGGTATTTTTTAAATGTATGTTTATATTTTATTCATCATAAGTATAATGTGACATATCTTGAAGTATGCATGATGGCATGTTTATTTTGATCTAATTTATAAGATGGGATATATCAGAAATCAAATTACATTTTGTCTAAAACACTGTATTTATGTACTGTTAATGACTTTACTATATTGAAGTCTATTTTGATTATCAATTCATCAAATATTGTAAATAGAAATAATTTAGATTTTTAACTTGAATTTCATATGTACTATATATATATATATATATATATATATATATATATATATATATATATATATATATATATATATATATAATCTCAATTTATCATCCACTGATAGAAATTGGGTATCCAAATGGAGAAAATTATTTTTCCCATTTTTTATTGGAAAGTTTGTTCTAAAATTGAGTTTTAGTATATAACTGTCTAGTTTGCTTTTGGGGATGCAACAAAATCCTAAGATATTATAGTATGTATCTTTACTTTTAAAAGGTATTTTATAAGGTCATGCATGAGCTGCTAGTGAAAAAATGAAAGAATTGGGAACTCAAATGACTGTCTACAAAAGGATGCAAAAATGGCTTAAATAACAAGAAACGGTGAGAGTAACATTAAAATTGGGGCTCTTTAGGTGCCACTGCTGCAGCTTTTTTAATATTGTAGCAACCTCAGGGTCTGGACCTTAAAGGAACATGCTCCTCAGGTGGCACAGACTGCCCAAGGGGGCAGGAGTATCTGGAGAAGTCAAATATAAAGCAGCCGTTAAGCAGCAGGTAGTCGGGGACACAGATACAGCACTTAGAGAGCAATTCAGAAACATCTTCTGGCTGCTAAAGTCCATCAACTTGGATGTCTGTGTTGCCTTTGACTCCCAGTGAACATAGAGAAGCAGAGCTGGTTGCCTTGTGTGAGTAGACAAGGAGACAAAGCCTCCAGGAGTGCATGGCACTGCTGAAGATCTGCGTGGAATTGTATAATCTTCATCAAAGAGGCCATACAGTCCTGGTGTAAAGAAGCTAATTCCATTCCTCAGTTTTGCAGTGGGTTGCTACAATATATAAATACTATGGATAAGAATATAAAAAATATGCACCTACCAATAATAAGGAAAATAAGTACCTAACTAGGCAGAGTGGCAGATAATCTAGATTCAACTGAGTTGTTACAGAGGGATGTGGGCAGAATACAGGCTTGGATAGATTTTGCAAGATGAATGTTTATGAAAATAAATGTAAAGTCTTACACATATAAAGTAAAAAAATACAATAGGAGCACTGAAACTGGACTGTTTGATTTCTACATTCAGACAGTGTACAGAAGTTATTAAAAAGGGTAACAGGATATTACATTACAAAAGAAGAAGTGTTGATGACAAGTGTAGGGTGATGATGCCTAAGCTATTAGCTAGGCCTAATCAAGAGTACTGTGTACAGTTTTGGTCTCCATATTACATAAACATTTTAGCGCACAAGAAAAAGTTTAGCGAGGAGCAACTAGGTTAATGCCAAAACAGAGAGATTTGAGTTATAAGATAGGAGCTGAACCTTTTCAGTTTAAGCAAACAGAAAATAAGGGTGACATGACTGAGATGCTTAAAATTATGAATGGAATTAAGAGTGAATTTCTGTTGCTATTTTAAAATGAATTCTTCTGTAAGAACACAGGAACACAAAATGGAACGTTACTAAGGGCCAATTTCACATAAATGCTGGACAGTATATCTTCACATGGAGATCTATAGACATGATAAATGTAAATAACCTGTTGTAAAAATGGACAAGAGGCCTATTTTTCTGGTTGCAAAATTCCTAATAATCAAAGGGCAGTGAAGGATAGAGGTTTAGAGGTAAATAATAAAAACTAAAGTATTATTATTATTATTATTACAGAGACATTTCTGGAACCTTGTATTATGCTTGGCAAATGACTTGAAAAAGTTTATTAATTTCACTTTTCATTTTTAAAATTCTTGAGCAAACGGTCTTTCTCTTGGACTCTGTAACAATTTTATACTGATAACTGACTTTTTAAATGCTGCAACATAAATCTACATTCATTTATTTAACTACATAATTATTGTTTCCTTTATTATAAATTAACCTTCTTCAACCTGCTTAATTCAATTTAGATTTGAGGAGCACTGGAGCCTATTCCAGTATCATCAGGCACAAGGCTCTAACCCAGGGGTCTCCAACCTTTTTCCCCTGAGAGCTACTTTTACAAAATGAAAATGGCCGAGACCTACTCATGTTTTCTAACGTTTATTCTCATAGCTTATTTCAACCCAAACAAACAGAATAAGTTGTTTTGCCTGAACATTTACAAAATGGTGTCCTCAACTCACAATTTGCATTAAAACATCACAAAAAATATTTAGTTCACATGCAAGTGCATTTTGTATGTTACTATGCATTTTGTAGTGTATCTCACACTATTGAATTAAAACATGAATGCTGTCAAAACAAAACAATGCAATTACAAATACACAGATATTACTTATTCATTTGTCATTTTGTTACATGTCACTGCTTCACATCACAAGAGTATTCACATGTCCAGTTGCATGTGTGATGTGTTTTTTAGTTAGTCAGATGACTGGCACTGCATGGAGTCAACAAGAGAGGTGTATGGTGGAGTGTAGCCACTTAGGTGTACTCTTATGGAGTCATTTAAATGTTCATCTGTCAGTCTTGTTCTGAACTTTGATTTCATAACATTCATGTTAGAGAAGGCAGACTCACAGAGGTATGTAGACCCAAACAAAGCAGACATATTCAGAGCTGTTTGGTGAAGATTCTTATAGTTATCTGGCTCTACTAAGCTCCAGAAATTCTGAGAATGCTGTAGAGACTTTAACTGCACATTATTTTGAAGGTTTACTAATATATAATACATAAAATACAATGTCTTTCTGTCTGTATGTTTGTCCACTTTTTACGAAAGAACTACTTAACAGATTTCGATTGGGCTTTTTTTCTATAATTTGCTTGAACATTCTGGTTGATTTTGTGACTTCTCTCATTTCGCTATGTATCATAGTTTGCTTACAGTACCGATTTATTTGCGTGAATCCAACAAAATACGCAGCGGGCCAAGGGGAGGGGCCTTCCTCACTCATTCCCCAGCTTTGGGGTGTGTTCCTTAACTCTGCTTAGCTAATAAATGAGAGAACAATTGAATTCAACTTGGTTTGATATTTAAAATAAAGTGTTACTGATGAGTTTGAGTCCAGATATTCTGTTAATTGTATGCTACATTGAAAAGATAAATTGCAATTCAGATTGTGGATCGTGATTTTGTGTTAAAAAGATCGTGATATGATTTTTTGGAAAGATCGCCCACCCCTATATAGCGGGTTGGATAATGGATGGATGGAAGTTTCTAAATTTATGTAGGATTCATTAACCCTTTGGTGAGCTACTTGGAAAGGGGTTGCGAGCTACCAGTAACTCACGAGCGACGTGTTGGAGACCCCTGCACACATCCACCTGGCACTAGTGTATACTCACATTAACCTGTGTGACAGATTTAGGGTTTTCTCGCACCCTTGTACCCTCGGACCACACGTCAGACACCAGATAAAAGTCCAAATAATTATTTATTATAATAATAAAGTGAACAAAGCACGCTCCTCTCCATAATTCTCAAATGAACAATACAATAATCCAATAAACCAATCCTGCACTCCCAGACGCTTAGCCACCCTGCCTCCCAACTCAGCTCGCACGTCTGGGATTTCCCATAGTCCTTTATACTTCTTGACCCGGAAGTGTTTGAGCCCTCAGTCCATGTGATTATACAACACTTCCGGGTTGGGTAATTCTCTTTTTCTTCAGCCCGGAAGTATATCATTCCTTCTATTTCCGCAATCGTGAATTACTTCCGGGCTATAAGGAAAATATAAGTCCTTGGGCCTCCCTACAGCGTCCTCCGGTGGCCCCCATGGTATCCAGCAAGGCTGTGGTGAAAGACTCCAAGTTCCAGGATACTCTGCTGGAATTCGGGGCCCTTTCATGTTGCAGGGATGGCTCCATCTGGCAGTTTGGGGGTGTTGGCTGGGATACACGGCCGGCAATCCCTCACACCTGCCATTCATGTTTTTGGAGAAGAAAACCAAAGTAAAAATACTTACTAAAATATAGAGAACATGAAAACTCCACAAAGACAATGGATGATGTTGGATGGTAATCAGAATGCAAGATCCTTAAAATAAACTTATATTGCTGGGAATAATACAGGATCACCGGTATATTTGTAAAATAAATATATCCAAGAAGTGAAACCGTATACTATATACCAGGGGTGCCCACACTTTTTCGGCTTGCGAGCTACTTTTAAATTGACCAGGTTGAAATGATCTACTTACATTCAGAATGAATGTATATATATATACACTGAGTATACTTTATACATAAAATGTATGTTGTCTTACCTTGCATAACTGAATAGCCATTATGGCACAATAACAATTCAATACATTTATGGTCATTACAGTATTTGGATCTAGTAATCGTCATGTGGGAAAAGGCTGACTCGTATAAATAAGTAGGGCCGAATAATGCAGTCAAGGAGCTTTTGAATTCAGCCAAGTGAAAAATGATGGCTGTTTGATTAACTGTGATTTTAGTTCCCTCTCCTTTCTCTTTCTCAGATCACTTTTTGGAAGTACGTCAGTTTCGTCGTTTTATGTACAATTCGAAAGTGCCTATCCACATTTTCCTTCTTGGGAATAGCAACGATAGATTGACAGATCAGACAAACACACTTCGATTGAGAAAAAAATCCTCTTCCAATTCCACATCCAGCCCATACCCTCCACAAACAATTTTTTTTAAATCCCTTCTTTAGTCAATATAAAGTGGAAGGCTAACTAGATCACAGCCAGAGTTTTGCAGTAGCTTGCGTGTTTGATCGTGCGTGCAGGATGACCAGTGTGTTAGAAGAGAAGAGATCTCAGCCTGGCCGCCCTGTATGTCAATGAAGTGGTAAATGCCATAGGGAGAATATATGATAGACTTACGTTTAAAAAAAAAATTTTTTGAATGCAACACGATCTACCTGCACTACCTTTGTGATCTACCGGTCGATCGCGATCGACGCATTGGGCACCCCTGCTATATATTGTACATATCCATCCATCCACTTTCTAACCCGCTGAATCTGAACACAGGGTTACGGGGGTCCGCTGGAGCCAATCCCAGCCAACACAGGGCACAAGGCAGGAACCAATCCTGGGCAGGGTGCCAACCCACCGCAGGACACACACAAACACACCCACACACCAAGCACACACTAGGGCCAATTTAGAATCACCAATACTGTACATATACATATACTATATAATAAAATAAATAGCAGCAGATGCAAATGGAAACTTAGTAGAATTAATTGCATTAGAATTGTATGATTTTTTTTAAATTATGTACTTAAAACATACTGTTTTATATAATGCCTCTTTTGAGAAAGCTTTTATTAGTTGTAGGTAATTTGTAAGAAAGTGTTAAATTTGTTTGCAGTAAATATATTAACCCTGTAAAAATGTTACATTTGTTTGCAGTAAATACATTAACCCTGTATTCTTGTTGAACAGAAGCACTTCAGAATAATTTTGATGAGAAAATGCAATTCAGCTGAATATGCTCATGAAGCCTGTTCACTTAATTTCTGCAAAATAACATTGACTCAAGTTCTGAAGGTTGCTAAATTCCTACTCTATAACACACTCCCTAGGAATTTATTTATTGCGTCTATAATTCTCTGTGTGAAGATAAGTCGATTGTCAAGGCTAATACAAGGTTCCAGTAATTTCTCAGTAATAATAATAACTCAGGGTCTCCATCCCCTACTCGCTCACCCACCTCTGGGTTTGGTTTACTGGATACACAATTGTTTAGAGATTCTTATTTTCATGGGAATTGTTACATATACATTATTTTTATTTTTACTTTAAAACTTTTGTAAAAACAATACATGGTTAAGTCTCTTTCTTGCAGGACGTATAACACTGCTCGCATTGTGAAGGGGGGCGGCTGAACACACGCTAAGGAGATGCCATCGGATCAGCTGCTGTCTTTCTACTGCTGCTGCTGGAGAGCTGCATGTTTTGTTTGTTGCGCTGCACGTCAGCCATTTAAAAGCCTGTACAGCAGCTGTCCTTTTGCCACTTCGCATCTCTGCTGCTCGCATTTTAAATGGGGGCTTAACACATACTAAGGAGATGCAGTCGGATCATCTGCTGGCTTGCTGCGTATTCTGCTTGTCATTTGCCATTGTTTTAAAAACTGGAATCACATGAAGTGTGTATGCCAAAAGCATTCCATCAACTGCTAGGTTAGATGTCCATGAACATGAACTGAAATGTTGTCTCACTGTCTTGTCTCGCGGGACGTTAAAGTGTCTCTCTCGGAACATCAAATTGTCTTCCGAGAAGATCAAGTCTCGTCTCCCTAGTCTCCTGGCCAAGATTTTTTTTATAATAGAGAGATAATACTTTAGCTTTTATCATTTACCTCTAAAACTCCACCATTCCCTGTCCTTTCATTGTTATGAGTTTTGCATCCAGAAATATAGGCCTCTTGTTCTCTTTCTTACAGCTCTAAGAACAGGAAACTCTCATTTACGCAAGACAAAACATGCAGCCCATGCAGTCATTCACACATTGTGAGTATCTGCTCTATATTTATTGACTGTTTGCTGTAGCTGAATCAGTCTCATATATGGAACATATAATGAGTAAATCCTACATGCTCCACAATGCTTGTCCAAAATGTAATGTCTATTTTTCTTTAACTTGGACGATCCAATGTTTAAAGGAGCAAATGCCAGCTCAATTTTCAACATAAAACTGTAATGTAATCACTTATTTAAAGTATTTTTTATGAATACTGTTATGAATCATGAACACTGATTTGTATTCACACTTGTATATTATATTTGAATAAATGTAAGAGTGTATTTAAAATCATAATTTTATTGTTTTAAAAACATTTTAAAACAGATATCCAACAAAACTGTCTGTTTCATGGTTACTGCCACAATAACAACTTTATGCTTCGTAGGTATTATAAATGTATATTTAGTTGATAATGTTATTAAAACAATTTCATATCCTTACATGTATGAGTGCCATTTTTAACATTTGCATAATGATATCTACTAATACATGTCTAAGAAAGGCTATGACCCCTGTACATTTTATTTTAATGTATGCAGAAGAAACCTTTCAGATGATATTATAAAGGCCGTTATTAATAGGAGGTAAAATGTTAAAAATAGATATTTCAAAAATAAAGGTGAAATGATTTTCTTTGTATGAGATTGTTGGCAAATTAATCTCTAATTAGTTAGAAAAGCTAAGTCTTTATTCTTATATTTAGTTTTAGAAAATACTCATTACAACAGTAAGCTTTTTATAGACATTTGACAGCCAAATAAAATCAAGATTTTGTTCTTACAGCCAAACAAAGTTAGTGCAATGGTTAATGATGCTGTGTGACAGCTGTAGAAGGCTGGGATCAATGAGATCCTAGACTGATAAAAATGTGCACATTCTTTTCTTGGTTGTGTATGAGTTTTTTTCTACATATTTAATTTTCCTGCTTGTGTGCTTGTTAGGATATACTGCAATTTTAAAGCATGTCTTGTAAGAGACAGCTCCCTTTTCCAAAGTTGGATCATACAAACATCTTCAAAAAATGCCCATCAACATACTTTTACTATTTATTGTAAATATCTAGGCTGTTTATAAAGTGGTTAAGTGATTGTATTACATGTCTTTCACATAAATAACGAACATACTAGATGCATTATAGAAAAAAAGTAATTTCTATCCTGGTTGATTTCACCTCCCATAATTTTCCAGTTTCATCATTACCATTTATAGGCTCTTTGATTTTTTACTAGTGCACTGCTGTAAATTTGTGTTGGGTTACTGTAAAAATTAAATTTAAAAACGATTTGAAATTAGTTCTTTTAAATTAGAAAACAAATTGATTAGTTGCGATCTTGTTGAAAAAAAAGGCACTTCAGGTTTTCTCATCATCCTCCATCCTGACTACACCTAGGTATTTGATGCATATTCCAATGCAAATATAGAATACTTTACAGAGGATATGAGTTACCTAGACTTCATCTCAGTGGAAAGAATACAAAGGTGAGTGTCAAGCCCATGACACCAAAGACCAATTAAAATGCTTAAAGCATGTCTCAGTGGTGGGGCACAGAACTGTGTAAGTAATGAAGAAAACTTTGATCATTTTAGTAGCAGAATGCTGAAAGGAGATAATGTTCTTAAACATGAGATCACAGGACACTTTATTAGAAACTTCATGAAACTTCAATGATAGTTCATTCAGTGCGCCAATGATGTTACATTCTATACATTGTAAATTTAGATGAAAGATGCATGGTATAAATGGTGGCCAACTATCTGCTTTACTGTGAAGTAAATTGAATAGGACAAATAAAATATGTATGATCATGATCTTAGGTGTACACTGAAATTTATGCCAGAGACATTTCAAATTCATTATCAATGAAGTTTACCTGCTCCTTAGTATGATTATACTAGATTGGACCAGATATTGAATGCTGTCTAAAATTCTCTTTTGAGTGAAGTATAAAGCCTGTAATGCATTGCAACATTCCTCACATTATACCCTGCAAATCGATGGCTTCTCCCAGTTTTAATGTGATGTTTTTCTTTTGTTAATGCTATGTCAGCACGAACAATGAGCCCAGCTTCTTCTCACTTCTCATCAGTGGCTGACTATGGTGCCCTGGCTGCACACTGAACATTCATCGCATTTGTAAAAGCATACTTGAAGATCTCTATCTGCTTATATACACTTTGGTATTATATTATTCTGATACTGAGCAAAGGGAACTAATCACAACCTATGTGAAAGTTGCATACAGAAACAAGATATCACAACCTTTTCAGATAGTATAGTGTAGACCTGTGCCAGTATACAGCTAGCCCTACATCAATGATATTGTACACTTTACTCAAATAAATTTTAAGTGAGCAGTTTTTGAATTTAAACTAACAAAAATTGAAACCAAAGCTGACTGATATATTTTTCAAGACCAGAATTATTCAAAATATCATGCACAAAATGGGGTGCAAATAGTTCTATGGCTATGGGTAACAAAGCAGTGTGCCAGTAGCAGCATGTAGTGTGGCTTCTGGAACTGTGCCTCCTGGCACCCAGGAGTTATATTTTGACAATGGGACTCAAAATCGTGGCGTCCACAAAATTAAAAAAAAAAAAAACACCAAAAATGGCATTATGATGAATGAAATTACAAAATTAATAAAATATAATTCATTCTAATGACTTGATTTGAACAAAATAATACTAAACTGGTCCATGACATTCAAAACCTACAAAAATCAATAGAAAATTTGTAATAAATTTTCAACTATATCTGCATTGTCACAGTAAATTGAGCAGATTAAAATGTAAATTTTAAAAATGAGCAGTGATAAAGAACATCAAAGAAAAAACAAGTCCATGAAATCAAAGGAATTGCTTGCAGAGCTTAGAGACAGTATTTAGTCAAGGTACAGAAATGGAGAAGGTTACAAAAAATCCTGCATCACTGAAAGTTCCCAAGAGGACAGGCACTTTTACAGTTCTTAAATGTTAGACATTTAGAACAGCCATGACCCTTTCTAGAGCTGGCCAACCTGATCAATCATGGGAGAAGGGCCATAGTAAGAGAGGTGAAAAGGAACCCAAATGCAGACGTGCAAAGCTTATTGTGTTATACTCAAAAAACTCTGGCTGTATCTATTGCCAAAAGTGTGTCAACTAAGTAAATGATCATGTCAATGAGATACTTCTTTTTCTTTTTTTTAAATACATTTTTAAAATTCTGTTTTCCCTTTATCATTCGGGGGTTATAACTGCTGCTTATTGTGGTGGAAAAATTTATTTAAATGATTTTAACATGGCTGTAGCATGCACATATGGCACCCTAGTTATTATTTTTACTGAGAAATTACTGGCCCTTGTATTAGGCTTGACAATCGACTTATCTTCACACAGAGAATTATAGAAACAATAAATAAATTACCAGGGAGTGTGTTACAGACTAGTAACCTTTAGAACTTGAGTCAATGTTATTTTGCAGAAATTAGGTGAACAGGATTCATGAGCATATTCAGCTGAATTGCATTTTCTCATCAAAAAAGTGAAGGGGTCAGAATACTTTCTGAATCCACTGTATAGGCTCCTTATTTTGGTAAAATATAAATTTGTTCTATTTGTCTAAATAAAAAATAGCACTTTTTTAAAAAAGAAAATCAGGAGCCTAAACCTCTGTATATTGTATAGACTACTGTTTAGTTAAATTAAAAATTTCTCCATTGTTGAGGTGGCTGACCGGAGCTGTGGCCGTAAGGTGGTCAGTGCCTTTCCTGGCAGCAATTCCCAAACTCATTGGTGGACACCGGTGAGGGATGCCGCCAAGCTGAAGGAGTCCTACAGGACTGTTTTGTCCTGTGGGACTCTGGAGGCAGCTGATAGGTACCTGCAGGCCAAGCAGAATGTGGCTTCAGTGGTTGCTGAGGCAAAAACTTGGGTGTGGGAGGAGTTTGGGGAGGCCTTGGAGAAAACTTTTGGACGGCTTCATAGGAGATTCTGGTCCACCATCTGGTGTCTCAGGAGGAGTAAGCCATGCAGTGTCAACACCATATATGGTTGGGATGGTGCGCTGCTGACCTCAACTCTGGATGTTGTGGCTCGGTGGAGGAAGTACTTTGAAGACCTCCTCATTCCCACTAACATGCCTTCCAATGAGGAAGGCCTGGGGACTCAGAGGTGGGGTCTCCCATCTCTGGGACTGTGGTCACCGAGGTGATCAAAAAAACTCTTTGGTGGCAGGGCCCCAGGGGGTGGATGAGATACGCCCGCAGTTCCTCAAGGTTCTGGATGTTGTAGGACTGTCCTGGTTAACACGCCTTTGCAACATCGCATGGACATCGGGGACAGTGCCTCTGGTTTGGCAGACCGGGGTGGTGGTCCCCCTCTTTAAGAAAGGGGACCGGAGGTTGTGTTCCAACTACAGAGGGATCACACTCCTCAGCCTCCCTGGAAAAGTCTATTCGGAGGTCCTGGAGAGGAGGGTCTATCAGACAGTCGAACCTCAGATTCAGGAGGTTTTCGTCCTGGTCACGGAGCAGTGGACCAGCTCTACACCCTTTGCAGGGTCCTGGAGGGGTGTTTGCCCAACCAGTCTACATGTGTTTTGTGGACTTGGAAAAGACATTCGACCCTGTCCTTTGGGGAATCCTGTGGGGGTTGCTCCGGGAGTATGGAATACTGGACCCCTTGATAAGGGCTGTTCTGTCCCTGTACAACCAGTGTCAGAGCTTGGTCCGCATTGCTGGTATTAAGTCAAATCCGTTTCCAGGGGGAGTTGGACTCCGCCAGGGCTGCCCTTTGTCACCAATTCTGTTCCTAACTTTAATGGACAGAATTTCTTGGCGCAGCCAGGGTGTTGAGGTGTCCGGTTTGGTGGACTCAGGATTGAGTCACTGCTTTTTGCAGATGATGCTATCCTGTTTACTTCATCAGGCCATGATCTTCAGCTCTCTCTGGATTGGTTCACAGCTGAGTGTGAAGCGGCTGGGATGGGAATCAGCACCTCCAAATCAGAGACCATGGTCCTCAGCCGGAAAAGGGTGGAGTGCCCTCTCGGGATTGGGAGCGAGATCAAGTATCTTGGGGTCTTGTTCATGAGTGAGGGCGTGAGATCGACAGGCGGATCAGTGCGGCATCCGCAGTGATGCAGGCTCTGCATCGGTCTGTCGTGGTGAAAAAGGAGCTGAGCAGTAAGGCAAAGCTCTCAATTTACCAGTCGATCTACGTTCCTACCCTCACCTATGGTCATGAGCTATGGGTAGTGACCGAAAGAAATGAGTTTCCTCTGCAGGGTGTCTGGGTTTTCCCTTAAAGATAGAATGAGAAGCTCAGTCATCAGGAAGGGGCTCAGAGTAGTGCCGTCGAGAGGAGTCAGATGAGGTGGCTCTGGCATCTGGTCAGGATGTCTCCTGGATGCCTCCCTGGTGAGGTGTTCCAGGCACGTTTAACAGGGGGGAGGCCCTGGGGAATACCCAGGACACGCTAGATTGGCTATGTCTCCTGGCTGGCCTGTGAATGGCTCAGGATTCCCCCGGAAGAGCTAGAAGAAGTGGCCAGGGAGAGGGAAGTCTGGGCATTTCTGCTCAAGCTGCTGCCCCCGCGACCTGATCTCGGATAAGCAGAAGAGGATGGATGCATGGATAAATTAAAAATGCATTGTTTTAAATGAAAATACAATTAAGGTATTTGTTAAATTAAAAAAAAAACAGAATGCAGCAGCACCTTATACTTCCACAGATGTTACACATATCACCATTTCCAGTACTCTACACTGAAAAAATGGCATGTAAGATTAAAATAAAAAACATGTACATCAGTTGGCACATAATAAAATTGTTTTTAAAACAAAAATAATTTAATTATGTTTAATGCACTAAATTATTATATATCCTGAAACATGATATTTTTATATTAAATGAATGAAAAGTTTTCATTTTCTGTTATGTTAAATGAACATGACATGCCAACAAAACGTAATATTTTAACAAATGTTTTATAAACTTTTTAAAAAATGCATCTCAATGAGTTACGTAGCTATAACCTTTTTAGGTTGTTAATTATACTTGTTCCAGTATCATTTTATAGTTCATGTTCAAAGTTATTAATAAGAAATCAACAGGTGTGCTTATACTAAAACTAGTTTTATTTGGTAAAAACAATACAAACTAACAAAAGTACAAAATATAATTAATCAAAAGGTGAAATGTACAACATACAAGAACATATCTTCTTTGGCTGTGCCACAATGCCATGACCAATGTAGAACTAAATATGAACACAATATAGACCTTGGACAGAGTATTATATTATAAAATACATTTATTTATATTTATGTAACATATATTATGTAATAAATGTTAAATTTATTGCTGTTTGACACCACATATATCTATAGTAAGTAGATGGATGCTTGGTGGCGCTATTGCCCACCTTTTCCCCAACAGACAGTACGCAGGGCATGGGGTAAAATCACCAAGAAGTCGATTTTTAATTATTTTCTTAAATAAAGTGCACAAAGCACCTCCACCACCCCAATACACAATAAATCAATAATCACAAATATAATACTAAAATCCTCCTCCCCCAGCAGCTCTGTTACACTCCCTCCCAACTCCGGATAAGCTTGCTGGGGTCTCCTAAAGTCCTTTATATAGTCCTTGACCCAGAAGTGCTTCTGTCCATGTGATTCAATAGCACTTCTGGGTCAGATGAAGACTTATATTTTTCTTCAGCCCAGAAGTACTTCTGTTCTTCCGTCCCCGTGACTTGGGAATACTTCCGGGCTACAGGGAAAATAAAAATCCCTGGGCCTCCCTGCAGCGTCACATGATGGCACCCATGGCACCCAGCAGGGCTATGAAGCCAAACTCCATCTCCCATGGTGCCCTGCAGGAATCTGAGGCACCCCCATGCTGCAGGGAAGACGCCATATAGTGTCTTGGATGTGTCAGCCGGGATGAGCTGCCTGCCATCCATCACAGTATATATACATATATACTATGGACTATGGCCAGCCAGTCATCCCCGCCAATACCCCCAGGCCGCCAGGTGGAGCTCTCCCTGCAGCATGGATTTGGCCCGAATGCCAGCAGGGAATTCTGGACATTGGTGTTTTTACCGACAGACCTGCTGGATACCACAGGGACCCCTAGAGGACGCTGCAGGGAGGCCCAGAACATCATATGTTCCCTATAACACGGAAGTACATCTTAGTCACAGCGACAGGGGAGATGATGTACTTCCGGGATGAAGAAGAAGACTTTTTATCTGACCCAGAAGTGATAGGAAGTCACATAGACTGAAGGATTGGAAACACTTCTGGGTCAGGCAGTATAAAGGACTATTCGAAATCCCCAGACGTCGAGCTGAGCTGGGTGGAAGGGTGGCAACGCATCTGGGAGTGGAGGATTGGTTTATTGTATTGAGAATTGTATGAGTATTGTGGAGATGAGGGTGCTTTGTGCACTGTATATTAATAAAAAGTCAACATATTAGGCTTTATTATTTGTCCCTATTAATAATATTTATCTGGTTGAGCAATGTTATGTGAATACTAATAAATTCAGCAATGCTGAAAGTTGTTGACTCGTAACAAAAGTCAGAACTTTTGTTTTTTTTAAGTATGTAAGCGCACCTGTACTAAGCGAATAAATCTAGACAATTTAATAGTACTTTTACTGACTTATGACGGTATAGTTAGTGAGAATAGTTTGGTCAAACATTTAAAGAGCATGGAAGGAAAATCAGAGTAACGCTAGTCTGTGTGATGAAGTGTTTTAAATGAATATCTGAATAATTCTCGTGTGTGTGTTTTTTTTTTAGTTTTATTTCACTAACCTTTTGCTCTTAACCGGCGACAATAACTCAAACCCACAGCCTGTTACTTCTTTGAAATTCACCTGACTTTACCACCAGGCTGTCTAACCTCCACTGATGATAAATCCTCTTGGTGCGTATTAAATTCTGGTGAGGACTAAACATAGCTACCTGTATTTTGACTTCTACCTAAATAACTGAATGTAGTATATTGCACATCCCACAAGATTCAATAAATTAAACATGATCGAGTTATGTTCAAAAGTGGAACATAAACAATACATGTAATATAAAGTTAAAACATTTTTGTAAATTTTATGGTCAATAAAATGCTTACCAGAGGCTGTTATTTCTGAAACATTAAAGGAAGTACAGAATGTCACAGAAAGTAATAATTATTTTCTTCAGCTTCATATCTGAAAAAGTTTTTACCTTATACATCACTGTTGCTGCGGTGGTCTGGCGTTGATCTGGGGATTGTTTCCTGCCTTGCTCCCTGTGTTGGCTGGGATTGGCTCCAGCAGACCCCCATGACCCTGTAGTTAGGATATAAGAGGCTGGATAATGGATGGATGGATGGACATCACAGTTGGGGCGGCATGGTGGTGCAGTGGCACTCAATAAGATGTGCAATAGGCTGGACAACATGAATGTTGAGGCTACAAGGACTGAAATGTCTAGTATTCTCATAAATGTTTGCTGTCTGTTACAGCTCATGTATATTTTACTCTAAAGGTAATTTTATACTAAAGCTTTCTAGGAAAAATGTGAAACAAATGTTTTTCAGAATTGCATCATAAAGGCATTAAGGTATTTATCATAGGTTTAGTTAACTTTGCACTCTTCTTCCTTTAAACAATGATCCCTTGTATTGATCATTATTGCAAACATAATGTTAATGTGTATTGGAAATTGTTAAATATTTATTGCAACTTAGTAGCAGACAAAAAGAAATTAACTTAGAGTAAGACGCATTATAACATATGACCATGTTGCCTATTGATATGTGCAACAATAAAAAAAAGCCAGTTTCAGATTTTGTATGGCATCTGTAATGTAATTTTGCAATTGAGAATAAGTAGTAGGAAGTAAAATTCTGCAAATTTTATTGTTGGATATGTTTCATAAAAGAAACATTTGTAAATAATTCCAGATAGCAAATTGCACAAAGATTATTAATTGTTTTCTTCTCACTCCTGCATTCTAGTGTAATGTATTATCTGTCAAAGAAGAAATAGGGAAGAATATATAAACTTCCATCACTATTAGGCTAATTAAAATATAATCCAACTCTTGTGTTGCATATGGTATGTGTAAAGAAAAAATGTACCTATATAAATCCGTTTTCTTCCACTCTTAAAATTACTAATTGTACATAATAAATTATTGATTTAAAAATAAATTACTCAGTGTCCATAAACCTAGATCTTAGCCCTTTGGAGGAAGCTGAAGTGATGACTGAAGCCTGCAATGTAGCAAAAGAAAAATTCCTTACATTCAATATTAGAATGATCAAAATAGAGACAAGAAATAATTTGGAACATCTGAGAATAATAATTTGTAATTGTTGTGAAAAACTTTTATTCATAAAATTTTAAATTGTATTCTTTTAAGTTATTTTTAGATGAACTGCCCTTTCTTACAAATTTTAAATCTTAAATGCAAAAAATAAAAATTGTCTCTCTAAGAATGAGCCTGCATGCTATAACTTTTATTTTTCAACTCCCATAACAGATGGTGGAGATGACATAAGATTATGAAAAGAAATAAAACTACACTATAAGTGATATACTGTAATTATAATTTATTATTGTGTACCACTTGACCTTGAAATAGACTGGTGCCCTGACCAGGGCTAGTTTTCATCTTGCTCCTGAAGCTGTTGGGATAGGCTTTGACTCTTAGTGAAGATGAATTAGATTAAATAGGTTTGAGAACTCTTACTAAAAAGATTGTTTTTTTTTAAATACATTTTTAAAAGTGAAACAATTTAAGGCATTTAAATTAAATGTAGGAATAATTCTCTATATTTAAATGCAAAAGAATTAGTTGATTTGCTTTCATTTATTAAAAAATGGTGGCATTGAAAATGTATATGCAATTAAGCTCAAATTGTCACCTTTTGTGCTGAAAAAATATTTATTTTTGAATTGCAATAAACAAAGCAAATAATAAAACAGCACTGGATCTTTAAAAGGTGAAGATATGAACTAGTGGTTTCTAAAGGCATTTAGAGAAAATGTTTCTTTTAAACTTTTTAATTTAATGAAATTTAACAGTCTGCAGAAATTGTTTTGGATGACATAGTTGTGTAATGTTTAGTCTGTGTTTGGCAGCTTTCCCAAAGTACTCAGGTCTATTCCCAGAACCCAAAGATGTGTTAAAAAAGATTATTGAGACCTCTGTATTGGCCCAGTGAGGATGTTCATGTACCCAGAACAACCCTTACTAAATCAGTTTAGGATTAACAATTAGTCTGATGTGTGAATCTTTGATATCTTTGAGGGCAAAACTAAGAACCTAGATATAAACCCATGCAAGGGAGAATGTGCAGACTCCAAACAGACAATGCAATAATGATTTGAACTCAAGAAACTGGAGGTGTAAGGTGGCAACACTAATGTCAAAACATGAGGATTAAGTTACCTTTTTTTTTTTTGCAAAACCTTTAATTAAATGTAGATAAAAATCCATCCATCCATCCATTTTCCAACTTGTTGAATCCGAACACAGGGTCACGGGGGTCTGCTGGAGCCAATCCCAGCCAACACAGGGCGCAAAGCAGGAACCAATCCCAGGCAGGGCGCCAACCGTAGATAAAAATGAAATTAAAAATTCACAGACTGTTGCATTAGATTTTAAATCATAATTCTCCTTTGAAATCAGAGTGTACTATTGAGAAGCAATTTGCTCTGTTAGATTTTGATCACTTTGTGTGTTATAAGGTATGACCTGCAGTCTTACTGTTGTAAATAGCTTTCGTTTATTTCACTATCAGGTAAGTATGAGTTTCATTAATCAAACAGTTAAACATCTTATTCCCTATGACATAATGGCATTAATATGTCTTTCTGAACTCAATAATGTCAGTATAGACTAGATTAAGTAGGTATGAGAATGTTATGTTTTGTTATTATGTTGTCTTCTATAGTAATACAACTTTCATCCATATTAAAAATGTATGTGTCCAAACATGCTGCTTTTATGACTGTAGTAGACATATTGAACAGTAAAAGAGAAGGCCAGCATCACAGGTTAGGTGTTTTTAGAATATAAAAAAGTAATTTTGTAATTAACTTTGTGTTTCAGTTGTTAATAATTTCTTGGAAGTTGCTTCCTTTGCATCAGCTGTAATACACTATAACATGGTGTCACATACCAGTGTATTTTGGTTTCTGATATATTTTTATCTGATACAAAGTGTCAAGGAAAAATTATACATTTTAGAAACATATATGCATTTAGTTCATGAACACTCTAATGACTATTTACTTATCTTTTGTCTACTTGCGTTGTTCTTTGATGTTATGCAGACGTTAACAGCAGACATATTTCATTACATATTTACTGGATATATACCTTTTAATGCTTTGAACTTCTCACATTCTTTATTGTTAATGTACTAGGATCAGAACTGATGCCCAAAGCCCTTTCCACAAGGATAGTTGGTGGAATCTGGTGGTTTTTTACATTAATAATCATATCATCCTATACTGCTAACCTGGCTGCCTTCCTTACTGTTGAAAGAATGGAGTCACCAATTGATTCTGCTGATGACTTGGCAAAACAAACAAAAATTGAATATGGAGCTGTGAGAGATGGATCAACCATGACATTTTTTAAGGTAAATATTATATTACAAGTATTTTCTTTCTTTAGTTAAAATTGTATACTGTTACCACTTGATGTGCCTGGGGCATGTGTGTGTGTTCACCCTGCAATGAACTGACACCCTGTGTAGGGTTTGTTACTACCTTGGGCCCAATGCTAGCAAGGATAGGCTCTAGCCAGCCAGGACCCTGTTTAGGGCTAAGCAGTTTAGAAAATGAAATAAAATTACTGTTGAATTACTATGTATACATTTATTCATCTCCAATACAGAAAAAAATAAATCTATTCCAACAATTCACATGAATTCTATTATTGTAATGCCTCTTATTTCTGTTAATAAACACTTTATTTTCCTTATTGTAGGTGTTGTAACCACTGCATGTTAAAATGCAGACCTGTTCATTTTATTTAGTAATTAGTGTTTCAAAACTTTATTGAGATCCTTTAAAGTTTATACAAATTGGAATTCTGCTTTTAAATTATTGGATCCCAGAAGTAGATGCTTTGTAATTCCACAGTAGCTCCTAGTGATGAAATAGTACAGTGTGCATTGCAATTATATAGTTCATCGTAGTGGGAATGTTGAGGCATAGTGCAGTTTTAAAAAAAAAAAAAGTTTATTAAATATATATAAATTTTGTGCAATGTATTTTTAATAACTAAGTAAACCCCTCTCCTTTTAACACTTCAAAAAACAAACAAGAACAACTAAGGTAACATTTCTCATAAGCCAGTAGCATATTAATACCAGTAGATGATGGTAACTAAAACAAGCAAGTTAACATGTAAAATGTGAATTCTTCTTAATACAGATATCAGTTTATATTAGCCTACATTTACTGAAGCTGAGAACATTGTAAACTGAACAGTGAACATTTTCTTCAAAAAAATTAGCATGTCCACATTTTCAGATAGCCTTTTCAGAGAGATTTAACAAAGACATTTTAAACACAAATTATGTAGATCTCAATACATTTTATTTAATTGTTATGAATCACAAGCATTTGTTGCCCAAAACATTTTTAGCAAACCTTAAAATAAACAGGCATTGATACAAACCAAATGCCAATAGTGCTAATAGAAAAGAGAGAATAGAATTTATGGCAAAACAAATTAAGATTACAGAAATGTAAAAATACATCTATAGAAATGCCAATATGTCTTGTAATGGTACACCTCAAATGCAATTCACAAATTTGTTCAAAAATGATTTTTAAGATATTTTAAATTAATTTTGCCAAATATTCATTTGGCTTATGATAATTTTATTTTATGATATCTAGAAATGTATTTTAAAAATATAAAATTCCAGATACTTTTGTATTGATTACATAATACAGACATTCACAATGACTTTCAGCTGATTTGATAATGAAATTAAGAACAGGTGTACTAGGAACAGTTTAACAGGTGGAGGCCACTGACATTTTTCCGTCCTCATCTTTTCTCACTGTTTTTCACTAGTTTTGCATTTGGCTATGGTCAATGTCATTACTGGTACCATGATGCTATACCTGGACCCTACAAATTCTCCTGGATGGCATATCAATACGTGCCAATGCCAGTGCCATGCAAGGGCATGAAGGAGATTCCAGGGGATAGGCAGTTACTCTAGGAGAGCTGGACATGGCTGTAGAAGGTCCTTAACCCATCAGCAGGACGGTTAAGAAGGAACAAGGTGAGCACTGCCAGAGCCCTCCAAAATGACCTCCAACAGGCCACTGGTGTGAATGTCTCTGACAATACAATCATAAACAGACTTCATGAGGGTGGCCTGAGGAACTGTGATGATGCAGGTTCTACTTCATGCTACCATCTAGCTTTTGGGGAGTTCTCGAACCCGACATCATAGGTAATGCCACCGGATGAGCTTGATCAGTGAAGACATCAACGAAGCAAAGGGGATGGTGCAAAAAGTGCAAAGTGCTTTTATTAAAAGAGTCAAAACAAAGTGTTCAAATAAATAATCCAATAAAACCAGTGAAAGGGTGGAGGTTAAAAACACAAAAAATAAATCCTTTAAAACAATGAGGTTAAAACAATGGCTAGAAGCAGTCTTTTAAAAAAAAGCCCAGTGCCGTCTTTTACCGGTGACTCCCCTGCTTCTCCCTTCCAGGCTGTGCACCAGGGGAGTCACCCTACCTGCAGCTGACCTTCTTCCTTCGACTGTTCTGGTGGCCTCCCAATCCCTGGCTTCGTTCAGCACCTGCCAGGCCAAGACTTGGCTTCCCCTAATGGCCAGGATGCTCACACTGGGGATTCCGCTCCAAATTTCTGACGCTCACTGCATTCGCTGCGGCGAACCAACCTTCTCCCAGTCATTCCTACTACATACAAGCGCTCAGCAGGAGTGACCACTTTTGTCAGTCCCCGGGTGTCAGCCAAACACCCCGCTAGGGCTCACCTCTCCTAGCTGCTTGCATACATCAGCGTGTCAGCACTCGCTCATTCACTTTCTCTCTCACACACACTCGCTCCCTCCAGCTAAATATTCCCTTAACCTCCATTCGTTTTGCCTCTTTCAGTTTCTTCTCCCTTTTCCACCTCCCGCTCCTATTATATATTATGGGGACATGGATCAGGTGTGGCGATTAGCAGCTCCTGGCATCAATTATGGATGCGGATGACTCCTTACCTTTGCACTTAAGCAAGGACTGCCCACATCACAAAATTCCCAGGAACTGCTACAGCCACACTAGCATGCCGATTATCTATTTAAAACTGGCCTTTTGAGCTGAGCTGTGAACCCGCTACACCACAGGGCCCGCTGTCCTCTAGCAGGCCCTGTGCTAATTGAAGATCACTGTGTAGCTCAATTGGCATTTGCCACAGGATACCAGAAATGGCAGGTCCACCACTGGCGCCCTGTGCTTTTCATAGATGAGAGCAGGTTTGCCCTGAGCACATGTGACAGATGTGAAAGATGTAGAGAAGCAGTGGAGAATGTTATGCTGCCTGTAACATCATTCAGCATGACCAGTTTAGTGTGGGTCAGTTATGGTCTGGGGAGGCATATCCATAGAGGGACGCACACACCTCAACAGGCTAGACAACATCACTTTGACTGACATTAGGTATCAGAATGAAATCCTTGGAATCATTGTCAGATCCTATGCTGGTGCAGTGGGTTCTGGGTTCCTTCTGATGAATGCCTGGCCTCATGTGGCGACAGTATGCAGGCAGTTCCTGGAGGATGAAGGATTTGATACCAATGACTGGCCTCAACACTTGCCTGACCTAAATCCATTAGAACACCTCTGGGACATTATGTTTCTGTCTATCCAATGCCGCCTGGTTGCACCTCAGACTGTCCAGGAGCTCAGTGATGCCCTGGTCCAGATCTGGGAGGAGATCCCCTAGGACCCCATCCATCGTCTCATTTGGAGCATGCCCTGACATTGTCAGGCATGCATACAAGCACGTGGGGGCCATACAAACTACTGAGTACGATTTTAAGTTGCTGCAATGAGATTTCAGCAAAATGGACTAGCCTGCCACATCATTTTTTCACTTTGATTTTCGGGGTGTCTTTGAATTCAGCTCTCTGTAGGTTGGTCATTTTCATTTCCATCAAACGATGTGGGTTCCTTTCATTCCTAACACATTACACAGTCCATATCAGTATAGATATCCAACATTATTTTTTTCCCATTGAGATCTGATGTATTTTCAAAGTGTTCCTTTAATTTTTTTGGGCAGTTTATAATGTGTTTATTTTTAGGTTTGAAAGTCATCTTTCTAGCCATCATGATTATATTTCTTGCTTAGATTGATTATTAGGCACTAGTGGTAACCCCTGCATGGTGTTATGGGAACTAAATATATAAAAGTTTTTAATGCAGACTGTTCATTTTCAAAAATTACAGCATATTACAAATTGCATAAAATCACTACCACAATGTTTATTACAGACAAGATTGGAAAAGAATGTTTTATATAAACACCTTACATTGATGGTGATTGGAGACAGAATGTAGCTTACAAGTAATAGCAACATGGCTTGGGCTAGTATTAGCTGTGAAGGAGGCACCAAGCAGAGTAAGAGTAAATCATACGTGCAAAGTTTGTTCACTATGGATCATGAGGGTACAGACAATCAAAAACAAGTGATATCAAAAACATAATGAGGGAACTCTACACATGCTGAATTATTGTTTTTGTCTCTTTCTGCCGTGATGTTTGTACTTCTTATACTGTGCGTACATATTTTTTCTGCCTTGTTGATTGTCTATTTTGGTGTGAAGTGCAATTATTATAATTTTTGATTAATATTTTTTATATTATGCCTACAGCATCCACAATGGTGTTCAAAAGATTTTATCACGTTTATTGTCTGGTTGTGTTTTAGTACTGTTGTTTTCTTAACTCTAGTATGGCTTCTGAGTAAAAGATCTATTTCAATGTCTGCTCAGGGTAGCACTCACTTCTTGTTATAAACTAGCACTTTTATCCAGTGTTTAATTGATTACAGTGTCAGCATCGCTACCATACATTTTAACTGAAATTCTTTTGACAAATGCTTTATTAAAATGGTTCTTGTAGCCCTAGACTTAAATTAAGAATTAAGTTAAATTATATAGAAAATTTATATTGAAAAAGGTTTGGTTTGGGGGAAAGTATTTTCCTCTTTTATGTGTCCAATAACCACATCTTTTAGGAAACATATCTCCAGTAGTCAGTAGTCTGTACAAGCTATTGAAACTGCACTACATGCATACCTAAAGCTTATGAACAGATATTCTGACTGTATAGCTACGTGGCGTAAAATATCTAGTCCAATACAGAAGAAAGTGATGTTAGTACTGAGGTTCTCCATGGGTAACTCAGACATTTTCTGTGTTTGCATTCCTCTCTGTAGTCTTTGACATACAACGCAATGAATAGTACCACTGATTTTCCAGCAGTAATCCACAGACTGGATGTTTGTAAAGTATTCTCCGTGAAGTGACATCCCTAATGCATGACCTGCTCATTATAATGTTGGATGAGCACAATCTCATCCAACATGAGAACAATATGAGATTTGAGAGATATGAGAAGATATGAGAGATATGAGAACAATCTAGATGAGAACAGGCTATTCGCCCCAAAAAGCTCACCAGTTCTATTCACTAAATTATTCCAAAATAGCATCAAATCTAATTTTAAATATTAGTAAAGTCCTACTGTCTGTAACACTAACCATGATATGACTACTTCTAGGAAGAATAAGTTGGTTGGCTTCATCTCTTTCAAGGTTTGTTTGGGATTTCATGTACCAACTCCAATAAGTCAGAATTATCAATATAAAGATTCAGTATAAAAAGTAGACTTCATATAGGGATAATGGTCCCTTCCTTAATACATTGTTGCTCCTCTGCAAAGGCTGAATGTTGTTGACTACATGTGGATGGGACATTGTTTACTGTGTCTAGGTCTGGGCCTGGGCCTGGAGGGATGCCCACTTTATCTACCTCTCTTTGCTAGGCTAAGGGGTGAGAGGTGTGTAGGGAATGGTGACTTTAGGGCCTTTAAGGTTCATCCTGAAGTTCTAAATTTCTGGTGCGAAGACTTGGTGTTGATACTTTGATGGTTTTAGTTACCTTTTCCGGGCACTGATTAGCCCTTCAGAGAAAGTCCTAAGTTAATACCATACACCTGAGACCAGAAAAAGATATGAATCTTGAAGAAATCAATATTAAGAGTTTAGTTTATTGATTAAAACACAGAAATAAAATCAAATATAAACAGTTAAACACAAAATATTAGTAAGAATAAAAAATAATGTTCTTGCCACCGTTTGGCAACAATGACACATATTCAGACCTTACTCTCTATCTTCAAGATGATCAGTAAATCTTTTCAAGAAAATATAAAAATTGCATAGTGAAAAGCTTTATAAAGAACCACAAAAAACTTCAAAAGCTGAAATATTGAAGCAGATTTTGAAAAAAATGCTGTTCTCATTGTCCATTGCTTAGTCTTCAGATTTTTCAAACTGATAGCTGCATTTTCATAAATATGAGAACAATCTAGATGAGAACAGGCTATTCGCGCCAAAAAGCTCACCAGTTCTATTCACTAAATTATTCCAAAATAGCATCAAATCTAATTTTAAATATTAGTAAAGTCCTACTGTCTGTAACACTACTTGGTAACTTATTCCATTTGTAAATGTTTCTCTGCATGAAGAAAAATTTCCTAATGCTTAAATTTACCCTTATAAAGGTTGCAACTGTGTCCCCGTGTTTTAGTTGGACTCTTTTGAAGTAACAGTCTCGATCCACTGTACTAATTCCCTTCATAATAACAACAACAACAATTTATTTCTTGTATAGCCCAAAACCACACAAGGACTTCAAAGCTTCAATGAACTTTAAATGGGACCTTTTTTTGACTGTTTTTTCACTCCCTAAAAAGACAAAACAAAACTCCTAAACAAAATTTCTGTAGGGAAATAAATGAAGAAATCTTGGGAAAGGCAATTCAGAGAGAGAGAGAGAGGCCACTTTCCAGGTAGGTTGAGTGTGCAATGGGTGTCAAAAATGGGGTAAATACAATACACAAGACAGAACACAAGTAATCCTTTTCACAGAGCTAGATGGCCAATATATCATTTCCACCTCAGAAATCCAATACAATAGTATAAACTACAAAGAAAAATACAAGAATACAGAGTCCTGGCGCCTCATGCATAAACGGTGCGTACGCACAAAAATTTTGTGTAAGAACGTTTCCACGTTCAAATTGTGATGTATAAAACCTACACTTGGCGTAAAGCCACACACATTTCCACAGTACCTCATACCCTGTCGTACGCAAATTCTCCGCTCGGTTTTGCAGACTGGTGGCACCCAGCATCAAAGCAGTGCTACTGTTCCTGTGTGGTTACTCTTTATTTTCCTGACATGGCTTTATAAATACACTGAAACTAACTGCATATTGTTTATTAGTGTAATGCATCTGATTGTAATTAACTTGTAACAATATAATGGTCCAGGGAATAGCCAAAGTATTCCAAATACCATAACTGCTTTAGCGTTGTTACTCTCGCTGCACCTTTTTTTCTTCTTTCAGCTGCTCCCGTTAGGTGTTGCCACAGCGGATCATCTTTTTTCATATTACTCTCACTGCACCACTCGGAGTATTTATATCACTGTATCTGAGTGGGGAATCACAGCAGCAGCTTATTTATATAGAACATTTTCATACAAACAGTAGCTCAAAGTGCTTTACATAATAAAGAATAGAAAAATAAAAGACACAATAAAAAACAAAATAAATCAACATTAATTAACATCGAATAAGAGTAAGGTTCAATGGCCAGGGGACAGAAAAACAAAAACTCCAGACGGCTGGAGAAAAATAAAATCTGTAGGGATTCCAGACCATGAGACCGCCCAGTCCCCTCTGGGCATTCTACCTAACATAAATGAAACAGTCCTCTTTGGATTTAGGGTTCTCACGGAAGGGCTTGATGATGATGATGGTCACGTAGACTTCTGCCTTTTAATCCATCCATCATTGTTGGAGCATCATGAAGCTTTGAGTAGGTGGAGGTGGCGCAGGCCACCACCACAAAGAAACCGGAAAAAGAAACAGAAAAGAGAGTAGGGGTCAGTACGGATTTTAGAGCCACCATGAATAGTTATTATGATGAATTGAACATACAGAGTATCAGGATTAAGTTAAATTAATTAAAATGAAGTTATAAAAGGCCATGTTAAAGTAATGTGTTTTCAGCAGTGTTTTAAAGTGCTCTACTGTATCAGCCTGGCGAATTCCTATTGGCAGGCTATTCCAGATTTTAGGTGCATAGCAGCAGAAGGCCGCCTCACCACTTCTTTTAAGTTTTGTTCTTGGAATTCTAAGGAGACACTCATTTGAGGATCTGAGGTTACGATTTGGAATATAAGGTGTCAGACATTCCATATATAAGATGGGGGAGATTATTTAAGGCTTTATAAACCATAAGCAGAATTTTAAAGTCAATCCTGAATGACACAGGTAACCAGTGTAGTGACATTAAAACTGGAGAAATGTGTTCTGATTTTCTTTTCCTAGTTAGGATTCTAGCAGCTGCATTCTGCACTAGTTGCAAACGATTTATATCTTTTTTGGGTAGTCCTGAGAGGAGTGCGTTACAGTAATCTAGTCGACTGAAAACAAACGCGTGAATTTCTCAGCATCTTTCAGTGATATAAGAGGTCTAACTTTAGCTTATGTTTCTTAAGTGAAAAATGCTGTCCTAATGATCTGATTAATATGTGATTTAAAATTCAGATTACAGTCAACAATCACCCCTAAGCTTTTTACCTCCGTCTTGACTTTTAATCCTAATGTATCCAGTTTATTTCTAATAGCCTCATTGTATCCATTATTGCTGATCACTAAAATTTCAGTTTTCTCTTTATTTAACTTGAGAAAATTACTATTCATCCATTCTGAGATACAAGTCAGACATTGTGTTAGTGAATCAATAGAATCGGGTCATCAGGTGCTATTGATAAGTACAGCTGTGTGTCATCAGCATAGCTGTGGTAGCTCACGTTGTGCCCTGAGATAATCTGACCTAACGGAAGCATGTAGATTGAGAATAACAGCGGACCCAGGATAGAGCCTTGTGGAACACCATATTGGATATCATGTGTCTTGAGTTGTAATTCCCACAACTAACAAAAATTTTCTCCCTGTCAGGTAGGATTCAAACCAATTTAAGACACTGCCAGAGAGGCCCACCCATTGACTAAGGCGATTTCTAAGAATGTTGTGATCAATGGTGTCAAATGCAGCACTCAGATCTAAGAGGATGAGAACAGATAAATGGCCTCTGTCTGCATTTACGCAAGTCATTTACTACTTTAACGAGTGCAGTTTCTGTGCTGTGATTTGTTCTAAAACCTGACTGAAATTTATCAAGAATAGCATGTTTATTTAGGTGGTCATTTAACTGCATAATGACTGCCTTCTCAGAACTTTACTTAAGAAGGCAGGTTAGAGATGGGTCTAAAATTTTCAAGAGCTGAGGGTCAAGATTATGTTTCTTAAGTAGGGGTTTAACTACAGCAGTCTTAAGACAGTCTGGGAAGACCCCAGTATCTAGTGACGAATTTACTATGTCAGAACATTATCAATTAGCACGCCTGATACTTCTTTGAAAAACCTTGTTGGTATCGGGTCAAGGACGCAGGTGGAGGGTTTTAATTGAGAGATTATTTTTTTTAAATCAGGTAAATCTATCCTAGTGAAAGAGTTTAATTTGTTTATAACAGGATGCTGGGGTTTAGGAGGATCCTTAGTGTTGGGGAGAAATACTATGTTATTTCTAATATCATTACATTTTTGATTGAAAATACAGCGACAGCCTCACAGGTTTCACTGGAAGCACTTAGGAGGCATTCCCTTTGAGCTACCTGGGTTTAGTAGGCGATAAATTGTAGAAAATAAGACTCTGGGATTACTAGCATTGTTATTTATAATCTTGAGAAATAGCAGCGTCTCTCAAGACGGACAGTGTTATTGTATTCTGTTATTTTGACTTTTAATATTTCATGGTGGATAGTAAGTTTAGTCTTCCTCCATTGACGCTCAGCTCTCGGCATGTTCTCTTTAAATCAGACACTCTTTGGGTCTTCCATGGTATAACAATGCTAGAAGATTTTTTCACCGTATTTTCAGGTGCAACTATGTCAACAGCAGCTCTCACTTTAGAATTAAATCTTTCCACCTTACTATTTACATTATCCTCGCTATTATAGCTGGCACTATAAACGGACTGATTGCTTAAAATGTTTGTAAGTTTTAAAGCTGCTGCGAGTCAAAGAAGCGTTTTTAACAATATGCTTCTCATGAGTGTTTTTTTTTATCATTATTTCTATATTAAAAAGTAGAAGAAAATGGTCTGATAGACCAATATCAATGATCTGTTTTATATCAACTTTCAGTCCTTTAGTAATCACTAAGTCTAATGTATGACCTGCTTTATGTGTAGGCTGATTTATGAGTTGTCTCAAATCAAAAGAATCCAGGAGGTTCATAAATTCTTTTACTTTTAGATCACACTGATTATCTATATGAAAATTAAAGTCGCCAACTATTAGGAGTGTGTCATAGTTAGTAATTAAAATTGACATTAAGTCAGAGAATTCCTCAAAAAATGACGCGTTATATTTAGGAGGTCTATACACGGATAGTACTAGAACTTGAGAATCTCCATGAATAACAACGGCGAGATACTCAAAGGACTTGAACTTACCAAAACTGACATCTTTACATTTTAATCGGCTCGAGTAAATGTTAGCCAATCCGCCCCCTTTTCCCTGGCGGTCTGCATGAGTAAAACTGTAATCCGGGCGCAGATTCGATTAAAACTGCGCATCTGAACAAGCCATGTTTCATTTAGTGCAATAAGATCTATTTTTATCACTAATAAGATCGTTGATAAAAAACGTTTTGTTAGTTAAAGCTCTAACATTTAATAGTGCCATATTTAATGTTTCGGAGGTGCAGAGATGAGTACTATGTGCGTTATTGATATTTGGAATAGGAACTAAATTATTATTATTAGCGCTGTGTGTATTTTTGTTTAATCTGTGATCTGTTTTATAGTTTTAATACATTGTTCCTCTAAAATAGTGATTTTAATTAGATTATTGGAGTTTATGCCGTATTTCCTAGGTTTTCTACGTGCATTGAGATTGCTTATTACAGTATTAATGTGTGCACTTTAACGGAAGACTCTATTAAACATTCATCATGTCCTGGCACAACAGTATTATTTCGGAAGGGGTTAAGAGCAGAGATAGATAGTCAAGAAAAACGAATTACCTTCGATATGTTTTCGGAGAGGACCCGGGCGCCGAAACTGTTCGGATGCAGGCCATCACGCTTGAAGAGACGGCCTTTCCAAAAGAGATTCCAATTGTTGATGAAACCGACATCCTTCTTCTTGCAGAAACCCTGTAGCCAGTTGTTCAACCCTAGCAGACGACTGTAGTACTCGTTGGATCGTCTGACGAGAGGTAGTGGACCGAAACGAAGATCTTTGCCGATGGGGTCCTCTCCTTCGTGTCTTTAATCAAAGCTGCAAGTCAGCCTTCAGGATTTCTGATTGTCGGTGCCTTATATCGTTTACAAAGGCATGCAAGACGATTGATCCAACTGCCCTCTCCTTGTGTTTCTCGTAGACTGCTGGCGCACGTCTCATTACATCTCGGACACGAGCACCGGGAAAACAAGAAACAAATGATTTTGCATTGGGGCATGCGACATTAAGGTTTCTAACGATAGAATCACCTACCACTAATACATCACCAGGTGCTGAAGCGAAATGGGGACGCGGAGAGGGTCAAACCGGTTCTGAGATAATGCTGCCTGTGCCGATGGAGGTGCTCTGGCCTTGAACCCCCGCCTGCATAGCTGAAATCCACCGAGGTCATCAGCGGCGTCGCTCCTACGAGACGCGGGGGTGAGGTCAGCACGACGCGGGGTTGATGTTTCGCCAGTTCCAGATGGCAAGGACGGTTTATCCAACAGCCGGGCCTTCAGATCTCTAAGGTATCTCCGTCGGGACAGGAGTTTCTGAATCTGTTCATCAAGTGCCTGGAGTTCCTCAACTACGATTTCAACGCGAGTTACCCCACTGTCGGCCATTTTCTGCTTCGTGCCCTAGGAGAAATGAGAGAGAGAGAGAGAGAGAGAGGTAATCCTGTAAAGAATGTTAAACAATCAATCAGTCCATCAAGTGCTCCTTGTAGAACTGTTTGTACTTATAAGTACAATCACCTCACTGTAAACTTGCACTACAGTTATAATATTGCATAACCTGCGCCACTTTATAAAGCACGCATTTACATATGATGACAATATCATTTTTAAAATGAAATGCAGCAAAATATGTTGATTATATTATATAGATAAAACTTTAACTTCATTTAAATAATCTGTATTGTTAATAATTAAACATGTGAGGACACGGTTCCGCAGCGCTAGGTAGTTCACGCATTGATCCTACCTTGTGCTGTATTCTTTCTGGGGCTGACGCGACACTGGAAGGATACATGAATAGAATAAATAAACATGTACTACAAAGATATTTCAATGTTCCTTAAAAGTTTTGAAGAATTGTCATTGTAAGCTTACAGATGGCTTAACGTCTATTACAGAGCTGATTGTGTGGCGATTGGGTATTTGGAGAAAAAAAAGTAAGGACAGGAATTGCAGATTAGTATGTTTGAAAGAGACAGTACTGCTACAATAAATTAGTTAATCGAAGGGCGCACACAATCACACCCCATGTTCCCCTGTTTAATGACATGCTTTAACTCCTATCATTATGAAAAAGATATCACGTATACATCTCAGTATTTTAATTATTCAGAGAGCTGTAATATCACGAATGTAATGGATTCTATGTCCAGTCGGAGAAAGAGGAAGCATGTAGTGATTTACACACATAGAGCAAAAGATCAGATACAAAACAAAGCATTTAACGTGCTACTTTAGTTACGATGAGATTTTATAAACTAGTAAATTAAATGATTTTAAGATGAAGTTTATAATGTTCTACTTTAATGACAAAATAAACTATGTGATTAAAGTGGAAGTTTCGAGACTGAAATTAACATTTTGTGCTTTTTTCCTACTGTGTGCCTTTTTTGTCTCTGTACCCTAATAAGCTTTCATATGACACTCAGATGGTGGGCAACGTTTCGCTTTTTCACAGCGACTTTGATATGTGACAACTTCTTTTTTATGTCGGGCACTGTGCGACTTTGTGAACTTGAGCTTTCAAGTTTCTCCAACACACTATGTCACTCGATCAACTTCCTTTCGTTGATTATACCACTGTTTAAACCAACAAATAGTACGTTTTTCTTTGCCTCCACTTAGTATTCGCTGAAATTCTTACATTTTCCCTCTTGCTTTTGCCATTGCCTTTTCACAGAACGTTGAGCTTAAGGGCTATTTATATTGATTTGCATATTCAAAGAGGCATAATTCTGGGAGGAGACGGGGTGGGACAGAAGGCGCGTGCACGTGCGTTACTTTTCCTGCTGATTGGGATTTATAATAATAATAATAATACATTTTATTTGAAAGCGCCTTTCAAAACACTCAAGGACACTGTACACAGTAAAAAATAATAATAAAAGTAAGAAAATAAAAAGCTGGCAAAAGAGCAGGTAATTTACAAGATCATAAAAACATAAACACTTCCAAGATAGGAAAATGGAGAAAGTTATGTGGGATAAGCTATTTTGAATAGGTGAGTTTTTAGTCTAGATCTTTATTCCGATCTTTATGGAGCGGAAGAAGTGGAAGTGGGCGAATGCACAGATATATGCATCTGGATTTTTCAGTGTGTAAGCACATTTCGGCTTTTGTGCTTACGTCATGTTATAGTATAGTATAGTATATAGTGCGAATTCTACGCAGGGTGCTATGCATGAGGCCCCTGGAAACCTTGACCAACAAGCCACCTCCGCCCAACTAACCATCCTACAGCTGATTCAGCACTGGGCTGGCCAGTATGATGAAACAACCATTCTCCCCAATGATTACAGTGCTCCTTTACGACAGGTGACTTTCCCATGGCAGTACAGCAGTGGCACCAAGTACCACATCTGCCAAGAAGAGAAACAGGATAGTCGAGTGTTTGTAACAAATTATAAATATCACATTACTTATGTTTTAGTACTAATGTTTTAACAACAGAGATTAAGTATGCACAGATAATCAGCAGCTCTTTTCAGGGTAAGCTAAACTGAATTAATGAGTCTTCAACCTGGATTTAAAAGGTGAGACTGAAGGGGTGCCTCTTATAGTAGCAGGCAGACCATTACACAGTCTTGGGGTCCCTGTAACTACTGTTCTAAACAGTACACAAGGATTATTATAGTTATTTATTATTTTAAAATAGTAGGAAGAGTGATGCTTTAAAGAGAGTTTTCTTATACAGTAATCCCTCCTCGATCGCGGGGGTTGCGTTCCAGAACCACCCGCGATAGGTGAAAATCCGCAAAGTAGAAACCATATGTTTTTATGGTTATTTTTATATATTTTAAGCCCTTCTAAACTCTCCCACACTGTTTATAAATATTCCCCGCACAGTTATACAGCATAAACCCTTTATATTCTCTTAGTTATTAGGTAAGATTCGTTGAAATTATGTATGTAAACACACTGTTTATATACTACTCACGAACATACGTATCGTATATCACTTAGGAGTTTTATTTAATACGTAATACAGTTTTAAACATATTGTAATTGATTAGGTAATATGAAAATACAAAGTGAAAAATCTATAACATGTAAATGCTGTACATAAAACCAAAATGTTATTTTAAAGATACTGTGGAGCGTCTCCGATATCACAGATGTTACAGCCATTACAATAGACAGGCCACCGGCAAAAAATACCTACAATGCAAGAAAAATTGTATAAAAATGTGTGCACAGTTACAATAAACGTACATACTAAGTACGTAGAAAATTAGTTATGGGTACTCACCAACAATGACATGACGACTTTACTGCACTGTCACAGCTCTTCTAAAGGAGCCTCTTCAGGCGACTGTGTAGCACCGCCACCGTCATCTGGACATAGGCATACTAGGCAGTGTTTTGCGGGTGAGGAACGTCGTGATGGGCAGTTGTTGGCGCTGCTTTTTCATTTCTGTAAAGAGGTTCCTGTACACTTCCGTGGCGCCGTCAATAGCATTTTTAAATTGCAAAGAACAAATTATTTGCGGGTCCCATTCTTCGGCTGATGTCTGTAGATCTTTTTCCATTCGTAGAATGGTCACGAGACGCTCAAGAGTTAGGCCGGGGTTGTCTTCTTCCTGTGCTAGGTCGTCTTCTTCCTCACTCGCTGACTTTGTTATCTCGGCCAAATCTTCTTCGCTCAGCGGCTCGGAGTGGGCATTGAGCAGCTCGATGACGTCATTACAGGTCATGTCGATGAATCCTTCTCCTCCCAGCAGTTTTGCCAGCCTGACTGTCTTGTCAACCGCCGAGTGCTGAATTTCTTCTGCAGAAGACCCCTTCTTGTCGTGCACAACTTCTGGACACAATTTCTTCCAGCAGTCATTAACCGTCCCTTTCTTCATATTGTTAAGGGCCTTCTGCATGTTCACTATACACGATGTGATCATGTACTTACACACCTTCAGGGAAAAGTCATTGTCCGTGTCCATTGCCTCGACAATGTGTTGCAGGCTGTTCCTGGTGTACAATGCCTTGAAAGCCCGGATAACTCCTTGATCCACTGGCTGAATCAGTGATGTTGTATTCAGCGGCAAGAACTTTATTTTTACACCTTGGTAGGATAGATCCAAGGGATGACCTCCAGCATTGTCCAGAAGTAAAAGGACTTTGAACTCCAGCCCTTTCTCTGCCAGGTAGATCTTTATCTCTGGGATAAAACCAATCCGACGTTAGGCGTTTCGTAATCCAGGCCTTCGGGTTGTGCATCCAGTACACAGGCAGCATTTTTTTATTCTTATTTTTCAGGGCCCGGGGGTTTTTGGACTTATAAACGAGCCCAGGCTTTATCATAAAGCCCGCAGCATTGGCGCACATGACCAGCGTGATGCGATCTTTGTGAGCCTTAACACTAGAATTACCAGAGCCTACGAAAAAACTCGTAATTCCGTCCCACCTTAAACTGCTTCTTAAATCTCTTCACACCTCTCCGCCAGCGTCCTTTGTCTTCTAAATGTGTTGATAAAGAGAAGCTTGGAGCAGCCGGCTATTCCATCCCCCCACCAATTTAGAACGTGCACGAACTTCAGCTTGATTGAGTATCTGGGAGTGAAGTGGAGTTTTAGAGTGGAAATAATAGATCGTTATTTGGAACACACGCATTTCATGTCTGTTCAGTTTCTACAGTAATCTGTGTCAACACATTGTTAAAACAGAAACGTTTTTTATATTCTAGTAGTAGATGACAAAATGTAGGCATAAACTATATAATGTATGAAGCCTGAAGTCCAAATAGCAAAGAAACATTTTCACAAGAATAACACAATTGCGCTTTTATTCAAAAATATAACTGCAGAAACAAAAGCCGCCTTAACATGCGACATTGACTGCAGCTTTTTGTAACTGCCTCTGTGGTTCAATAGACTTAGCCCCCGCTTGGGAATCAAGGGGTCACGAGTTCGATCCTGCACCCCTCCGTTTTGAGAAGTAAACCGCTCTTATTCTTACTGTTTTAGAATAAAAGCATACATTTGATTTCAGTCTGTAACTGCGGTGCAATTTATGATCCTTGTAAAGGTTAGATTTTTTTTTTATTCACTTTTCATTCTCTCAGTCGCGTTCAGAATCAATCCATACAACCCCATCTGACACGGCTGTTTTCACTAAAAGGCGCTATAGCTCTGCAGTGTACCACGATGCATACTAACGCCAAACACACCCCCTCCCCTCCCGGGTTCTGACACACAAACGCTGGCGAAGCTGCCTTCTTCGTATCTCACCGTCACTTGATTTTCGTTTTATTGAGTGTTCCTGCCAGTCCCGCATGTTGCTGTATGCTGTTTCTTTTGTACTCCATGACATGCAGAGGAAAGAATGGTAAAGACCAGTAACTTCGGCGCTATATGCAATCATCAGACACTCCCCATCTGCCCGTGTTGTTCAAACACAGGGACATATATTGGTGTAAAAGTATAACAAAAGTGCACTTTTATTCAAGTGCACTTTTTCCATCGCCTTTTCCTGTAAGAAGCAATGTACACACTTCTCTCTATGCTGTGGTTTCTATTACACACCTGAAAGAAAGAGACAATACATTTGAACATATCCAGCATACAGCAACATGCGGGGACTGGCAGGAACACTCAATAAAACTGAATAAAAAGAAAATCAAGTGACAGTGAGATACGAAGAAGGCAGCTTCAGCGTCTGTGTGTCAGAACCGGTGGGGGTGTTAGTATGCATGTGGTACACTGCAGAGCTATAAGCAGCGTCTGTATTCTGTTTCTTTTGTACTCCAGGGCACGCAGAGGAGAGAATAGTAAAGAGCAGTAAGTTTGGCGCTATATGCAATCATCAGACACTCCCCATCTGCCCGTTGTTTTGTTATACTTTTCAATACTTTTTATACTGCTCAAACGGGCATGCTCAAAAAATACACGTGTAATGCCACGAAAAGTGCACGCAGACACTTCATTTCGCAAACAAAACAAGTGCACTTTTATTCAAAACTACAGCTTGCATGGTGCAATGCTAAGAAGTGCAGATTTTCATTCCGTGCTATATAAAATCATCACATTCAAATATTAACAGTTCCCACACACCCAAGGACCGTCTTCCTACATTTACGACACGTGTACTTGTTGCCGTGTACACACCTCTCTGTGCTATGGTTTCTATTACACTGAATGAGCACCTGACACTGTACTTTCTTCCCTGGTGGAAGGTCCCGCATCAGAGAATTTCCAGTTCCTGCATAAATTTACACCCGATCTGATGCTGTTCGTTTTCAAATAATATTGCATTAGTGCGATTATATTTTCACATGTATTGTCTCTTTCTTTCAGGTGTGTAATAGAAACCACAGCATAGAGAGAAGTGTGTACACTGCTTCTTACAGGAAAAGGCGATGGAAAAAGTGCACTTGAATAAAAGTGCACTTTTGTTATACTTTTACACCAATATATGTCCCTGTGTTTGAACAACACGGGCAGATGGGGAGTGTCTGATGATTGCATATAGCGCCGAAGTTACTGGTCTTTACCATTCTTTCCTCTGCATGTCATGGAGTACAAAAGAAACAGCATACAGCAACATGCGGGGACTGGCAGGAACACTCAATAAAACGAAAATCAAGTGACGGTGAGATACGAAGATGGCAACGCCAGCGTTTGTGTGTCAGAACCGGGGGGGGGTGTGTTTGGCGTTAGTATGCATCGTGGTACACTGCAGAGCTATAGCGCGTCTTTAGTGAAAACAGGCGTGTCAGATGGGGTTGTATGGATTGATTCTGAACGCGACTGAGAGAATGAAAAGTGAATAAAAAATTAAAAAATCTAACCTTTACAAGGATCATAAACTGCACCGGCTGTTACAGACTGAAATCAAATGTATGCTTTTATTCTAAAACAGTAAGAATAAGAGTGGCTTACTTCTCAAAACGGAGGGGTGCAGGATCGAACTCGTGATCCCTTGATTCCCAAGCAGGGGCTAAGTCTATTGAACCACAGAGGCAGTTACAAAAAGCTGCAGTCAATGTCGCATGTTAAGGCGGCTTTTGTTTCTGCAGTTATATTTTGAATAAAAGCGCAATTGTGTTATTCTTGTGAAAATGTTTCTTTGCTATTTGGACTTCAGGCTTCATACATTATATAGTTTATGCCTACATTTTGTCATCTACTACTAGAATATAAAAAACGTTTCTGTTTTAACAATGTGTTGACACAGATTACTGTAGAAACTGAACAGACATGAAATGCGTGTGTTCCAAATAACGATCTATTATTTCCACTCTAAAACTCCACTTCACTCCCAGATACTCAATCAAGCTGAAGTTCGTGCACATTCTAAATTGGTGGGGGGATGGAATAGCCGGCTGCTCCAAGCTTCTCTTTATCAGCACATTTAGAAGACAAAGGACGCTGGCGGAGAGGTGTGAAGAGATTTAAGAAGCAGTTTAAGGTGGGACGGAATTCCGAGTTTTTTCATAGGCTCTGGTAATTCTAGTGTTAAACCCAAGGGCTTTGCCTCCTCCTTCATGATAAAAGTACGAGACGGCATCCGCTTCCAAAATAGGGCTGTCTCATCCATATTAAACACGGTTTCAGGCCGATGTCCGCCTTCCTCAATGATCGCCTTCAACGTGTCCGCGACATATTTCTCGGCTCCTTGCAGGTTCACTCTGGCCGTTGGACATTTTTTGAATTTTTCAAACCAGCCCTGGCAGTAAATTCACAGCTCTTGCTGGGGGATTCAGCAGAAGTTCCGGGTTGAGGATCGTCGTCTAGAGCATCTCCGGCATCCACAAACCTATCATAAAGTTGCTTGGCCTTTTCTCGGATGATATTGGTGTCCACGGGGATGTTCTTCTTCGATCCAAATCCCTAAAGCAGATTCCATCCAGACTACCGCCTTATTACGTCCACTTACAATTCATTTCACGCCCTGGTTAAAGGACACTGCGGCCGTAGATCGCATGCTCTTTTCATCCTTCTTAATATAACAAACCATAGACTTGCGTAGCTTTTCCCTTCCTTCAACATGTCCAACAATTGTACCTTTTTAGCAATTGTTAACATCTTCCATTGGTGCTTGGGCATGGCCCCAGAAGCAGTAGCAGCAGCAGATCATTTTGTAGACATAACAAAGGGCTTGACTATAGTACACACAAAGAAACACGTTGCTGAATGAGCAAGACAAGATGCCGACTTCATAAAGAAACACATTGATTAGCTGAATGAGTGAGACGAGATGACGACTACACAAAGAAACACGTTGATACTGAATGAGCGAGACAAGATGCCGGCTTTAAGCAAAATCGAATTCTGCGCTCCCCGTCGCAAAGCCAATCAGCACCCAGGAGCTTCTCAGCCATCTGCCAATAGTGTCCCTTGTTTGTATTCAAATGGGCAAACCAACAGAGGAAGCATGTACAGTACACGTACCAGAAATAAAAAGACCGCAGCAAAAAATCTGCGATATATATTGTAAAAGATGCAACAGTAAGCAGCATAAAGGTTTGGGGTTTTCCGGCCCTGTATATTGTAGACAATCCACAATTTGAAAAAAAACTCTGGTCAGATACAAACATAAACAGGTTCATATGCGCGACGCCATACTAGGCGTCGGCAGCCATTTTATAAGGGAGAAGCCGGAAGTGGAGGAATGCTGGGAAGGAGGCGTGAGGGAGGATGGGACTGCTGACGTCAGGGAAGATGGCGGAGGAAGGGCGGAAGTGGATGTAGTGCGGGCAAGTTCCTATGGCAGAGCGTCTTTTGTCCTGGAAAACAAAGGAGAAAGGTTAGTACCCCGCCACTCCCTGCCGGTGAACGTCCTTCGATGTGGCTTAAGGTCCATCCGTGGCCTCCTACTCGCGCATGCGTGACACGACCCCCCCCTTAGCACGAGACCGTCAGGACGGGCGGACCGAACCGAGAGGTTGTGAATACGAGTAAGAGCATCGGCATTGGCCTGAAGGCCGCCGCGGCGATAAGTGACTGTGAACTTATAGGGCTGTAAATCTAGAAACCACCTGGTGACTCGCGGATTCGACTCTTTATGGAGGGACATCCACTGAAGTGCAGCGTGATCAGTCACCAGAGTGAATTCGCGACCCAACAGGTAGTACCGGAGATAAGTCACGGCTCACTTAATGGCCAGGGCTTCCTTCTCCACCGCCGCGTACCGGGTCTCCCGGTCCAGCAGTTTCTGGCTCAGGTACATCACGGGGTGTTCGACACCATCGATGCTTTGGCTCAACACGGCACCCAGGCCTGTGTCTGAAGCATCGGTCTGGAGGATAAAAGGTAACCCAAAATCAGGGGTCCTTAGTACAGGTGCCGACGTTAGGGCCTTTTTCAAGTCATTGAATGCGTGTTCCACCTTGTCATTCCATACCACTTGTAGGGGTGCACCCTTCTTTGTTAAGTTAGTCAAGGGTGCTTCCCTTTCGGAGAAACGGGGTACGAACCGGCGGTAGTACCCTGCCAGCCCCAAGAAAGCCTGCAACTGTCTCTTGGCACTTGGACGGGGCCATTCCAGGATGTCTTTAACTTTGGAACATTGGGGTCTCACCTGTTCTTGTCCCACAAGGTAGCCTAAATACTTGGCCTCCTTTAAGTCAAAAAAACATTTACGGGGGTTAATGCGGAGGACAGCAGAGACCTGCAGTAGATGCTCCTCCCAGGGGCCGGAATAGATGACGACGTCATCCCGGTAGGCGGCACTATAGGACTGGTGGGGCTTCAACACTCTAACCAACAGACGTTGAAAAATCGATGGGGCCCCGTGCAGCCCAAATGGGAGGACCTTGTACTGCCAATGTCCACTAGGGGTGCTAAAGGCCGTTTTCTCTTTTGCAGATGCCGTTAAAGGAATTTGCCAATACCCTTTTGTCATGTCAAGAGTAGTCAAGTATCGGCCGCACCCAGCCGCTTGAGTAGGTCGTCAATGCGGGGCATCGGGTAGGCGTCGAACTTGGAGACCTGGTTTAGACATCTAAAATCATTGCCAAATCTCCAGGAGCCATCCGGCGTGGAAACAAGAACGATAGGACTGGACCAAGGGCTATGGCTTTCCTCAATGATGTCCATATCCAACATCATTTGCACCTCCAGTTCCACTTCGGTGCGTTTCGCCTCCGGGAGTCTATAGGGCCTGTCCCAGACGATCACTCCGGGGTCCGTGACTATATCATGCGCAATCAGGGAGGTCCGGCCCGGTGACTCGCTCACTACTTCAGGGATGGCGTGGATAGCCTGGGTTATCTCTCGCCGCTGTAAGGGTGTCAGCTCGTCCCCGAGGTTAAGGGCAGATGTGCAGGCGAATAGGGAGAGGGATCTACGGGTGTCGGGAGACTCTTCCCTGTCCTTCCAAGGCTTTAGCAAGTTGACGTGGTAGATCCTCTCGCTCGGTCGACGATTAGGTTGATTATCTAAATAGTCGACGAGCCCCTTTCTTTCCTTAACCTCGTATGGCCCTTGCCAATGAGCTAGCAGCTTGGAGTGGGAGGTAGGAACGAGCACCATCACTCGATCCCCCGGGCGGAACTCTCGGAGGACGGAGTTGCTTTTGTTACACCGGGCCTGCGCTGCCTGTGAACGAGTCACGTGGTCTTTTAGGATAGGCCTAATTTTAGTGAGCCTGTCGCGCAGTTGCGCGACATACTCCAATATATTGGAGGAGGGAAGGACCTCAGCCTCCCAGCCCTCTTTTAGTATGTCTAAAAGTCCTCGGGGCTGTCGCCCGTACAACAATTCAAAGGGGGAGAAGCCTGTAAAGGCCTGGGGCACCTCCCGGTAGGCAAAAAGCATGAGCAGTAGGAGCTGGTCCGAATTCCTGCCATCAGCGCTGACTACCTTGCGGAGCATCTGTTTAAGCGTCTGGCTAAAGCATTCTACCAGCCCGTCTGTTTGAGGGTGGTAGACAGACGTCTTCAGGTGCTTTATTCGCAGTAATCTGGCAACCTCCTTGAACGTATCCGAGGTGAAGGGAGTACCCTGGTCCGTGAGGACTTCTCTGGGGATACCCACTCTTGAAAATAAGTTGACTAATTCCCGTGCGATATTTTTTGTGTTAGCGGAGCGCAGGGGAACCGCCTCTGGGTATCGGGTGGCATAATCTACCATGACCAATATGTACTTGTGGCCACGGTTTGAGGGTTCCAGGGGTCCTACTAGGTCGTCCCCTATTCTGTCAAATGGAATATCTATTAGGGGGATAGGGACGAGAGGACCACCGTCCCTCCTAGGAATCTGGTGAATCTGACACTCCGGGCAGGATTGACAGAAGCGCCGGACCTCCTCGTTGATCCCGGGCCAGTAAAAGTGGAGCTTGATTCTCTCCAATGTCTTCTCGGCCCCGAGGTGGGCGCCTAGGAGGTGAGCGTGTGCTAGTTCACATACCTCCCGCTGGAAGGTACGCGGCACTAGCAGCAATTTCCACACCTCACCCTTGTGGGTTGCTACCCGATACAACAGATCATTCTCCAGCACAAAGAAGGGCTCGCATGGCATGGAACCGTCAGCTTGTGAGCTGCCTGGAAGAACAATCGCATTCCGAGCAAACCGCAGGGCATCGTCATTCCACTGCTCCCTTTTAAATGAGGCAGGCGTGGACCGAAATTGATGATCCAAATTGCTCAGTGGGTCTTGTGAGTGGTTTTGCAGAAGTATTCCCTGGCTTGTCCCTTCCCCGTTGGATACTTCCGGGTCAGAGTCCGTCGCCCGAGAAACGTCCCCCGACGTGCCTGTGCCATTTTGGCCTGCCCCCGAGCATGGCGTGGAGACCGCGGGAAGGGTGCCTCGTCCCCTCACAGCTAGACCAGAGGGAGGCCCCGGGAGCGGTGTTCGTCTTACCGCAATTTGTTTGCGACCAGTCTTGTCCCAAGATTACTGGATAGGGTGGTTCGGGCAATACCGCGACCGTCAAATTGGATGCCTGCCCCTTACATGTGATGTAACACCGGGCGGAACGGTAAGACTTGGTTTCCCCATGCACACATGTGACTTGCAAATGCTGCGTAAGCCACTGTCGTGGTAATACGTAACGCCGGGCAACAATGGTAATGTTGCTGCCGGAGTCAAATAAAGCCACCAACGAGTGCCCATTCAACAACACCACTCCCGTGTTTGAACTTGCCAGCGGGTGCGATGGAGTACAGTACCTTTCCGTGGAGGCCCAGGTGCAGTCCATCGGCTCCAATGTGGTGTTGAGGGGACAGGTCGGTAGTAGGTGGCCGGTCTCCCCACACTTGTAACAGCGCGGAGAGGACGGCTTCTCTTTGGCTTTCGGCGGCGCTTCCGCAGCGTGTCGAAAGGGCTCGGGGTGGGCCACCTGTCCCTGTCGGTTCCCACGCGCTTGCCTTTCCGACCCCCTGGCTTGGTAGACTGCGAGCTGACGATCCAGGACCTCCATGAGTCCTGACATGTCTTTGTAGGGGTGGCGCCAGACCTGCTGGGCAAGGGAACTAGGCAGGGCGTTAACCAGGCCCTCACAGGCCACCTGCTCCACGACCTTCCTGGCTTGGGGACCCTCGGACCGTAGCCACCGCCCCATTTTTCCCCAAAAGTCGAAGGCCTGCGCTCGGGCTGGCTTCTCGGGGTCAAATTGCCAGCTTCGCCATTCAACCGCCTGCTGGCCCGGCGTAATGCCATAGCGTGCCAGGATCTCCTGTTTCAGGAGGTCGTAACTCGCAGCCTCCTCCTCTGGGATATCATAATAAGCGCGCTGCACGGGTCTCTTCAGGTAGGGTGCCAGAATGGATGCCCACTCGGACCGCTGCCACTCGTTCCGGGTGGCCGTCCGTTCAAAAATGCCCAGGTAAGACTCAATGTCGTCCGCCTCGGTCATAGGCACCAGAGGCGGGGCGTAGGACGAGGTGGATCGGGTCTTACCCTCCGGGCTTCTGCCAACTGGGCCTTTGTTTGCTCCAACTCCCTGTTGGCAGCGGCTTGAGCTTGCTGCAGGGCGAGGATCTGGGCGTTCATCCCCTGCAGTACTGTGTTAAGATCTTGTCCTTCCGTCATTTCCCTCGGACTAGTATCCTGCCGACTACGCCACTGTAAAAGATGCAACAGTAAGCAGCATAAAGTTTTGGGGTTTTCCGGCCCCGTATATGGTAGACAATCCACAATTTAAAATAAAAACTCTGGTCAGATACAAAGATAAACAGGTTCATATGCGGCCATTTTATAAGGGAGGAGCCGGAAGTGGAGGAATGCTGGGAAGGAGACGTGAGGGATGATGGGACTGCTGACGTCAGGGAAGATGGCGGAGGAAGGGCAGAAGTGGACGTAGTGCGGGCAAGTTCCTATGGCAGAGCGTCTTTTGTCCTGGAAAACAAAGGAGAAAGGTTAGTATCCGCCACTCCCTGCCGGCGAACGTCTTTCGATGTGGCTTAAGGTCCATCCGCGGCCTCCTACTCGCGCATGTGTGACAATATTTACATATTTTTACGTATAAAATTCTGTGATAGAGTGAAGCCGCCAAAGTCAAAGCACAATATTGCAAGGGATTACTGTATTTTTTAATACTCTCTGTTCATGCAATTTGAAAGACCTGCAGCTTTGTTGCTCTCCATCTATGCTCCAGTTTTCTAATTTAAGAGCTTGATTGATCTCATTAAACCAGGATGAGGTTCTATGTGCTTTGATCATTTTTGTTTTAACTTTTGAAGCAGAGTTGCAATCTAGGAGCTGCACTGTGTTTGTTTCAATCTCTGAGTGTATTGGTAAGGGCAGAACCAAATCAAACATAATTAAGTGGTGAACAGAAATAACTTCATTTAGTGGAGTGATATTTAAATTTTAAATTTCAATTCTTGCAGTTATAATTAAATCTAATCTGTGATTATGATTATGACAAATCCTACTAAATTTAACAGAAAGAACAAAAATTGAAAAAGTGATCAACAGTACATGATCATAATTTAAAATCAAATCAGATAAAAGATTACCAGATTCAGTCATGAACAATGAATATGGCCCTGGTGGTCTGAAGTTTAGCACTGAAATTGTGCTGGAATCTGTTTAATATTTAAAATGAGTGTCTCAAAGAATGTGAGGTTGCCTAAATGTTTAGAAGTGATTTGCCACAACGAATTATTCCAAGGCCACCTTCCTTTACCAGCATCTCTAGATTTATGAAGGAATGTGTATCCATTTGATGACACCTCAGCTAGGGGAAAAGGATCAGATTTCCTAGGCCAGTTTTCTTTGAGAAGACACAAATCAGATTTTGTACTTAATTTGTCATTTACCAGAGCAGCTTTACTTCCAAGATAACAAATGTTTAATAAGCAGCATTTAAAACTGCATCAGTGTTTATGATAAATTTTTTGTTTTAATTTGAACTGGACAACACAGTGGCGCAGTGGTAGCACTGCTGCCTTGCAGTAAGGAGACCTGAGTTCGCTTCCCAGGACCTCTCTGCATGGAGTTTGCATGTTCTCCTCATGTCTGCGTGGGTTTCCTCCCATGGTCCAAAGACATGCAGGTTAAGTGCATTGGCGATCCTAAATTGTCCCTAGTGTGTGTGTGTGTGTGTGTGCCCTGTGGTGGGCTGGCACCCTGCCTGGGGTTTGTTCCTGCCTTGCACCCTGTGTTGGCTGGGATTGACTCCAGCAGACCCCCATGACCCTGCATTAGGATATAGTGGGTTGGATAATGGATGGATGGATAATTTGAACCAAGTTTCTATTTATTACAGGTACTCCATGGAAGGACCTGGTTTTATATCTTAGTCTAACTATACACCTTGTTTTGTGTTTATCAAGTAATTTATAAAATGCCACACAACAGGTATTATGGGTGACAGCTTCAGGATAGTAACAGGTGGAATAAACAACAACCTGTAATTTAAGATCACAAGACTGAATGGTTCTCTGATCAGTCAGCCAGACACTTTTGCTGCCATATTTTGGAATAAAACAAAAGAAAAAAATCATCCCATATTCTTAACAAAGGCTATAACTTTTATTTGAAAGAGAATTATCGGTGTACAGCATCAAGCACATGCTGCCTCAGCAATGCGCAGTGTTTTTTGAATTGCTCACATATGGCAAACACTGATGCGATGCTGGATGGATAGATGGATAGATGGAATAATTAAATATGTACTATGAAGATATTTCAATGTTTCTAAAAAGTTTTGAAGAATTGTCATTCTAAGCTTACAGATGCCTTGACATAACAGAGCTGATTGTGTGCCAATTGGGTACTTGGAGAAAGAAAAGGAAGGACGGAAATTGGGGGATAGCATGTTTGAAAGAGATAGTACTGCTGAAATAAATTATTTCATCAAAGGTCACACACGGCGCAGCAAGCATCTTGCCAGTGGGCAGGAATAATCTCTGGATGGGGCACCAGCTCATCATTATCACTGTGCCACTGGGTTCCCATGTTTAATACATGCTTTAATTCCTGTCATCATGAAAATGATATCAAGTATACATCTCAGTATTTAAATTATTCAGAGAGCTGTAATATCACAAATGTAATGGATTCTGTGTCCTGTTGGAGGAAGAGAAAGCCTGTTTAAGAATCACGTAGTGATTCACACACATAGAGCACATAGAAGAACACATACAATACAAAGCATTTAACATGCTACTTTAGTTACGATGGTATTTGAGAAACTAGTAAATTAAACGATTTTAAGATGAAGTTTATGATGTTCTACTTTAATGACAAAATAAACTAAGATTAAAGTAGAAATTTCGAGATTAAAGTTCTGTGCTTTTTTCCTACTGTGTCTCTATTTTTCTCAGCTTCTCTGTACCCTAATAAGCTTCCATATGACTCTCAACAAGTGGGTTATGACTCGCCTTTTCACAGCGACTTTGATATCTGACAACTTTTTTTTTTATTTCGGGCACTGTGTGAGTTTGTGAACTTGAACTTTTGATGTTCTCTCTGACACTCTATATCACTCGATCAGCTTCCTTTTGTTGTTTATATCACTGTTTAAACCAACAAATAGTACATTTTTCTTTGCCTCCACTTGGTATTCGCTGAAATTCTTCTATTTTCCCCTGTGCTTTTGCCATTGTCTTTTCACAGAACACTGCACTTAAGGGCTATTTATATTGATTTGCATATTCAAAGAGGCGTAATTCTGGGAGTAGTTGGCGAGTGGTGGCAGGTGCATGCACGTGAATTACTTTTCACGCTGACCGGGATTTATGTAGTGGAAGAACGTGGAAGTTGACTTACGCACAGATTTATGCATCTGGATTTTTTTGTGTGTACACACATTTCCACTTTTGTATGTATGCCATGTTTTAGTGTGAATTCTATGCACGGAATTATGTATGAGGCCTCAGGTTTGTAGCCAGCAGTGAAGGGAACACAATCTTCAATAAATCACACCCCTCTATATTACCTCATTAACGGGCCAAACACAATTAAATTCTGAGATTTTATTTTTGCTTTGGTGATATAGAGATGAAGTTCCACTTTAATACCCCAGATTGCTGTAAATAAATATCTTTAGTGCTGAGATGCAGCAATAAGGTAGATACTTCATCATCGGCAATATCCAATTTAGCCTCAATATCTGATATCTTTGCCCCAGTAAGCATTTAACAGTAACTTCTGTTTTAATATACTTTGGAATTTTAACATTCCACACTATGGAATCACCAATTACAAGCACTTTAATATTCTCAGGATCCACAGGTGTGCTGCAGAGTGCTGAAAATCTGTTCTGGGTCCGAATTGATGACTTGGGTGCCAGGGAAGTTCCGGCTTCTTAGACCCCCGTCTCACTATTACTCACTGTTCCTGTGGCTGAAATGGTGATACTGAATTTGGCCATACACTGGCTACACTAGATCCAGAGCGACTGACGCTGAATCAAAAGTAGCTGAATTGTTTGAAAAAAATGAGTCAATCCAATTTTTGGTTTGCCTAATTGCTGTGAAGTTCCTAATATGGTCCTCCAAGATAAATTTAATCTGGTCCTGATGATTTGACTGATTTCAGCCTCCATAATTTCCAAATTACTCAGTATCTCCTTAGTAGTCCATTTTACCTCTGGGAATCCTCGACTTCCTCACATGTGAAGGTCTTAGATAAATGCAAATATGGAGCATCTTTTATTTCACTGTCTGCATTTTATACTTCCCATGTACTATTCCTGTTACACTTTTCTTTCTACTTAACTATTCTTTTTCTACTAAAACACTGAAAGAATCTTGTTGGATCATCTTTCACCTCTGCTATATTCGTCTCTAACTACCTGCTAGCTTCCCCAATATCCTTCTTAATGCCATCACACTCTCATATGCCCCACAAATTGCATTGGATTAATAAGTTTTATATGTATTGTGCAACTCTTTTTTTTTCTGTTGCAGTCTCTTTTTCAAATCCTTATTAAACCATTATACAGTTTTGTTTTGTTTTTTTAATTTCATACTAATTCCTAATTTCAGCTTGTATATGTCCTGCATTATATGAAAAATGTGTTTAAACATGTCCCACTGCTCTTTGACTATATCCACACTTAAAAGCTTATTGAAGTTTATCCCTTTAAGACTTTACAGAATCTGCTCAAAATGTTGCCCTCCCAAAGTTAAACTTAACAATTTTAATCTTTGCATTTGCACTCTTACTAAACACTGAGAATTAATTGTATTATATTATGGTCACTTGACCTTAGTGGTTCAATCACTTCTACACACTCAATTCTGTCCTGATTGTTTCAAAATACTAAATCCAGACAGGATTCACCTCACATGGATGCTTTAACTTATTGTGTAAAAAGAGTCACTGATTACTTATAAAAATTCCTGCTCTTGTGCTGTGCGATTTCCAAGTTTAGCTCAGTTAAATATCTGCATTGTTAAAAAACTCCTTGAATATATTTATCTGTAAACTTGCCGTTTTAATATTATCAATGTAATGTTTTATCAACATTAGACAGTCTTACTCTTTTGTTTCATCCAAACAGAAATCCAAAATTTCTACATATGAAAAAATGTGGGCATTTATGAGTAGCCGACAGCAAACAGCTTTAGTGAAGAATAATGATGAGGGCATTCAGCGAGTTCTGACAACCGATTATGCGCTTTTGATGGAATCTACCAGCATTGAGTATGTTACTCAGAGAAACTGTAACCTCACTCAAATTGGAGGACTCATTGATTCAAAGGGTTATGGTGTTGGGACACCCATTGGTAAGTAGTTTCATTTTAAAAATGTTCAATTTCTTCTTTCATATTACATTTCTAATATTTTTTCTTTTCACTAAATACATTTTACTGAAATAACTTTAATTTTAAAAATTTGGTATGAAACAAAACTCCCCAGTCCCCAATTGCAAATGTTACCCTCCCTGGCCTGGTGGGTGTCAGGGAGAAGTGTATTCCTAAACCCTGTAGTTACAAACAAAGAGGCACAAACTTTAGCTTGCGTTCCGTTTGGCGCAGGATTTAATCTTATTTTTCATAACCACAAACACAAAATAAATATTCCAGATTTAACACAATATGTCCATAGTTTTTGTGACACTAACTGTAACAACTCATGTTACAGTCTTTATAACATATTTTCAAGTACTGTATTATCAATAATACAGAACAAATTTAACTCCATAGAAAATAACACATAAAATTATCCAGCTAACATCTTTGTTTTTTTCTTTAAAACCCTATGATTGAAAACTTATCAATTATCAAACTGCTCATATTCAACAACCACATAAACATACCGCAATACATTGACATAAACCAAGACAAGATGTGTTTCAGCCCTTTAACACGTCTGGCGCTTATTGTGAAAACAACCCTTGTGGCTTTCGCTCTTCCGGGTATAGCTAAACATCTTATTTTCATCGGATTACACAAAAAATACTTAACTCCCAGTTTTGCACGTTACATACACAGCTTCACAACACTCTTATATCTTACTTGGGAGTATTACATCTTGTTTGGAGGAATATTAACCCACCTGTAGTTACAAACAAAGAGGCACAAACTTTAGCTTGCGTTCTGTTTGAGAAGGGTCTGGCTGCAGCCACTGTAAGCTGTTGAGCTCCACAGTAAGTGGAAACACGTGACCTCCACAGTAGGCGAATGAATATAGGACCTATCAAATCACCAGCCCTAACCTTAAAAACACCGTGGAAGGCAGCAACAGTGAAATAGCATGCCTAAACTGAAGATAGTGGGGGAGGGGCATATTCCTTCTTTAGCATATAGAAGATAGTGGGGGAGGGGCATATTCCTTCTTTAGCATATAAAATAACCGTTCGCGGAAATGTCCAAGCCGGACAACAAGTAACACGAGGCAGGACAGGATCCAACTTAAAAAGCTATTTCTTCCACAAACTAAAAAATCCTTCTAAAACCACACATGGATGAACACTTTTCCAGAAAAGAGTACGATGAAAACGGTTTCTTTTAACTAAACGAAGCCAACCCAAACAACCGGACGTACAAGGCAGGTTAAAAATTAAAAAGACTAAACGGGACTAACTAATATAGGACCTACCCAATCAACAATCCTAACCTTAAAAATCACTGGGCAAAGCAGCAAAAGGGAAATAGCACGCCTAAGCTTAAGATAGTAGGGGAGGGGCGTTTTCGGTCTACTGTGGCAGTCACGTGTTTCTGTTTACAGAGGAGCTCAACACCTTACAGTGGCTGCAGCCAGATGCTCTTGTTCCATTTGGCTGCAGGATTTAATCTGCCGCGCTTGCCTCTGTGGTGTTTTAGGGTTCCTCCCTAGCGATAGTGCCATCTAGTGAACTGTTTGGGTATTTTACTTGACACAGCGCACCAACCACTATGAATTTGACATTCAAAACATTAGAAAATATTAGCAAAAAAAAAAATAAAAACATATTGGGATGTCTTATTTTATGCACATACATTTTTAACCTTTTACACACACATTGAAAAATACATATCGATCTGTTCTTAACATAATTCTTTTTTTTGTAAAAACTTGATTGCTATGTATTGATTGTAATAAAATTAATAAATAAAAAAAAAAAATACAAAAAAGTTTTATGATCAAAAATATAATCTTCTCAAATGAGTTTCTTTCTCAATGACTTTCATTATTTTAACTTCTTACCCTTTTAGTGCAAGAGCATCCTCAAACAAAACAATCCAGTATATATGTACCACTTTCTGTGATGATATGCATTTCATTTTCTCAGATCATCTCAAAGCATTCTGTTTTTGTTACTTGATTATTGTTGCCTATTATATTAAAAAGTAAAATATCATAACATTATTTGTGATATTCTTAACGTTTAAATATTATTAAACAACTTTCATTAAACCCTTAAGAAATTAGTAGATGTCAATAATAAAAATTTAATTGGATGTGTTAGTGACAATCATTTGTGTTTGTTCACATAAGCAACACACATAAACATTCTCTCTATACAAGGATATACAGTAAATTAATACTTGCTTCTTAACAAATAAAAACTGAAACACTACACCAAATGGTTTATTTTATATTTTATTTTAGGTTCACCTTACAGAGATAAAGTCACAATTGCAATTCTACAATTACAAGAAGAAGGCAAGTTACACATGATGAAGGAAAAATGGTGGCGAGGTAATGGCTGTCCAGAAGAAGACAGCAAAGAAGCCAGTGCTTTGGGTGTTGAAAATATTGGAGGAATTTTTATTGTACTTGCAGCAGGACTTGTTCTTTCTGTCTTTGTAGCCATTGGAGAATTTATATACAAATCAAGGAAAAATGGTGATATAGAACAGGTTAGCGTTGATCAATGTGAATGGCATAGCACATGCTAAGTAAAGATTTATTATGTAGTGATGTGAATAAAATAATACTTAAAAATATTCTTTGTAATAAATTCAAATGTTCAATTAAAATGTTTGTATGAAAAAATGTAATAAATTTTTTAATGTACTCAAAATTGTGAATTTTTTTTTGAATTTCATCTTCATTCTGTGAAGGATTTCGTATCTAATTTGCATTAGTCTTTGATTACATAATGATTGAAAACTATAAAAAAGTGAAATAAGATGTAGACAAGCTTAGTTAGTATTTCTAAATGTTAGATGAGGGTGAGCCACTATATTGGAACTCAAGAGAAAAGTAACTGTAGCAGCTTCCTGATGTTGCATATAGGCAAATAACATGGGAGTTCAATATTAAAAAAATTTCCATCATTTATTTTATTTATTTATTTTAAATAAAGGATTTCCCATTTACTGTATATAATGCTACACAAATATAAGAAACACACAATCTAAAGCATGGTAAAAACAACATGTATAGTATGTGATTTGTGTACAAAACAACATTAACTCAGTTTGAAGTAGAAAAGGTCATTATTGAAAATACTTAATTCTTTTAAAATGGCTATGTTTTGCATTTTAGGAAATAAATCAGATTTAAATCCAAATCATCCATCCATCCATCATCCAACCCGCTATATCCTAACTACAGGGTCACAGGGGTCTGCTGGAGCCTATCCCAGCCAACACAGGGCACCAGCCTACCGCAAACAAATCATCTTATTTCATATTTAAAATTTCCAAAATTTGTAGAAGATTTTGCAATTTGAATGTAATCTTAAAAAGCAAATTGTTTTGTCAAATATCATCACAACTGCTTTAACTTGTAAATGAGACTTTAATCTAATACAGAAAATTCTAAGAAAGTGCTTTGGAGTTTAAGCTTGGCACTTGGTATATCATTGAATGTAGTATTTTACAACATGTGCTTTAACAACATCAATTATAATAATTCATTTTATTTTTATTTTATTAAATTAATCTCAAGATAATTTACATTATGCGGTGGGATGGCGCCCTGCCCAGGGATTCTTTCCTGCCTTGCACCCTGTGTTGGCTGGGATTAGTTCCAGGAGTCCCCCGTGACCCTGTAGTTAGGATTTAGCGGGTTGAATAATGGATGGATGAATGGATGATTTACATTAGTAAGAACTTCAAAAAAAAAAGCAAAAACTTTCGAATTTGATAGAACAATGAAAAAAGGTTTTAAAATTCTCAAGTACTAAATCAATGAAATGTTATGAGATGAGAAGCCTCATGTATAAACTGTGCGTATGAACAAAAATGTTGCGTACACTCGTTTCAACGCATGTTTCGGCTAGGTTTTGCAAATAGGCGTTACCCAGCATCAAAGCAGACTTACAGTTTCTCTGTGGTCTGCCTTTCTTTTTTAGATTTGCATCCATGATGCAGGATTTATCAAATACACTAAAATTATTTACATATCCTTTACAAATTGAATTCACTTGATTGTAATCATTCTGTAACAATGTAATGGTGTACGGAATGGCCAAACTGTTCCAACTACCATGGCTGCTTTAGAATTGTTAGAAGGCATCACAAATGAAAGAAAGTCAATTTTGATTTCCAACAGCTTTCCTCTTGGAGGATGTATGCTTTAATACTAGGATGTACACAAGTAATGCATTAAAGTATGTATATTCCATTTTACACATAAGTTGTTAATTTCATTTAAATAATGTATACTGTTAATAATTAAACATGTTAGTAGTATTATGTCAGACGGCTATTGTCAAACTGTCAATTAAATTTGATTGATGACCTTAAACCCCGTCCCCTATTCTCTGATTAGTGGATTTAAATGATGCGCTGCCGCCCCTCCCCCTGGTAGTGGATTGGAAGGATGGCCCCGCCCCAACTTCCGCCCACCTTCCTGTTTGCCCAAGGGAAGAGTCAAGAGCCGTTTGATGTCGGTCTCACCCCTCAACCATCTGCTTGGGGTGCCCCCCCACTTCCTGGCCCCATCTCCCGAGGACAAGTCCAGGCATGTTTCTGCCGGACCCTCGACAAGTCCAGGCATGTTCCATACCCTGCCAGCCACACCTGTTGGTGGCCCCCGACACCCCCCTGCCCCAGGGCCGGATTTAGATGAAAAGAGGCCCTAGGCTATTCCACTTATGAGGCCCTTTCACCTCCCATTTTTAAGTTTGTTCAAATTGCTAACAATTTGAATGTAGGCCCCTCTTGATCTTGAGGCCCTAGGCTGAAGCCTAGTGAGCCTATAGGAAAATCCGGCCCTGCCCTGCCCTGCCCCTTCTACAGAGGACAAGTCCAGGCATGTTGCAGCCAGACCAAGGCCTGAATCTTACCAATTCTATAACTCGGTCCGGATGAATTGCATTCAGGACCACGAAGAATCTGACCTGCGGTATTTTACTATACGACCTGATTACACTTTGTGTTTAAGAGACCTTGAGACAGACAGTGGATTCCAGTCTCCAGTCGGCAAGGTTCTCATCAGTCTCCGCTAATGGTGATCAGCCAGATACCGCCGTCTCCGCTAATGGTGATCAGATGAAAACTCTCACCTAGCTTCAGGGCAGCCGTGGGTGCACAAACAAGTTCTGCAGGAACCGATGTCGATCGGACTTTCTCAGACAGATATGGATTGCCCTGATGGTGTTCTGCCTGAAACCTGGAAAAAGGCCCTGCAGCTTGTTAAAGGACTGATGACTGCTGGACATTATTGTCTACTACGACCAGAAAAAAGAATGTCAAGGCTGTGATATAAATCACCCCGCCCAGACAAGGCATACCTGCCTCTTTGAACCTGAAATCACCTACCGTCAAGGTCGCTTTCAGAAGATTCTCAAGATTTTCCATAAATATTGGCTGAAACGACTGGCGGTGAAAGTTCTGGGTATTATAATATTCTACTGCTGATTCCCAAAATATACGTAGTGGTTGAAAAGACTGGATGAATTTGAAAATACCATCTCTATTTATGATACTGTAATGCAGTCATTTTATGAAATGGATGAATACTCCTACTGTGTAACCACTGTACTGTGTGGCAAATGAATTTTGTAAGGGTAATCTTAATCATGAGGGTTATATAAATGTGTGGACTAAATATGACCTGGAATTTGATGATATGGTAGAACTGCTGGGTCTTTCTGAGCCTGAAGCCGCAACAGTCTGAATAATTCAGACTCCTAAATAAATGTTTTCTAAGTTGTTAAGCGGTGTCAGTGTCTGTTTTATCACCGGCGATGGAGCAGGTCTTGGAAAAAACATATTATAACTCTGAGAACGCAGGGTCCTTGGGGGATAAAGAATGCTTGAAAAGAGCTCTCTTGCAAGCGGGTCACCATATTGGGGACCAAGAGGTGTCCGACTGGTTATCGGGGCAATACACCTACACGATACATAAACCGGCCAGAATCCATTTTAAAAGGAATAAGGTGTATGTTTCCAATATAGACGGGCAATGGTAGATCGATCTGGCAGATATGACAAACTTGGCCGAGTATAACCAAGGTTATAAGTATCTGCTGACTTGTATAGATATTCTTTCTAAATATGCCTGAGTCAGGGTTCTGAAAAACAAAACGGGTAAAGAAGTAACGAGGGCTTTTCGAGAAATTTTGCAGGAAGAAGAGTTCCCATCAAACTTCAGATGGATATCGGTAAAGAGTTTCCCAATCAGGAATTTCAAAGCCTGCTCAATAAACATGCAATAAAACATTTTACCACCGCTAGTGAATTAAAGGCTTCGGTGGCGGAGAGATTGAACCGAACTCTGAAGAACAAAATGTGCAGTTATTTCAGCTTCCGGAATACCCGGTCCTATCTGTAGGTACTACAGGACTTAGTGAAATCATATAATCTAAACTATCACCGAGGCATAAAAATGGCCCCTGCAGAGGAGAATAGTTCCAATTCTTGGAAAGTCTTTAAAAACTTATACAGCCTAACTAAACCCAAAGGAATTTTAAAATATAAATTCAAAGTCGGTGATACGGTGAGAGTGTTGAAATCCTGGAATCCTTTTACCAATGGCTACGAACAAACATTTTTAAATGAGGTATTTACCGTTGGTGAAATGGCTCGGAAGACCCAAAAAGTTTAACAGTTGGATCCCTGAGAGCTATGCGCAAGACGTTAAATACTGAGAATCAAAAAAATAGTATTTTATTCACGGTGTGTTCACAATGGAGAGAAAAAGCTTTTATGTTGTTCTACCCAGCAATTCTTCCCAGGATGTTTTCCCTACTAATATCGTCGCCGAATTTACCGTTAAATTAACCACCCCAATCGAACTACAGGGCCTCTAGGAAGTTGAATAGGCCGAAATTCAGTACCTACACACCTGGAATACCCTAGACAAACCGGATAATGAATTTATTGTGGTGTCCCTGCGAATAGCTAAATTTTATACTATTCCAGGGGGCTATTACTCTAGCGTTGAAAAAGTGACCATCAAGATGAATGAAGTGGTGGCTAAAGAACCAAAATCCATCGAGGCCGGTTCTGCAGTCACTACGATACTGGAAAACACCATGAGATTCCGCTACAGCGCTCTGGAGCTAAGATTCTACGTCGTAAACACTGTGAAGGATGAAACTCTATATGTCAAGGGACAGTTAGGGAGGATTCTAGGAGCTTATTCAGACATAACAATGGGCCTGGTAAATGAAGCTCCTTACCCCGCAGATATCAGAGCAGGGTTTTATTCCTTGTACATCTACAGCGACATTGTATCTCATCAAAGAGTCGGAGACAGCTACGTCCCTCTCTTGAGATGAGTACATATTGAGGATGAGATGAATAAGATTACCACAATCACCTACGACAAGCCACACTACGCTCCCGTCAACAAGACTCAGTTTGATACTTTGACCATTGAAATAAAGACAAATCAGAACAAAGCGGTTCCATTTCAGTTTGGCAAGGTCATAGTCAAGTTACATTTCAGGCCATCTAAAAGGTGTATACAAAACTAATACAGAGATGAGATCTTACCTTGACCCTAGCCCTTACATGCATTATTATGAAGCCCAAGCTGGTAGCAGACTCCCCGGGTTCTCTGGGGCCCCCGTAATATACGGTACTGGGATCAGTGGAATATTTCGAGATCTGTTTAGAAGAGCTTTCACTCACTTGAAAAGAGGATTCCAAATTGTCAAACCACACATTAAATCAGCCGCTAAGAATATTGTCAAAGACATAGTGGCTGGAGCCATGTCAGGAGTGATGAATCGACGAAACAAAAAAAAATCAACTGGGGGCAGGTCTGATGGTGATGAGGAAAACTAAATGTAAGAGACCTCCCGGGTCACTAGCACTCCCGATCATCAAAAAGACATGCAGTTCAGCTTTTACATCATTTTCTCTCTCCGCCACAAGGATAAGTCCTGCACCCGCAGAAAAAAGAAATCGAAAAACATTTTTTAACTCAAGATGCCTTTCATTCATTGAATGTCTCAAGAGTGTGTGAAATCCAAGCTGGACTTGTTTACAGTACCCTATACTCAGACTAGCATAGAAAAAAGCATCTATGTCGACGTACCTCCTCTCTCAGTTCTATCTGAAGTCGCCCCGCTGGAGTTTCTTATTACTGGTAACAGGAAAGACTACTTGGACCTGAATAACACACTTCTACACGTCCAATGCAAAATCGTTAATGCCGATGGAACTAATCCGCCCCCTGTGGCCAAGATAGCCTTTGTTAATTATCTGATAGCCCCTTTATTTTCACAAGTGGATGTAACCCTGGGAGATCACTTAATATCAAAGAGTTCCACCCTTTTCGAGGGATTATTAAATTACAGCAATGAAACTCTCAAGTATCAATTTGTGTCAGGTCTTTTTTTACAAAAACTCAGCCAACGAACATGAAAACACAACCTTGGACGGACCGAATGAGGGCCCAGGGTAAGACAGTAGAACTCCTTGGATCTATTCCATTCTCATTTTGCCAGCTGGGATACGGGTGAGCAATCAGGAGAACCTGTTCTTGGGACAATTACCCAAGTACGTGGTCCTAAGCATGGTGGATAATGAGGCCTTTTCAGGGAATTATGCCAGAAACCCCTTCAATTTCACGCATAACAATGTGGAGTTCCTGGCCTTGTATTTGGACGGAGAACAAATTCCCACCAAACCATTTCAACCCAATTTTGCTAATGACACATTACCTCGTGTTGGCCTCCGGAAAGCATTTGAAAGACCTACCTCTAGCCATCAGTCGTTCTGAATTCTCCCGAGGCTACACCCTGTTTGCCTTTGATTTGACGCCTGATCAAGAATGCGGAGACCATTTCTCATTGATGAAAACCGGGAACATGAGATTTGAAATCCGCTTTCGGCAGCCTCTACCCCATACTGTGAATCTAATAGTGTACATGGTCTTTGATAACATTATTGAAATAAACCAGAGAAGAAATATACTTTATGATTACTAAAAAGCATGAACACCCTGCAGATCAACAAACTCATGTCCAGTAATCCGTACACAAAAAATCTGTTTTACGGAGTGTTGGCATGCATCGAACTGCCTGAAAAGATACTTATCTATCTCCCGACCATGATCATCGTCAATACTCACTGTCAGAATCAACCCAAAGAACACTGGCTAGCGATAGATCTCAGAGAAGACAGAACTGGAGAATTTTTTGATTCCTACGGCGCCCCATCAGACTTTATTTTCCTGAGGAAATATACAGCTTTTTAAACAGAAACTGTAAAGAAATTATTCGCCATACCCGGCAGCTTCAAAGCTGGTTTTCCACCATCTGCGGACAACACTGTATTTTTTTCTTGCATCATAGAGGAAAAGGACACTCTTATAAAGAGGTCATGAACCTGAATTTTAATGAAGTCACCATAAACGATTATATGGTTCAAAAATTTGTCAACACCTTGTCTAAGAACACTTCTAGATGTTTTCAGGATCACCCCCCCTATGCAAAGTTATATGACTTGTAATTATCTTAATAAAGAATAGGCAAACTGTGTAATCAAATATAATATTTTATTAAACAAAAATATAATCACATTTCAATAAGGAATCCATTCATTCTTTTTGCGAGATCTGGTTTTCTTGCCAACAGATGTATCGGAAGCAGATGCAGCAGTAGAGGCAGAGGCCCCGTCTGGGGTAGAAGGTTTGAAACTCTCTAGAAGTTCTTTCGTGTCGATTTTTGGCACAGCCGAGGCCGGAATCTTCAAACCGGCCAGGGCCTTAACAAATTCTTTCCATTCCCTAGGTCTCCGATAGGACAGTATGTTGTGACAGGCGCTTAAGTTCTGCATTAGATCGACCATATACGTACCGGGTAACGGTTCTCCATGAAACACAAACTCTCCAAAGCCATTCCAGTAGGTTGTATTAGGGCTATGCAACATTTTCTGTAAAGTAATTTCGGTATATTTGTTTGATTTATCCTGTGCACTTTTCAAAATCTCGTCGTACACCCGATCTTCTGGGGTACTAGGAGACTGTTTGATCTCCCCTGGTGGCTCCTCCTTGCTCTCGGCAGGCATCAATAATGTCAGAGAACCGGTTTCTTTATCCACTTTTTTCACAAAGGTAAGGAATCTTTGCAAGACGGTCGTATAAAGTTTTACTTTTGCATCGACGCTCAAGTCACTGTTTTCAAGTATGAGTTTCATTTGTTTATCCAGTTCACTTTCCGTAGCACTTAAAAGGGCATTTGAAGCCAGGGGTTTCTGTTGCCATTGAGCCATTTGTTGTTGAGGGACCAGGTACATCTGTTAAACTAGTAATGAAAGGAATGGCTGCGCTTAATAGGGCTCAGAGAAACCCTCCTTTCTGATTTAAAAGGGCCTTTTTCTTTTTAACGGTAAGTCACTGATTTTTTTAACAGCGCAATGCTTCTTCAGCAAATTGAACTGTCTGGAAGTCAGGGGGACATTGCCTTTTAAAGTATTGAGAGCTTTTTCGGCCAAAACGTAAATAAAATTCTCAGGAGCTTCTCTCCTCTTTGGCAACAGGAGACCCTATGCAGGGTCATGAGCAGAGGGAGATTTCTTTTTATTCTGCACAACATGCCAGCTCTTTCTAAAATACTCGGAAAATCACGTCTTTATCTTTTCACGATGTACGCCTCAGGCCAGTCGGGAGGAAACATTCTGGTACGTAAATGAAATTCGTCAGGCATATGGGCTTTCAGATCCACCAACAGATAACCGTAAGGGGACGGCATAGCATCCTCAAAGGCCTCCAAGAAAAATGTAACCCTCCCAGGGTACATTTGACGCGCTAAATTGGTGATTTGCAGCTTGTCTCCCAGGGTTTTAAAGAGGGTCATGTAATGGGTATTCAGATTTATTGTTCTACTTTTCTTGCCTTGAAAAAAATAATTTTGGACCAAGTAAATGATGGACAAATTCCTGTGATGAGTATATTTTTTGAAGGCCCTCTCTATCTCTTGGCTATGGCTTGCCTGTTCCATCAAATCGTCGACAATCACCAAGTTAACTTGGTCAGGTGGCAGTAGTTCATCGTCACTTAAGGAGGCAGGTAATCCCTCCAAAAATTTGGTTTTGGGAAATTGGGCTAACAGTTCGTCGTACAGAGGCTGCTAACAGCTATGAAACCAGACTATATTGTCAGGGCGATGAGAAAGCACATGGTCTGCGTGCTCCAAAAGCTTTTTCAAATAATGCGATTTGCCTGAAAAGGAGGGTCCCGAGACTATTTTTGAGAATGGATGCTGAAGTCTTACATCAAAGCCCTCTTTAATATCCATAGGGGAGAGATATGAAATCAAGCAATAGAACCCTTTTGTTGTACATCACTCTGAATATTTTTCTGAGTGGACAATTTTGCAACGTCAGGGTCTTTTTGTTCCTATGAATCTGTGTGCCATGAACCGTTATTTCTTTCGTGAGATTTGTGTTCTACAAAACAATGCACTAGATCCATTAACGAGTATAGGTTTACCGCTTGAACCTTTTCGTGATTGAGAGTAATGCCCTTTACCTTCATGCAGACCTTGCCATTGAACGTTTTGTATGCGTAAGATTTTGGACCCCCAGAAATAAATTCTTGTATAAAGTCATCAGGATCTAGTTCGCTGGTGAGTTCGCCTAAATAGTCACCGAGCGGCTGCGTGTACTGTTCGGGCAAGGCTGTGAAGATAACGGAATCTGTATCATGATACAAAATCCTTGGCCCTAAACGATCCAGCGATTCGTACAATTTTAGGCAGGCATAGGCCGTTGTAAAAGCAGCGATCACCATATTGACGGGCCGGGGTAGAACGTATCTGGTGGCTGGTGGATGTTTGGGTTTCTGCACATGTACGGCACAGAGTGAACATCAATTTATTGCAAATTCTTAAAGGGAGGACTGGAAAATGCAAACTGCGAGGGGCAAACATGTTGATTTTAACGAGCCCAAAGTATTTCTTAAGATTGCCAAACTCCTCAAAAACAAAGGTTGGATGGCCGATTGGGTAGGTTTTTGTTTTGTTGACATAAGGGATTGTAAAATCATAATAATGCATTTACTCATCACCTTGAACCTTATGATATAATTTGATAGCGTTGGTGCACCCTCCATACAGGGCATCACGGAGATTGATAGGTTCAGGAAACTCAAAGCGCCTTAAGAAATCCTGAAGCTCCGATTCCTCATTTTTCATGCGTTCCCACTGATGTTCCCAAAGAGCTCTAACCGTCAGATTAAATTTTTCACGCAATTTCTTCAGTTTTTCGTCAAATGTTTTAAATAATTCGGCATAAGACGTATCCATGAGAGGATGCTTGGCTTGTGCATTGTAGCACTCTGGACAACTGTGATAAAAGCAGCCAGCAAACTCAAAGGCCGTCGGGACACAAGAAACTTTGGTGTAACCATCTAGATAAAATGACCCCATTTTTTCATCGTGATTCGGGGCATGTCGAATGTTTATTTTTTCCTTCTCAGAAAGGAACATTAGCCAATGAATAGAAGCATTAGAATAAGCTTTGTGAGTGCTTTTGTAATGATCACTCGGGATTATTCCAATTGCATTATCAGGCATGCAGTTTTTTCTGTACATGGACAGGCAGAGAGAAGCTAGGGTCATACACTGAAAAGGATCAATATTACCGATCCTGAGCACTTCCTCTCTAAATTTCATGCATGCTGTTCTCAAAATAACCCCGTCATTTCGACAATAGTATGCCATTTCTTGTCTAAAGTTGAAGGTACTGCTTTTAATCGAGTCATACCAAGACACAAAATCCTCTCTTTCTTGGCTCATCATGTGTTGAATGCCGTAATATTTAGGCTTGGGGTATGGTCTGATGTAATTTTGATTTTCAGCGGTGTTAAAGAAATGGGGAAAGTACCCTTTTTGAGCCTGGAATCCCAGGGCTTTGGGCATACTGCTCAATTTCATAGGTAAGAAGTTCAACGAGTCGCTAAATCTCAAGTTATAATCTTCTTCTATAAATCACATCAGTTTACTGCCCTGAGTTGTAACAAATGGAGTTTGCCCGCTCTCGACAAGCTATTTCATTAGGAAAGAGCCGTCATACCCCTTAGAACTGTGAGCTATGAACGTGTAATCTTGGTATTTCGGACATCGATATCTGTGAAAGAACTTTGCTACACAGTCCCCACCAGCCAAACTCCACGATTGACCGTTCCAATGCATGCAGTGGATGTAATTGGGGATGTGGTGACCGTCATCTTAACGGCACTCAAAATCGTAGAACATGTACTTTTCATGGACCAGTCTTTGCGGTAAGCTTTGAATAAAACACTGATGATTTTCATCCGGCTCTTTCATGACCACTCTACAAATGAGACAGTGTCTGGGGCGGCACTTGTGAGGATTTGAACCACCTTTCAAGCTGTATCTCTCGTAACAGAGAGCGCAGACTTTAAGAACGTTGCAGATACTTTCAGACTGACGCGTCTTTTCATTAAATTTCAGTGTTTTGTGGAGTTTGAAGCAAAACCTTGATCGACAGAAACGACAGTCGGGACATCGAAAAGCCTCCCCGTCAACCCGTCGACAGTCTGTTGATAAATAGACGTCACAGTGCTGTTTGCAGCGATGTCGTGACGGTATAGGATATTCCGTGTAGCAGAAATCGCAGATGTAGGAAAATCCCAGAAAGCCTTTTAGATTTAAAACTCTGTAATAATGCTCATTGTGCAAAAACAGTCTTTGGTTTTCTCCCCTGGGACACTTCAAATTTTAATAGAGCGCTAGGGTTCGGTTCCCGGTACTAGACGATAATTTAAATTCCTAGTAGCCTCTCAAATTTTTCTGAAAACGCTACTTTCTGATCCGGTGATAACCCGACCCTGACATGCAATTGCCGAACCTCTTGTTCACACAATTTCTGATTGTTTCTGAACCTATCGTTTAATACAGCCAGCAAACCCTTAGCAAAACAGCACTGATCATCCGGGTTGAAGGAGATCCATAGGTGCTTCCGTTTCTTTTGAATGATTATATCATTGAAAAGGGTACAGGCTTTACGCCTAGACCCCCCCGCCACCAGATGGAACTCTCACTACCTGAACGATTAGCATCAGACTGGAATCGGCTAAAATAGTAGCATGACTCTGGAGAAGTAATTCAATTTGGCTAAAAAAGTCCTCAACAGAAAGCATACCCGTGGGGGTTAGGGAAAAAACACTGGGGTGGAGAGATTCTGCACGTAATTCTAACTGAACTAGATCCTTAGGATTCAAAGTGCTCGTAAAACTGTCTAATATTTGCTGAAGGGTCTCGTGTATATGATTAAAAACTTTGGTGAATGAATCAAGTGTTTAGGCCTCAGAAAAATTGAAGCGGTGTATAATCATGATATTGTTAAATTTTGGACACTCCATTATAGACAAATTATTTAATCTAGAGGTGGAGGGCTGCGGGGAGGTTACTGACGGCTCTGGAGACAAAGGATTCACCGTATTTGTGGTAGATGGCTGGGGAGTTGGTTTCAAGACTCAAGTTTACCCCAGACAAATTAGTCACTCCTGATCCTGTCTGAGAATGTGAGGAGGAATTAAAGTTTTCCACTTTACTATTTACACTATCCTCGCTATTATAGTTGGTACTATAAACGGACTGATTTCTTAGAATGTTTGTAAGTTTTAAAGCTGCTGATGAGTCAAAGAAGCGTTTTTTAACAAAATGCTTCTCATGAGTGTTTTCTATCTTTATTTCAATATTAAATAGTAGAAGGAAATGGTCTGATAGACCGATATCAATGACCTGCTTTATATCAACTTTAAGTCCTTTAGCAATCACTAAGTCTAACGTATGACCTGCTTTATGTGTAGGTTGATTAACGAGCTGTCTTAAATCAAAAGAGTCCAGAAGGTTCATGAATTCTTTTACTTTTTGGTCACACTGATTGTCGATTTGAAAGTTAAAGTCGCCGACTATTAAGAGTGTGTCATAATTCGTAATTAAAATTGACATTAAGTCAGAGAATTCCTCAAAGAAAGATGCGTTATATTTAGGAGGTCTATACACGGATAATACTAGAACGTGAGAATCTCCATGAATAACAACGGCGAGATACTCAAAGGTGCCATATTTAATGTAAGGGGCAGAGCTGAATTCTATACGCGTTATTGGTATTCGTTATTTTTGTTAACGCCGCTCTGTGTGTACGTTTGTTCGATAAACTTAAAATGACACTTACTGCGATTGTACAAATCAGAGGAATCCCTTTGAGAAACTGTTTCGTGTTGTAAAGGATTTTCGTCTACAAAACAAAATGCATACGCTCTTTAAAATAACATTTCCCCATTCCAGCGCTTGCAGCGGCTCAAACAAAATGCAAGCTCTCTTTAAACAAGCAAGCACCACACACATGCACATGTGCATACACAAACACACACACATGCACGCACATACACACGAGCTCGTCTACACACACACACGTGCGCACACACACACAGCTCAACCGGTTAATTAACCCTGCAAGTTTTAATCCGTGTCACCCCTTTTCATCCCTAGTTTAAACGATAGAAGCATGGCAATATAAAAAATTCTATTTTATGGTAGCTAGACAGACTCTCGCACGTTATAGGCTATTTGTAACTACCTGAAGCGCTTTAACAAAGCACATGCACATTCCCTACACCAAGATGGATACAAACTTTTTCAAAATAGACAGCCGGTTCTCAAGATATGAAAATATAATCTCATAAATACAGGAACATCTTATAATATTCATTTAGCCCATGATTCAACAATACACATGACACGTCTAAAAATCATCTGGACTTTGGGGTGACTAGTCTGTATTAAAATAATTACTTTTCATTTAGCAAAATGGATGAAAGCGCATACACACTAGAGCGCTCATAATCATACGTATGCATACACGCATGAGCGCGCACACATATACAACAACAACAACATTTATTTATATAGCACATTTTCATACAAAAAAAATGTAGCTCAAAGTGCTTTACAAAATGAAGAATAGAAAAATAGAAGACACAATAAAAAATAAACATAAGTCAACATTAATTAACATAGAATAAGTAAAATCCGATGGCCAGGGTGGACAGAAAAAACAAAAAAAAACTCCAGCAGCTGGAGAAAAAGAGACCACCCAGTCCCCTCTATACACACATATTTATCATTTTTAAAAAAGGTTCTTACCTGATTCCTCATAATGAATCGGAGACTCTACTTGTATATAAATCACTAAGGAGAAAATTAAAGGATTCAGCCATACGTTTTTAAATAAAACTTTCTTATTGTATTCCTGGACATTTTCCATTACACACCCGTAATTATACGCATATATTCACTCACCCATGTCAGTCATGTGGTTAGTTAAGACACATTTATAGTCTCATTATCCCCTTTCATGAACGAATCAGACTGATAGAAACATGTCAATATAAAAGACTACAACTGATCATAAACATACATGTGCGCGCTTACACATGCCAATGTGCAAGCGCACGCTCCCGAGCTCATGCATACACACGTCCGCATGGACTAAATGCGGATAATCAAGCCATGCACATTTTTAACAAGATATCATTTTTTAAAAAAGGATTTTACCGTCTTCCGAGTCGTCTCGGATGTACAGATCTAAGGAAAAAATGTAAGGATTCAGACCTACGTTTTTTACGTTGTTTAACGCGTATAAGAATCATGAATAGGCCTTACCATGGTCCTGGGGATGAGGCTCTCTGCAGAATAGTCTGTATGAACGATAATTATATTTCATTTAGTCCTAGCCATAAATACTAGAAATCATTAAGAAGATCGTGATGACAAACTGTATTGGGAGAAATTCATCTTGTCATTCTTAGTTGCGAGCAGAGAGATGGGTTTGGGTTCCGGATGCAGCTTATTTATATACCGAAATGAGCAGTATTTTTTTAAATGCACCATGATCTGTGATAACAGATGTGTGCCCATCAGTTTAACTTGACATCCGTGTAATGTCAGTTGTCCGGGGTTTACATACATGCCTTTGGCCGGTCTCCGAAAAGCCTCCTTTGTAAGACGTAGATTTTCTTAAGTAGCTGCATGCCACAAGGTAAGGCAATTTTCACACTTCCCACTGGTTGCTCTGACCTGAGGTTAAAGGTCACAAACCTGCCTAAGCCGGGTCTCACCTGTTGCCTCTGAGATGTGAATCGCCCCACCTCCTCCCCCTTAGATTCACGTGAGCGCCGCATGTATTGGAAAAATGACTGCCGTATTCCTAAGGAATAGTGAAATGGCATTTTAAAGCTTTAAAGCTCCTTTCTCTATCCCAGATGTCCGATCTGATTAAGGCAATCTAACTTTTAAAAAAAACTAAATGCATTTCTTCATTATGGGAGGTTTAAAATGGGAGGTATTGGATAGAACCGGCTTGTTTTAGATATACTTTTATATAAATTATAATTATATTATTTAATATAATTGCAAATTATACAGCATAAGATAGATATGTTTTATACGTCTCAAACGTGATTTAAAAGGGAACTGCAGCATATTATTTAACTGTGTGTATGATTTTTAAAGGACTTATATTGAACTAGTTATCTCGTGTTTTACATGTTATCATTAAAGCCTTTAACTTTTAAAGATCCATCCGTCGTGGGAAAAGTAGCTGGTGTGTCCCCCGAAGAAGCGGGGTTTACGCCCAGCTGTTGACAAGCATGCGTGCGCAGGGACAAATGCAGCAGGGAGGTTGTCAGTTTCCTGGCCTGTAGCGGGCACTGGCTGATCTAGCTGGGCTCCAGGGCTCATACAGTTGGTAGACACGTGACTGTTCATGGCCGCATAGAGCTTCGGCACTGGCCTGCTCGCAGGCACGTGCAGGGGGCTGCCTGCTCTGAGAGTTTCTATGTAGACAGAGAGAGCTGGGCAGCTTGTATTTCTGTGTGCTTCAAACTATACGCACTTGCCTGCGTGTATGCGTAGACCAGAAACCAGAAAGGGGCGTGTCTTAAGGTCATCAAATGAAATTTGATTGACAGTTTGACAGAAGCCGCCTGACATAATACTACTCATGTTGAGTCACAGTGGCATGACAGAAGCACTGCTGCCTTGCAGTAAGGGGGTTACATCCAGGTGTCCCCATTTGGATTTTGTTTTCCTGGTGGGTTTCCTCCACATGCTTCAGTTTCCATCCAAAGGCTTGGAGGGGATTTGGTGATGTTAAATAGAAGCTACTAGTGTATGTTCGTGCTCTTATTTACTCTGTGATGAGCTAGTGACCCGTCCAGGGATTGTTCCTGCCTTACGCTTGATATTTGCTGGGATTGGTGCATCCTTGGATGGATGGATGGATGGATGGCTGGAATAATTAAACATGCATAATGAAAATTTTTCAGTCTTCCTTAAAAGTTTTGAAGTCTGTGTTCTAAACTTACAGCTAGTTTTACATTTATTACACACACTTATTTTGTGATGATTGGTTACATGGAGAAAGAAAATGGAAGAAGAGGAATTGGGTGTTGATATGTTTTACAGAAACAAAACAGTTGCAATAAATTACTCCATCGTGGGTTATGCCTGTCCCAGCAAGCATTGTGTGCAAGGCAGAAACAATCCATGGATGGGGTGCCAGCTCATCGCTACCGCTGTGCCAGCATGTCCCCACATGTTTAATGCATGCTTCAATGCATTTTATCATAAAAATGTATCAAGTATACATTTAGTATTATAATATGTTTAGTGAGCTGTAACATCATGAATGATTATGAATATTCTGTAGTGCTCAATGCCTGTACACTCCTGTCAGCATAAGAGAAAGCCTGTTTAAGAAGCACGTAGCAATGAACACTTAGAATACGAAACATTTAACATGCTACTTTAATTATAATGGGGTTTGAGAAACTCTAGAAATTTGAAAATTGATTTTAAAATTAAGTTTACAATGTTCTACTTTAATAACATAAAGTACAATATTAAAATGTGTGATAGTAATGAGACTTCAGACATCATAAAGGTTTGGTACAGCCACCCGTATATTATTTCCCAGCTACAAAAATTTTGTATTATTTGTTCATAAGACAGAGTCCAAAACAGAACTGATTATTTGGAGGTAAGATGATGGTTTTAAGGGCTGGGAAAGGAAATTATGTCATCTAGCCTGGCACCGGAAGTGATGTCATCAGAGGCACTGAAGCCGGAAGTGACGTTGTCAGAGGCGCTGGAACCTGGTGAGATTTCCCGGGAAAGGTCTGCAAGAAACTGAGAGAAACAGTCATTCCACTCTGCCACCCCCTGGTCGGGTGTAGTATTACAGTTCCCCTTTGTCTCCTAAAGGCACATGTGTGACAAGTGGAAATTTCATCTTGCTGACATTTCAACTTTAATCTCGACATAGACTTTTTTTTCAGATGATAAGCTGCACCTTTCTTTTCATGTCGACTTTGATATCTGATCATTTCTTTTTTATTTTGGGCATAACTTTCTGAGGCCTAGCCTATAAGAACCAGTATTTTTTAAAACATAGCTTTTTGTATGCATTTTGGACTTTCATCCACATAAAAACTATGCTTTAGGTCCCTAAAAACAGACCTTTGGAAAAACTCCTTCCAGGATGAAGATGTTTGGAAAGTCCATCTTCAGTGTTTACGTGTAGACCAGGAGTTTTTGTAACGTCAGTGTGTGTGCCATTATATGTTTTATTTACGTGAGGCAATTTCGTGCAATGGCGGGTATAGCTTAAATACTGCTGGTGTTAACGGCACTTTTTAGATGTTTGCATTTAAATGTACAATTCCTGTATCACTATTGTGAACTTCTCACCTCTAGAAGACACGGACACTCCTCCAAACCCCCCTCTTAAACGCTGATACAATGGAAATAAATGCAGTTTACCTCCTCTTTGCTCCCTTACTTGCTGGACTGGTGGTATTGCTCTGTCACGTGATATGCTTCTCGCATTGTGCTTTGTATACTTAAAAACCTGATCAGCACCTGTCCTTTTTGGCTCTTTGCTTTCTCTCTCACTCCACTGCTCCTGTTGGGTGTCCCGCACCTGACGTGCACCCCTATGATGAGGAAGATGTTTTTGCATTCTTTTAGCTGAGAGACGGAACTGTCTCTGTCTTCACATGGAGTTTGTTTTACTTCTGAAGGAGACATATGTTCGTTTGAAGTGTTAAAATAAAATTCCTGTCTCTACAATCTCCTGTGTTTCTGTGCAAATCTTTGACCGAAGTGTGACACTATATTGTGCAACAGAAGCGTCAGAATGAGCTATGGAGTTCACTGTAACATTCAACACTCCAACAACACGGACCAAGCCGTCAGCATCACCAGTTTTGAACAAGACCCGATCGGACACCTTAGTTGGTGGGACAACTTTGAGAGTGAAATGGTTGTTGCTGAACAATGGTGAGAGAAGTTTCATTTGTCAAGAACAAGAACATTTCTGCTGTCTTTGAGTGAGCTGCTTTACTGCCTGTTGTTTTGGCATGCTCTTGACAGTGAATTTTTGCGTTTTCATGCAGATGAAGATTAAAAAAAATGCTGTGCATGTGGATGGGATTTTCCTTTTTTAAGAACGAAGGAGGAGAGCTCCTGTTTTAAAATACACCTGGGTACTTGTGGACTAGGCCTATATTACTGAATCCTAAGCACAGAGCTGGCTTGTGCAAATATTTCATATAATGAAAGAAGCAAAATTAGTCCCATTTTTACATTTCTGAGGGATGAGTCACCCATAATATGAGTTGCCATTCCATCAAGCTAAGCAGCTAAACTCCCAGCTGCAGAGCAGCAGAAAAAAATAGCAAGCCTACAATGCTGTATAATAATTCCAACTAGAGCAGCAACAGTGAGTGAGCTACCTAAAATAATGATGTAAAATATCAATAATCAATTTGCACCTTCTGTCAGCAAGCACCACAACAGCCCAGGGCTACAATATGAAATACAAGTAAGACCATCTTAATGACTGGGCCTTTGTGATGACTCTGCAACTCAGCATTTTATATTATAATTTGTGATCACAGGTGAGCTGCATGTATTTTAAATGTGTAGCTTGAAAACATGCAGAGCTTAATAAAACAGTAGATCCATTTCTTGCAGTATGGGCGAAGACAAAGTGAAAAGATTTAGTATTTTCCTTTTTTCTTTTCGGAATTTAAGCAGTTCAAATCCAGTGCATAACAAAGATAAGCAGTAAAGTGACAGAGGGTAAAGAAAACAAACTGTTTAGGTTATTTAAAACTGAAAAATATAATTTTCAGAGTTGGACAGACTGTATAGTTTTCTCTGTAGCAATGGAAGTTAATTAAGCTCAGAAGGTTGATACCTACATGTTTCCTTACTTTTGTTGGTTTCTTATAAACCGTTCATCTGTATAAAAGCAGTGATGTGATAATCTGTGTTGCTACACAATCTGAAACATTATTTGGACAATATGGCACTGTATATTTTGCTATCATAATGGCAAGAAAAGGGCAATTAAAATTGAGAGGACAGACAGGCCATAATAACCCTTAAAAGTGTAAGTTGTTTCTTTAGAGAAATTGTAAAAAAAAGCCAAGGTTTAAATGAATTCAGTTTTCATACACCATTATAAGGGATTTGGAAAATGGAGTAAACTGACAAAACAGGTCTGGCAGACCTAGAGCCACAACTGAATTAGAAGACAAAATTCTGAGAGTCAACAGCTTGCATGATATGCAGTTGTGACCAAATATATTGGCACTGCAACAGTTTTTACAGATAATGCACTAATTCTTCCACAAAATGATCATTACAAAATTATTAATGTTAACATATGTATTTTATTTATTTGTATTGGAAGAACATAAAAAACCTGGGGAAACGCATATGAGAATACAGAGACACCAGTAGAACATGCATGCTGATCTTTCATAAGGTCTCTTCTCAGTTGCCCAGTTACTGCTAAGCATATGACTCAGTTGCAGAAGTACCACGTTTTTCTTGTAAATTTGATGGTAGAGAATCCCATAAATACGTTTTTGTGATAAATAATTTGTACACAGAAAAAAAAAACAAATAAGATATACAAATGCATTTAATCAAACTAACAAAACAACTAATGAATGTAGTGAATATCTGTATAATTTAAAGCTAAATGTAAATAAAACAGTACAATAGGGGGCAGATTTTAATGGACTAAGAAGACAACAGAATTTATAAGGGCTATTCAGTCAAAATCAAGAGAGTATTTTTACTTGTTACAGAAACATGGAGTACTTTTAGCTTAGCAAGTTATTCAGCAGAAGTATGTTAAGAAACACTACTGAGGCTCCTTTATACCAAGAAGAAGATGCCTGCATAATACTTTACTGGAACTGTGACAGCCAAGTCAGAGGTTTTTGTTCTTTTTAATTTTCTGTCTTTTTAGTCATTCTGGTTTGTGTGCAGACTATAGTGCCTATCTATCTATCTATCTATCTATCTATCTATCTATCTATCTATCTATCTATCTATCTATCTATCTATCTGTATGCTCTCGTGGTTCTCATCAATGAACGTCTATCATTACATGAAATATGTCATAATAATAGAATGGTCATCACACATTACTTTTTAGTAATTTTTTAGCATTCATTCTTTTTCAAACATATAGTAAATAAATATTGAACATTGTAGCAAAGAATGAGTTTTAATTTAAAAAATTCAGAGATATAAAATGCAACATAGATATTGGTGGCTACAGAACTAGATACAACTATGATAAAAATGAAAACTGATAATGAGCTGTGGCTGGGTGCAGGAATGACAGGTCTTCCAAATAGCAAAAGAAAGTTTTGGGTGCCAGCTGGGTTGTCCTTTTATTAACCGTGGACAAATGTAAAGTAAAGAAAAAGAAATAACTCTCTTCAGCATGCACCCTATGTACGAGAATAATTCCTGCTTATGGTTTATAAAGCCTTAAATAATCTTGCTCCATCTTATATATCAGAATGTCGGACGCCCTATATTCCAAATCGTAACCTTAAATCTTCAAATGAGTGTCTCCTTAGAATTCCAAGAGCAAAATTTAAAGGAAGTGGTGAGGCGGCCTTCTGCTGTTATGCACATAAATTCTGGAATAGCCTGCCAATAGGAATTCGCCAGGCTAATACAGTAGAGCACTTTAAAAAACTGCTAAAAACACATTACTTTAACATGGCCTTCTCATAACTTCACTTTAATTTAATCCTGATACTCTGTATGTTCAATTCAATATAATAAATATTCATGGTGGCTCTAAAATCTGTACTAACCCCTACTCTCTCTTCTGTTTCTTTTTCCGGTTTCTTTGATGATGCTCCAACATTGATGGACTGAAAGCCAGAAGTCTGCATGACCATAATCATCAAGTCCTCCCATGAGAATCCTAAATACAAAGAGGACTGTTTCATTTATGTGAGGTAGAAATCCCAGAGGCGACTAGGTGGTCTCATGGTCTGGAATCCCTGCAGATTTTATTTTTTTCTCCAGCAGTCTGGAGTTTTGTTTTGTTTTTTCTGTCCTCCCTGGCCATTGGACCTTACTCTCATTCTATGTTAATTAATGTTGACTTATTTTAATTTCTTACTATGTCTTTTATTTTTCTATTCTTCATTATGTAAAGCACTTTCAGCTACATTTTTTGTAAGAAAATGTGTTATATGAATAAATGTTGTTGTTGTTGTTGTTGAAATATAACAGATAAGGATTTTGCAATGCAGTCATTGCTAGTGGAGCTCCATCTGGTGCTTGCTCAGGCCAGTAAATTACATCTCCTTCTGGGATACCCGGAACTTTATGGTGGCTGGACTGGAAGGGACGGGCTTACCTGCCATGTGCAGGCGGCTTTTCAATTCTGTGGGGAAAGAAGGAGAAGACAGGGTTAGTAGCAGCACCCTCTTTCATCTTGGTTGGTTACTACACACATTGACTGAGCCTGTAACAAGGTCCTCCAATGCACATGTGTGACACAGCACCAGCCCCAGCTTAAACCTGGTGTGGCAAGCAGAAATGGCTATGAGGTTGTGGGACCTGGACAGGGCATTGGCATTGGCATGAAGGGCCCCACTTCAGTGCAGCACCTTGAACTAGTATGGCTGGAGATGGCAGCAGATGATCCAAGGGTTCGAATTTTGGTCGGAACAAAGCCACTGCAGTGGTGCATGGTCTGTCATGAGGGTGAATTCCTGGCCCATAAGGTAGTATTGGAGCTGCATGATGGTCCATTTGATGTTGAGTACCTCCATCACAAATCTTGTCTCCCGGTCCAGCAGTTTCCGGGGGTGGTAAATGATATGGTGTTCCACTTCGTCGACAACTTGGCTCAGCAGGGTGCCAAGGATGGTGTCAGAGACATCAGTCCGAAGGAGAAAAGGAAGAGGGAAATTATAAGACAGAAAAATCAGAGCGGAAATAAGGGCAGCCTTTAAGTCATAGAATGCAATTTCCATCACAGATTTCCATGTCATCTGTGCGGGGCCTTCTTCCTTGACAGTTCTGTGAAAGGCACAGTTCACTCAGACAAATTGAGAACAAACCTACAGCAGTCACATGCCATCCCTAAGAAAGCTTGTACCTGCCTCTTTCTTGGATGGGGCCTGTCTCTTATAGCGGCAACATTGGACCACTCCATTTTGATCTGTCCTCTACCTACCACATAGCCGAGTCATCTAACCTCAGTCAACCCGAAATAGCTCAGCTGGGGATTAATCCGGAGGCTGGTGCTGCAGATAGTGCAGAGGATGATCGTCACATACAATAGGCATTAATCCCAGGTCTTGGAATCGATGATGATGTCATCTATATAGGCAGCACTATAGGCATTGTGGAGTTGGAGCAGTCTATCCACCAGATTCTGAAAAGTTATTGGGACTGCCAGTGGCCACTAGAGGTGCTAAACACAGTCTTTTCTTTTCCCGCATTTGTCAAAGGAATCTGCCAGTAGCCTTTCATCATGTTGGGAGTTGACAGATACTGTACATTCCCTAGGTGCTCTAGGAGGTCTGCCCTTAGCATGGGATAGTCATTGAAGTAAGAAACCTGGTTGAGCTGACGGAAGTGTCAGCTGTTGGACTGCTGTTGGGCTTTGGGACCAATATGATCGGGAAGGACCATAGGCTGTGACTGGCCTCTATTTTACCAAGTTCCAGCCTGTGTTGTATCTATAGCCCCACTCTGCATTCACCCCTGGGAGACAATAAGACTGCTCTTGATAACACTCTGGTTTGGTAATGACATTGTTGGTGATCAGCACTGTTCACCCTGCCTTTGGATCCACAGCCTCCATGTCTGAGGTGATCACGGCCACTAATTCCTTCTTTTAGTGCGGTTTAAAAGTGTCCCCAAAGTTTAATTGTCAGGCGTCTTTGTAGACTCAGAACACACTTGTTTCGTTATATCTTTGTGAAAATGTTTACTTTATATTCCAGTAACCACTTGAATGACATCAAATCCATCTCGGCTTCTCTTACATATGCACCCAAACATCCATGAATGAAAATGTCATTATCTGAAAGTGCAATGTCATTTGAATATGAGTTGGCATTTCAACATGGTGGGATTTTTTTCTGACCTTACCCAAACTCCACTTTATGGTGAGAATGCAGACAGACTTCTTTTTTTGGTGCAAACACCGTTGGCATGGCCCTGCCAGATCTAAACACTTGCATGGAGAGTTACTTGCGTACTCAAGTGACTTTAGCTTCAGGTGGAAGTCCCACTTTATTTATGATGCCAACTGCCAAGCAGAGTTGGAAACAGTTGCTCATCAACAGTAATATATTGCCCTGGGTTGTAACTCAAAACACAGTTCAACAAAATGTTGTCAGATGTCCAAGATCGCATCAAATTCATTTTTGTCATTTTTCACACATTCTGCATGGGCATCAAAGCACAAATGCCACATGAGTCTAATTGCGGTCACGGGGCATTGTATCTTTGATTGCCGGTGCAACAAAAAGTTCTAACCAGGCACTAACCACAGTGACAACTGTGGTCATTGCTGCTCTTGTGAAAAGAATGGAGATAAATGCCATCAATTCAGAGAAGTAGAGGCAAGTTCATTGTACCAAATCTTTATTTGAAAACTAACAATGTCAGATTTTGGGGTGGGGGGTGTGGTGATATGTGTCCACAGCTCTTCCAGCAAAAGCCGTTTTTGTTTTAAATAAATAATCACCGCGCTCACGGCTTAATGAGGGGGCATGGTGGCTGTAGCATCTCAGGGCGATCTGCGGTGTGGGCGTTTCTCACCTAGTGCACAGGTGGGAGACTGCCCACATCCGTGATTGATCCTGGGGCTAATGTGCTGCAGCTGTCATGTCCTCTCTGCATATATAGAGAAGCCCAAGACAGTTAAGAAAAAAAGAAAAGGAAGATCAAAACGAGAAAAAGAAAAGAGAAGGAAACGGAGGTTGCAGGAAGCAGTGAGAAGAGAGAGAGAGAGAGAGAGAGAGAGCGAGAGCAAGTCGGTGCAGCAGGAAGCGAGCAAGAGCAAGCTTGCGGCAGTTGAGCAGACAGCCTGGGTGTTTGGCCAACACCTGGGAGAAGTAGTGGTTGTGGTCGCTCCCGCAGAGTTTGTTTCGAAGGGCAGGAGTGACCGGAAGGTGCAGTACTCTCCGCGGAAGGTAGCGGGAGTTGGGACTTGGGACGTGGTGTCCCCAGCGTGAGAGCCTTGGCCGTTAGGGGAATCCCAAGTAGCTGTCCAGAGGAGCCGACCGGAGCCAAGGATCGGTAAGGCAACTGACAGCAGAAGCAGGCACTGAGAAGGTCAGCTGCAGAGAACGCGTCTCGTCTGCTGTAAAGCCCAACCGGGAAAAGCAGGTGAGACACTAGTTTGAAAGAGACACCGGGCTTGGCATTGTTTTAAAGACTGCTCCTGATGAACGTTTTAACCTCGTTGTTTTCAGATTTTTCTAGTGTTAAAATTCACTTCAACTTCGTTTTAATGGATTATTTATTTATTGAACTCTTATGAATCACTGCACTATTCAATTGAAAACTTTGTTTTTGTTTGACTATTTTAAATAAAAGCACTTTGCACTTTTTACATCATCCCCTTTGCTATGTTGTTGCCTCACTGTCTAGCTCATCGGTAGCATTACTGACAGTATTGGGTTCAAGGGCTCCCGAACAGCGGATGGGAGCATGGAGCAGAACCCACATCATCACGGGGCTTTTGGGGGTCTTAGAGGGGTTGGGGCGACTGTGAAGATGACTGAAAGAATAAAATGGAATTAAGAAAAAATGCTGACTGTTACAAGTATTAAAAATTTACATTGGGTATTACAGAGTGAAATCAAATGTATGTTTTTATTATATAATAGAAATAATAACAACTCACTACTCAAAATGGGGAGAATCCAGGCTTAAACCCACAACTTCTTGATTATGAGGCAGCAGCTCTTACTTCTGCACCATCTTAGCAGACATGTTGGTTTTGTGTAGATTGATATCTGGACTTGGGTTTTTACTTATTGACAGCAACATGCAAATTGAATGATTTCTTTTTCTTTGGTTATATTCTTAAATAAAAGCACACTTGTTTTCTTATACCTTTTCTGAAAGTGTTTATTTGATATTTGGACTTCAGTCTTCACACATTATACACTTTGTCGGCATTTTGTCATTATTATATGAAGATGACAAATTTTCTGTTTTAGTTATGTGTTCAACATTTCTTGCCTCATATTTTCTGTCATCCTACATTTAATATATGTATCCCTATATTCACTCTATACAATTCAAAACACCTTACTGCTAGATAAAGAGACTTCACCGTCTGAATTGACTTTAGCAGCCTTGGTGTTGGGATGAGTGAGCAGGCCAGTGCTGATCAACACATTTGTAAAACAAAGAAACTGATGAGGAGGTGCGAAGGAATTTAAGGTGGCCCGGCATTACGTTTTTTTTGGTAGCTTCAAGGAATCTAGTGTTAACATTCTTTCTGATTTGACAGTTCGTTATCTTTGCCATAGTAATGCTGTAAATGATGAAAGTCTTCCATGTGAGATACTTGTATTTTGTTTCTTATTTTTTTTTTACTTTGATGAAACAAGAAGTATAAAAATATTCCTTAGCGCAGAGTTGTGTTTAGGTAAGTAGAATTTCCCTACACATATTTCAATCTTATATTTAATTGCCTGAACTCCTTATTTTATCCAGCATTTCCATTCATCTTTTTGTATCCCAAAATTTGGAAGCAATAGCAAAGTTTACAAACATGCTGGGTAAATAAACTGTGACACTCAACTAAGCAGATTTGGGATTTGTCTTCAATCAACAAAATCATTGCAGAATTAAAAATTGGGCAAATATTTGGCAGAAGACATTTACTTCAAATAAATGTTAAAGTTTTACCCAAATAAAACAAAGCAAAAATATTAAATACTAGTGGAACACATGGACCTCAGATCTTCAAATAAATGGAGATTAAAAAGGGTGAACTCCACCAATATAGTGATCAACTTGATTATGAATTTTGTACATGTAGTCACCATGTCCTGGAGGATTATCAATGGACACAAAAGATAAGGATCAAGTAATACTTTTACATTTTGGCAAAACAGTGTTTTGCTTTCCTTCTAAAAATAGTGCTCTTTAGTGAAGATATAATCAATCCAACTTTCCCAAGTAGTGTTCATCAAACTATAATATAAGGATAATAAAGTAATATTTTTTCGTGTGAGCAGGAGTTTAGAGCACTTAAAGACCTGCTACACGGATGGGCCAAAGTATCAGAACTCTGAATAATGTCTCCAAATTCAGGCTAGTTTTGTGGTTTCTCTTTGGTCTTTACTGAAGAAGTTTCTTAGTTTGGCTTAAAACCAAACAGTGGTCACAGGTCTTGATTTTCTCAAGGCATGCTGGTGTGTATGACTTGCTTTTGCAATGAAGCGTGTATCTTGTATCTGATGATCAGCAGATGCAGCAGCAGTTTTTCTTGTCATTCAGTGCATCAGCAACTGCTGCCATGTTTCTTTTCCTGTTAGCTATGTCATGCAAATGCATGTCAGATGAAATAGTGCATGCAACTCACATGAAACACAACATCCCCATCACTCTGCCGAGTTTTCTTTAATATCTTTTTGTCACTGGGGATGTTTTTGGTTCAGCTGTGTTGCATGGTGTTGCAGGACACTGTTTGTTTTTGGTTTGGGAGTGAGGTGGTGCAAACACCTCTCATGAAACACAATAACACAAGTCACACTGATGTTAATGTAATGCTGTTCTGATGCGTTTTCTTCATCTTTCCTTTGTTTTCTCGTCAGCTATGTCGCATAATGCACACACACTATCATGAAATTCATGTCAGCTAATGCGTATGACTGTGTCATCAATTGAAATGAGATGGAGTCAATGCCCAAATTTGGGGCTGCTGTGAACTGCACTTGCATTCTTGGAGCACAAAGTGTTAACTAAGACCAACATCATAAGAACATAAGAAATCTGACAAATGAATAGAGAGCATTCATTCCATCAAGCCTGTTTGTTTTCAAGGGCCATTGATTACACAATGGTGAAGTAAGATTAAGCTGGTGGAATATACAGCAAGCTGAGGCAAGGACAAGTCAGAAGATTTTATACTTAACAGTACACTACACCAGTGAGTCCTTATTGTATGTAATTTTGGTATTATTCTTACCAAAACAGTGCCAGAGATGAACTGCTAGACTCATTCTGGGACACACAGTGTAATATAAAGTAATTTTAAGAAGTAATATGACAGAAGTGGACAGCACAGCTACTTCACAGATCCATCATCCTAGGTTTGAATTCTACACCTAGATTCAGACCTGTGTTGACCTGAATTCAGTTATCTGTGTGTTTGCATTCTCCTCCATGTCTGAATAGGTTTTTCAATCAAATGCCCACATAACTGCATGTAAGATTAATTGGAGACTCCAGACTGGCTCTGTAGAAATGCAAGTGTTGGTTTGTGCATTAGTGAGCTCGTGGACTGGCACTCTGACATATAACAGTGTTTCCTTCCTTGCACTAGGTGCTGGTGAAATAAACTCTGGCAACAGTGACCCTGAATTGGATTAGACAGGTTTAAATATATTGTAATAGAAGTGTTAACAAATTTAATAGGGGAATATAGTTATAGTAAAATGGTTGTGACAATGATAGGGATGTGAGCAACACTGGAGCACCACATGGTGCAGTCCAGTATCATTGTCTTTACCCTGTACACTTCAGGCTATAAATATAACACCTAGTTAGACTGTATCTTCACAAAATATCTCAATTTTAACCTTCTTCACATTGCTGCTGGAATTTTCATTTTGCTCTAGACGTGCTACTTTTTTTGGCATGTCAGAGGACCAGGACTTGACAAAGTGTGGCTTGCCTCACTTGCACAGGCACAATGAAGGGGCAGTGGGAATAGGGGATGGGGAGAAAGAGAGCAATGATATTTCTATTTTATCCCTTATACCCTAATAACCATATTGTTATGACAACATAACAATACACTACATACCTGTATCACTTGGCAATAAAATGAAATCTGTGTTAAAGCTATCATATGTATGATGTACTACCTTAACCTACAAAATATAAACAAATGTTTAGAAGAAATATTTCCATGACCAAACAGAGAACTTGTGTGCTGTAATGCCAAAGGTCTTAATCATGAATTAAAAAGAAAGAAAGTATTCTCACACATGAGAAGATGGTATTCTTAGAGGAAACTAACTTATTGAGCAAGGACCAGTTTTGGTTGCAAAGAGAGCGGTCTGGCCAAATTTTTCACTCTAGGTATACAAGGAAAACCTGGGGTGTGAGAATCTTCATACAGAGAACTATCTCATTTGTAGCATCAGATGCAATATCTGATTCTGAAGGGCAATATGTTATGGTGACAGGCAATTTATCTAATACTAAAATTATTTTAATTACTATCTATGCACCTAACACAGATGATTGGGCTTTCTTCCAAAATGTATTTGCATCTATCCTTAATGTGAACAGTCACAAAATTAGAATGGCCGGGGACTTTAATTGTGTTTTAAATGCAGACCTAGATAGATCCTCAGATACAACCGCAAAAACATCTAACACTGCAAAGATAATTACACAATTTGTAATGAATCATAACTTATCTGACACATGGAGGTTTGTAAATCCTAACTTTCATTGTTACGTAAAAAATTATTATTTCCTCAGAGATAATAATTTTTTGCCCGCTGTGAAATCTTGTAAGTATGACGCTATCATTATCTCTGACCATGCCCCTCCATAATTATGGAGGTTAAATATAACACCAGGTCATGTCACTTGCACAAATTCTCAGTTGATTCTGCACTATTGATAAGGATAAGGGTGAGACAGATCATAGGAGTCAGCAAGAGAGCTTTGTTTTTTGCTGCAAAGAGAATTGTCTGCAACTGAAGAACAGCAAAACTGCAGGAACTTTTTTGTAGCATTCCCATCACAGGAACTCAGGTCATTTGTAGTCCCTAGTAGGTAGTTCCAGAGTTGGTTTATTTTTAGCTCCTACACCAGAGTATTTGCTTTTGTTCAATCTCCAATTATCGTAGGTGGGACTTGGGTGATGAATTGTGCAGATTGGGTGACCACAAACCACAGATGCGATTTTACAAATCTGTTAGTATTTTGGACTTTGAAGAGTTTTTGGCACTTCACACTGCCATCACTATTCATAGCTGCCTCCCTGGTGTGCTGCACCATGCACCTTATTTAAGTAATAATCTCCTATGTAAAGCTACTATCGCTTTGAAGCAATAAGTGGGGGGAGAGTCACCCTTGATTTCCCATGCATTTCGTACTTTGCACCTCATCCCCGTTCATAGCCTTCTCCCTGTTGTTCTGCACCTTGCAAAGCATTGAAGCAATGAGTGGCACTTTGCATTTTACATAAAGTTTACAGTTCCTGTTGTGTGGTGAGAATGCAACATATAAAAGTGCCCAGGGACCACAGGTGGCCATGGGCTTACATTGTACAGGAACTCATTAGTTTCTGAAAACAAAGTTCCTGTGTTGGGAAGGCATCTATCAACTTTCACCACACCAAACAGCACCAAACCCCCAAAGCCCTGTCACTATTCGGAGTGGAAGATGACATGGTGCGCTGCCAACAGTATTTGGGAGTCTATATCAAAGACAAGAGAAGTGAATAACTTTGATCATCTTGTTACAATGGCACCTGTCAAGGAGTGGAATATATTGGCAACAAGTGAACTGTCAGTGAAGGTGATGTGTTGGAAGGAGGAAAAATGAGTAAGTAAATTCTAAGTGACTTTGATAATGACCAGATTGCGATGTCTAGATCTCCAAAATGGGTTGTCTTGTGGGGTGTTCCTGGTATGCAGTGGTTAGCACCTACCAAAAGTGGACCAAGGAAGGACAACCAGTGAAACAGTGACAGGGTCATGGGTGCCCAAAGCTTAGATCATGTGCGTGTACATGTGCCACATTTACCTGGAGAAGACAGAGCAGGATGCACTATGGGAAGAAACCAAGCAAATAGAGGCAGAGTGATGCTCTGAGCAATTTTCTCTGCTAGGAAACCTTAGGTCCTGGCATTCACATGGATGTTACTTTGACATGTACCACCTACCTAAAGATTTTTGCAGACTGCATACATATACCCCTTAATGGCAATGGTATTCTTGATGGCAGTGGCCTCTCTCACCAAAATAATGTGCCCTGCCTCACTGTAAAAAGTGCTCATGAATGGTCTGAGGAACATGACAAAGAGTTCAAGGTGTTGCTTTCACCTCCAAATTCCCCATATCTGAAGCCTATTGAGAATCTGTAGGATGTCCTGGTAAAACAAATTTAACCCATAGAGCCCCAACCTCACAATTTACAAGAATGAAAGGGTCTGATGCTAATGTCTTGGTGCCAGATTCCACAGGATACCTTCAGAGGTCTTGTGGAGACCATGTCTCAATGGGCCAGAGCTGTTTTTGCTGCACAAGGAGGGTCTACCCATTATAAGGCAAATGTTTTTTTATAAGGCAAATGGTTTTAATGTCATGACTGATCATTGTGTGGGACACACTCTTGACCCCCTGGAAGTAGTAGTGAAAGAGAGAATGAAAACTAAACTGAGCTTAGTGCCATTATAAATAATGGTATACATCTTCCCTCTAACAGTGAAAACTTTCAGCCAACTAATTATTCAGCAGAGGTGTATACTACCACAAGGATGGAAATGTGACATTATTCAAATTCTTTTATGTAACCCTATGTAATCATTTCTGTGGCTGTTTGGCACCTGGTCAAGGCTGCTGGGTGTTGTGCTTATTTCCACAATGTAACCTGTAAGCAACGATAATAACTTATTTTTTAATAGCCCAAAATCACACAAGCAGTGCCACAATAGGCTTTTAACAGCCCCTCAGCCTTGACTTCCTAAGAAGATAAGAAAAACTGAAAAAAAAACCTACAGGGTATTTAGGGTGTGGAATGGGTGTCAAAAAATAGAATAAATACAATACACAAAACAGAACATAAGTAATCCTCTTCACAGATCTAAATGACCAATCTATCATTGCCACCTCAGTAATACAATACAATAATAATAGTACAAGTACAGAGCAAAATGCAAGAGCAGATTATATCAAATAAGAGGATTCAGATTAGTTCAGAGTCCAGGGGCCTCATGTATAAACGGTGCATATGCACAGAAATGTTGCGTAAGAACTTTTCCACGTTCAAATCGCAATGTATATATAGAGTTGGTCTCGTCCGATGCGAGAGATGGACGTCTGAAGTGGAGCTCCGCTAGCAGTGGTGCTATTTTTCATATTATTTGCTTATTATTCTGAGATATCCTGTATTTATTCAACCCGAGAGGGACCGCTACAGTATATGTAAACACATATAAACATGGCCAACAAGAAGGGGGGTCCGAAAGAATCGAAGACTAAAGCTACATCCAAGCTGCGATCAGCAAGCCCTAGTTCGAGATACGGCCTCTCAGAGACAGACCTGGATCAGATGGGCGAAAGTACAGACTCCTCGGGACCACGGTCAGCTACATCGTCGCCTGCTGAGAGCGAAAAGGGGAGCGAAGGTGCGATCGTGAGTGCAGATGTGGATAGCTCGCCGATTGGAGAGGATTACCTGAAACTGGAAAAGGCCGGGAGGTCCGCGGCTTCAGTTACGCAATCGCGGGACTGGAGCAGCGGGACACCGCTTCAGCAGAGTCTGCTGCTTCATCTACGGTACAAGAAGGCACATTTGAGCTATCTGAACTGAAAGTGTTGCTCGCTGAGCTCAGGCAAGATATAAAGAAAAGCGAGAAGGCTAATGAGAAAGCAACGGCAAAGGCACATGAGAGACTGAAACAGGAATGGAAACAGGAGATGAAACAGGCCAATGAATGTCTGCGACAGGAAATCCAACAGGCAAATGAAAGGCTGCGTCAAGAGGTACAGCTTGAACCGACAGGTGCTGGGTAAAATTGAAGAGCGCATTGAGAAAAACTCGGCTAAACTGAGCACGCTTGCTGATCGATTGGAGCATCTTAGTGAGACATTCACGAATCGGATCGAAATAGCGAACATCTAGCTGCCAGTGCCGAGGAAAGAGCAGTAAATGTCAGTTGAATGTAAAAACTCGGAGAAAAACTTGGAGACAGACTGGCTGCTTTAGAAGATGGGAATAGAAGGTATAATGTCAGAATTGAAGGCTTGCGGAGAATCGAAAGTTTAAACCGTGAAATTCGCAACTGAACTTTTTCTAAAATAATCGGGGCGACTTTAAAGCAGAATCTGAGATAGCAGCGGCTTACAGCAGACGGATCAAACACCGTCAGACCCGACCAAGATCTTTTATAGTCCGTTTTGAACGATTATCATTTAAGTTAGAGGTGATGGAACTCCTCAGGAAAAAAAAGGAAGATATTATATATGAAGATTGCCACATTCGCGTCTTCCCTGACTTCTCTCCAGCAACAGCTATCAAGCGCCGCCTTCTATAATATTAAACAGCGCTACGGCAAGCCAATGTCAAATCGGCCTCCTGTATCCGGCAAAACTGAAAGTGGAATGGCAGGGTCATTTCTATGTTTTCGCTAGCAAGGAGGAGGCAGAAAATGAGTTAAGAAAGCTGATCCGGGACTATTCTGATACATAATTGTGAGTCATGGCGGTAAATGATAAAGCTAGGATTAATAATCTACTGTCTGATCTATTTGTTTTTAAAATACGGGTTCTTTATCAGCATATATTCTCATATTCTTATATTATTATTACTTACTTATTACTTATCATTACTTAGTATTACTAGGGCTAAATGTTTATGTTTTATTGTGCTTAATTACGTTTTCCTCCTCTTTTTTTTTTCTTTTCTAATTATTTCATGTGTACCCTAAATGAGACTGTTCAATATCATACCCTTGGTTTGCTGTTATTGCTATTACTGCATTAAGACTTGTTATGCTTGTTTTGGACACATCTTTAACACCATCACCTGGGTTTATTATCTGGGGATATCATCTTAATGCACTAAAATTGATGAAGATTATATAGTATATATGTATATATGTATATATATATATATATATATATATATATATATATATATATATATATATATTAAGTGCAAAATTCTTTTCTTTCTTTTTCCTCTTTTAAAGACTATATTGGTAACAGATATCTCTATCTTTTAACCTTAAAGCGCCACTGCATGGGGGCTTGATGTGCTTTGGGCGTGCTCTGTCTCTGGGTATGTCAGAGGACTGGGACTGCATGAAGTGGGTTTTAGCCTCACCTGGGGAGGCAAAAAGGGAGGGTGGGGGTTTAAGGGGGGAAGAGAAAGAGAGCAGGCTTGATCTATATCTAATCTATCATCTCAATCTTTATAATTATAACTATCAACGTAATAATAAGCTGCATGGCAACAACTCTTGGGGGAATAGGAAATTAAGACCTAAACTATTTCACTTCCAGTTAAGACTATAATATGACACCAAAAACTCAGAATCAGTGTCTCCATGATGGGACAGTTAACCGTAAGCTGGAATGTTAAAGGCCTGAATCACGAATTAAAGAGAAAGAAAGTACTTTCTCACCTAACAGGTCTAAATGCTAAAATAGTATTTTTACAGGAAACCCACTTACTAAGTAAGGATCAGTTCCGGCTGCAAAAGACTGGACTGGCCAAATGTTCCATTCTAGTTTTACAAAGAAAACTAGAGGGGTGGGAATTCTCATACATAGAACAGTACCATTTGTAGCATCAGATGTAGTATTGGATCCTGAAGGGAGATATGTGATGGTCATGGGAGACTTATCTAACTGTAAAATGATTTTGATAAATGTTTATGCACCTAATGTTGATGATAAGGAATTTATACAAAATTTATTTGCATCCATTCCCAATCTGAACACTCATAAACTTATAATGGCTGGGGACTTTAATTGTGTTCTAAATCCACTTTTAGATAAGACTTCCTCCACAGGGGGAACGGCAACTAACACCGCAAAGATAATTACAAAGTTTATAACTGATCACAACTTATCAGATCCCTGGAGGTTTTTAAACCCAAATTCAAGAACATATTCTTTCTACTCACCAGTACATCATTGCTACTCAAGGATTGATTACTTCTTTATAGATAATAACTTCTTGCCTAAGATTAAATCTTGTAAATACGATGCTATTGTTATTTCAGACCATGCTCCGATGATCTTGGAGCTGAAATTACTAAGCCCCATACACTCACCCGCAGATGGCGTCTCAATCCGCTTCTATTAGCTGACGAGAATTGTACTGAATTTATATCCAAACAAATTGAATTCTTTCTAGAGACAAATACATCCCCTGAGATCTCTGCAGGAATACTCTGGGAAACTCTTAAGGCCTTCTTAAGAGGACAGATTATCTCATATCTTTCCCACAGAAATAAATCCGAGCGAAGAAAGTAGCAGAGATAAAAGCGAAATTACTAAAATAGATGAAGAACATGCCAGACTACCAAGCGAGACTCTACATAAGAGGAGGCAGGCTCTACATTCAGAATTAAACCTCTTGACAACTAAAGAAACCGAACAACTAATTTACAAATCCAGACATCATTATTATGAACATGGAGAAAGCTAATAAGCTTTTAGCGCAACAAATTCACAAGCAAGAAGTGCATAGCGCAATCTCGGTAATTACTAAAACGAATGGAGATAAAATCATCGAACACAAAAATATAATGTACACTTTTAGAGACTACTATAAATCCCTATATACTACTGAGTTTAAAGAAGACAATATACAATCTAATGCATTTCTGGATAAATTACAGATACCACAAATTGGCGCTATTAGTGTGGAGGAGCTCGATAAACCTCTGTCATTATCAGAATTACTGGATGCTATAAAGTCACTCCAAGGTGGAAAAGCAGCAGGCCCTGATGGCTACCCTGCAGAGTTTTACAAGAAATTCTCCGCTCAGCTAGCTCCCTCCTATTAGCAACATTTACAGAAGCCAGAGATAACCAATCTCTTCCACAAACCTTTCGCCAAGCACTAATCACTGTCTTTCCAAAACAAAATAAGGACTTATTACAATGTGCATCATACAGACCAATTTCACTTCTGAATAACGACGTTAAAATACTCTCTAAAATCATAGCTAGAAGGATGGAGAAAGTGCTCCCCTCAATAATATCACAAGACCAAACTGGATTTATTAGGGGCCGACACTTATCTTCAAATCTTGACGCCTGTTTAATGTAATATACTCACCAACTAAATCAAACACCCCAGAAATATTATTATCATTGGATGCAGAAAAAGCATTCGACATGATTGAATGGAAATACCTTTTACTATTTTGGAGAAGTTTGGGTTTGGCCCGAACATTTGTGCATGGATTAAATTACTGTATACTAACCCAGAAGCTTCAGTTTGCATCAATAACATTTGCTCAGACTACTTTAAACTAGAGCGTGGCACAAGACAAGGATGCCCTTTGTCACCACTGCTGTTTGCAATTGCCATTGAACCACTGGCAATACATTGTCGAAATACTGATCAGATAAAGGGGATTAGCAGAGAAGGACTGGAACAGAAAATCTCATTATATGCAGATGACATGGTACTGTATATATCGGACCCAGAAAATTCTGTGCCTGCAGTCTTAGCAGCACTCACAGAATTTCAAAAGCTCTCTGGTCTCAGAATTAATCTGAATAAAAGTGTACTCTTTCCGGTGAATTCGCAAGCATATAATATTAGATTAGACACCCTTCCTTTTATCATTGCAGAACAGTTTAAATACCTCGGGGTAAACATCACAAGTAAACATAAAGCTCTTTATCAACAAAATTTCGTCGTCTGTATGGAAAAAATTAAACAAGACTTGCATAGATGGTCAACCCTTCATCTCACACTAGCTGGAAGAATTAACACTGTTAAGATGAATATTCTTCCTAAGCTCCTTTTTTTTATTTCAAAACATACCAATATACATTAATAAATCGTTCTTTAAGCAATTAGATTCAACAATAACCTCATTTATTTGGAATTCTAAACATCCACGCATCAAAAGAGCGACCCTACAAAGACAAAAGGCAGAAGGCGGCATGGCTCTACCTAACTTCCAGTTTTATTACTGGGCAAATATACAGTCGATAAGAACCTGGACACAAATAGAAGAACATACACAGGCATGGACCGCAATAGAAGTAAAATCCTGCAGTACTTCTTTGTATTCCTTGCTTTGTGCTCCAATAAACACACGTTATCGGCAATACACTAATAACCCAATTGTGCTCCACTCACTTAGAATCTGGAACCAATGTAGAAAGCATTTTAAGACGGAGAAGCTTCTTTCTGTGGCACACCTGCAAAAGAACCACCTCTTTCAACCCTCACAAACATATGCAGTTTTTATATCTGGAAAAATTTGGAATTAACTTGCTTAGAGATCTTTATATAGACAACGTCTTTGCATCCTATGAACAATTACATTCCAAATTTAACATTCCAGCTACAAATTTCTTTCACTATCTTCAAATCAGGAACTTTGTTAAACAGAACCTTCCAGATTTTCCTCATCTTGCACCCTCATCCACGCTGGAAAAATTATTGCTCAATTTCAAGGAGTTAGACTCCATCTCTACAATATATAAAATCCTTTTACAATCCCTTCCTTTCAAAGATCCAAGAGGACACTGGGAAAATGACCTCTCAATTAATATATCAGAAAAGGAGTGGAAAGTAGCAATGCAGAGAATTCACTCAAGCTCCATATGCAAAGCATACAATTATACAACTCAAAATTATATATCGAGCACATCTGTCTCGACTAAAACTCTCAAAATGTTTCCAGGGCATGATCCAACCTGCGACCGTTGCAACCAAGCCCCAGCCTCACTAGGTCACATGTTCTGGGCCTGCTCCAAATTAACATTATTCTGGACAAAAATTTTTAATTACCTCTCAGACAGTCTTGGACTCACAATCCCTCCTAACCCATTAACAGCTGTGTTTGGGGTTCTTCCAGAGGGTCTTAAAGTGGAGAAAGACAAACAAATTGTGATTGCATTCACTACACTGTTGGCACGCAGACTTATTCTGATAAACTGGAAGAACCCAAACTCTCCTCTTTTAAGTCAGTGGGAAACTGATGTGTTATATTATTTAAAATTGGAAAAAATCAAATACTCAGTTAGAGGATCTGTGCAGACTTTTTCAAAACATGGCAGGATCTAATCAGTAATATTTTGAAATGATTTTATAAAGCACAGAGAATTTGTTGATTTAGGTATTTTTAAAAGCCTTAAATTTTACACCGTTTGGCTTGCTCTCTCTCTCAAGGGTGGGGATCGATCTGTTCTTAGCATAATTCTTTTTTTTTTTTTTTTTTGTAAAAACTTGATTGCTATGTATTGATTGTAATAAAATTAATAAATAAAAAAAAAAAAAAAAAAAATCGCAATGTATAAAACCTACACTTGGCGTAAAGCCACGCAGTTTTCCATGGTACCTCATGCCTTGTCGTACACAAGTTCTCCGCTCGGTTTTGCAGACTGGCGGCACCCAGCGCTAAAGCAATGGTACTGTTCCTGTGTGATTACTCATTATTTTCATGACGCGCTTTATAAATACACCGAAACTAACCGCATATTGTTTATTAGTGTAATGCATCTGGTTGTAATTAACTCGTAATAATATAATGGTCCAGGGAACAGCCATAGTATTCCAAATACCATAACTGCTTTAGCGTTGTTACTCTCACTGCACCTTCCTCTTCTTCTTATTTTTCTTCTTCTTTTTTCAGCTCCTCCCGTTAGGAGTTGCCACAGCGGATCATCTTTTTCCATATTACTCTCACTGCACCACTCGGAGTATTTATATCACTGTATCTGAGTGTGAATCACAGCAGCAGCTGATCGGAAAGAGAATTATCGGTATACAGCTTCAAGGACACGCTGTCTCAGCCACTGCAAAATGTTTTAAAGCCTTTCCTGTACAGACCTCGTGGTTCAGAAACAGTTTCAGCCCAAGAACTTTAAATGCACTCAATCAAGTGCTCCTTGTAGAACTATTTGTACTTATAAGTACAATCACCCCACTGTAAACTTGCACTATAGTTATAATATCGCACAACCTGAGCCTCTTTATAAAGCGCGTATTTACATATGATGACGATACCATTTTTAAGGTGAAATGCAGCAAAATATGTTTGTTAAATTATACAGATAAAACTTTAACTTCATTTAAATAATCTATATTCTTCACTGGTAGTGTCGTTATGATAGAATAATTAAACATGTACTACGAAGATATTTCAATGTTCTTTAAACGTTTTGAAGAATTGGCGCTAAGCTTACAGATGGCTTAACGTCTATTACAGAGCTGATTGTATGGCGATCGGTTACTTGGGGAAAGAAAAGCACTGACTGCAGTGACGGCTACGCCAATATATATTGAATATAAAACAGAAAGAGAAAATAACAACACAGCAAAAAACGCAGCGACAAATTTCAGCAAAAGTTAAATGCTTGTGTCATGAGCACGAGGCGGCTATGCAGTGTCTGCAACTGACGTGGCCATCCACCATGCATAAAGTACCTTACTGACATTGGCGGGTGAAGGAGCCACCGATTCTTCATCTGCCCAGTGCCACCACAAGCCTAGAGCCGCCCCTGAGTACTGCTGCAATAAATTATTTCATCGAAGTGAAACACATGTTTAATAACGTGCTTTAACTCCTATCATCATGAAAATGACATCACGTATACATCTCAGTATTTTAGTTATTCAGAGAGCTGTAATATCACGAATGTAATGGATTCTGTGTCCAGTTGGAGGAAGAGAGCCGGTTTAAGAAGCAAGTAGTGATTCACACACATAGAGCACATAGAAAATCAAATACAAAACAAAGCATTTAACGTGCTACTTTAATTACGATGTGATTTGAGAAACTGGTTAATTAAACGATTTTAAGATGAAGTTTATGATGTTCTACTTTAATGACAAAATAAACTATGTGATTAAAGTGGAAATGTCGAGATTGAAGTTGACATTTCGTGCTTTTTCCCCACCGTGTGCCTTTTTTCTCTGTACCTTAATAAGCTTTCATATGACACTCAGACAGTGGGCTTACAACTCGGCTTTTCACGGTGACTTTGATATGTGACTTCTTTTTTATTTCCGGCACTGTGCGATTTTGTGGATGTGAGCTTTCAAGTTTCTCCAACACGCTATGTCACTCGATCAACTTCCTTTTGTTGATTATACCACGGTTTATTTGAACAAATAGTATGTTTTCCTTTGCCTCCACATGGTATTCACTGAAATTCTTATATTTTCCCCCGTGCTTTTCCCATTGTCTTTTCACAGAAGGCTGCGCTTAAGGGCAATTTATATTATTTTTCATATTCAAAGAGGCGTAATTCTGGGAGGAGTTGGGGCGTTACATAAAGCGCGTGCACGAGCGTTAGTTTTCATGCTGATCGGGATTTATGTAGCGGAAGAACGTGGAAGTTGGAGTACGCACAGATTCCTGCATCTGGATTTTTCTGTGCGTAAGCACATTTCGGCTTTTGTGCTTACGCCATGTTATAGTACGAGTTCTATGCACGGCATTATACATGAGGCCCCTGGAGACTGGCCAACAACCTGCCTTCCCCCTACTGGCCATTCCACAGCCGAGTCAGTGCTGGGCTGGCCAATCTGATTAAAGGATCCTTCTACCCGATGATTCCAGTTCTCTTTTATCAGAGATGACTTTTCCATAGGCAGGCAAACAACTTGGCAGTAGGACAGTGGCACCAAGTGGCACATTTGAGCACCAAGAAGAAAGATACAATAGGTGAGGGTTAGTAACAAATTACAACTATCATATTACTTATGTTTTAGTACTAATGAGAGAAAGAGAGCAATGCTATTTCTATTTTATCCCTTATACCCCAATAACCATATTGTTATGAGTTAACAATATACTTCATAGCTGTATGCACAGTTAACCAGCAGCTCTACTCTGGGTATACTAAACTGGGCACCTCACATGCTAGCAGGCAGACCATTCCACAGTTCTGTGTCCCTATAACTAAAAGCTTAACCTTCCACTGTTATTTTATTAATCCTTGGAATGATGAGCAGATTGGCATTGTGAGATCTTAACGTGCACACAGATTTGTAAGTAATGATAAGTTCAGATAAGTAAGCAGGACGCTGACCATGTAAGGCTTTATATGTTTAAATATTAAAGAAGGATTTTGAAATCTGCCCTATACTTAACCAGAAGCCAGCGTAAGAATTTAAGATCTGGAGTAATGTGTTTGTTTTTTCTTGTTCTTGTCGCAAGATGTAATACAGAAACTGGAGTTCCCTGTGTTTATATAGACACTAGGACAGATGCAACATTGGGAAATCTTTAAGTGAGACATCTTAAAAGTAAAAAAATGAATAGACCTCTTCAGGCTAAGATTCATTTGGCAAGAGAGGAGAACAATGTATGTTCAAGATCTTTGGATAAGATAACTGTCCAACAAAGTTTTTTGAAGTTTCTGATGAGTTTTTAAATACAATATGGGTCTTTAGACAGGTTGTTTGCGTCAGTCGGAGAGAGATGCAAACAATCCTCATATCTGGTCATAAAACTCTTTCACACAGAGAATTAGGTAGACTACATTAGATGATCTGCAGGAAAATTATCCCTTTATGTGTTGTTGGCAGTGTGGTATAACTACACAGTCTGTATTATAATTGTGAGCACATGTTTTACATCATTTCTGTAGGCAGGGAGATGTGCCATTTTCTGCTGGTGCACTTAGGGAGCTTCAGACAATTAGTTGCTGCAGGTTTGGCAGTTGTCTGTATGCCAGGAAGGGAGATTCTGGAAATACAGTTTTCAGCGTTTCATCATTCTTTAGCATTGGTTGAAGTACTTTTATCATTTTTTGAAGTGCTTCAAAATGTGGGTCATAGATGACAACAAGGGGAATGTGGTTCTTGTTTTGTTTGTTTTTATATTTGAGAAGGTTGTCTCTGGGTGTGGCAGTAGCTCTTCTTATTTGAGAGTCTGTTGTTTTGGGGGTATAGCTTTGTCTGATGAAATCTTGTCTAAGCTCCTGCAGTCGTTTATCCTAGTCTGTCGGGTCTGAGCAAATGTGGTTGTATTGTATAGCTTGGCTGAAAATAATGGAGAAAAATAGAAGTTACAAGGGTGTTATCTTTCAGTTTAATGGTAGGGTCAAGGAAGCTGATTTTTTGCTTTTTTGAGTAATACAGATTCAGCTTTGTGTTGGGGTGGAAAGAATTATATGAAAATGGAGGAGGTTCTTCACACTGGAAGTCTAGATTATGAAGATGTCTTCTATGTAACAGTGATATAACATTGGTTATAAGATGCACATTGAAATAAAATCTTCCTCCCATTTTGCCATAAATAGGTTTGCATAGTGAGGTGCAAACCGACAGCCAATTGCAGTCCCTATTTGTTGCAAGTAAAAGTCTTGTTCAAATGAGAATAAATTATGTGTCAGAGTGAATTTTATAATTTCTATTACTGACTTTGTGGTTAAATTATGTTGTCTGAGGTACATTTCACATGCCAATATGCCATCATCACGGGGGATGTTTGCTTAAAGTGCCTCAACTTCCATTCTGCCCAATAAGGTTCCCTCAGGTAAAGGGCCTATAGCAGGCAGTTTTTTTTAAGAAATCAGTAGTGCCCTGGATGTAGCTGGTTATATTGTGCTCCACCCAACCTGAAACATTTTCTGTAAGGGAGCCAATTCCTGAGATTATAGGCCTTCCTGGGTTCCCTTCTTTGTTGATATTAGGAAGCATGTAGAAGTAATCCATTTTGGGGTTCTCAGGAATTAAACTGTTTACATGATCCCTGATGTCAAGAGGAAAGCTATTTAGTATCTTTTATAGTTCCTTCTTGTAGAGATCTGTGGGGTCTTCCTGTAGTTTGTAATAATGCATAGTATTGGACAATTGTCTTTATGTCTCCTGTATATAGTCTAATGTGTTCATGACATTTTGTGCTTCCTGTATGTAGTCTGATATGTTTATGATAACTAAGGCATGGAGGGCACATGGTTTTAAACCGTGCCTTATGTGCCCAGTAACATGAAAGACAACATGCTCTATTAACTGTGCAGCGCCGTTCGTTTAAAGCATACTGAAGAAGAAGTAAAGCATCTTTAAATATAGAAACAACTAAAGTTTGACAAGATAAGCTACGTTTAGAGAATATACATTTTTTCTAATTTTTTGCCTTTTATTCTGCATATGTAACAACATTTTTTCTTTAATCTTGTGTGAACTATTTGCTTTAAATTTTCAGTAAAGAGCAGGCCTGATCTATACCTAATCTGTCCTCTCAGTTTTTATAATTATAATAAGAGTATAAAATGACATAAAAAACTCAGAATCAGTGTCTCCATGATGGGAAAGTTAACTTCGTAAGCTGGAATGTTAAAGGCCTGAATCACGAATTAAAGAGAAAGAAAGTACTCTCTCACCTAACAGGTCTAAATGCTAAAATAGTATTTTTACAGGAAACCCACTTAATAAGCAAGGATCAGTTCCGGCTGCAAAAAGACTGGACTGGCCAAATGTTCCATTCTAGCTTTACAAAGAAAACTAGAGGTGTGGGAATTCTCATACATAGAACTGTTCCATTTGTAGCATCAGATGTAGTATTGGATCCTGAAGGGAGATATGTAATGGTTATGGGATACTTATCTAACTGTAAAATGATCTTGATATATGTTTATGCACCTAATGTTGATGATAAGGAATTTATACAAAATTTATTTGCATCCATTCCCAATCTGAACACTCATAAAGTTATAATGGCTGGGGACTTTAATTGTGTTCTAAATCTACTTTTAGATAGGACTTCCTCCACAGGGGGAACGGCATCTAATACTGCAAAAATAATTACAAAGTTTATAACTGATCACAACTTATCAGACCCCTGGAGGTTTTTAAACCCAAATTCAAGAACATATTCTTTCTACTCACCAGTACATCATTGTTACTCAAGGATCGATTACTTCTTTATAGACAATAACTTCTTGCCTAAGATTAAATCTTGCAAATACAATGCTATTGTTATTTCTGACCATGCACCTATGATCTTGGAGCTAAAATCACTAAGCCCCATGCACTCACCCCGATGGCTCAACCCGCTTCTATTAGCTGATGAGAATTGTACTGAATTTATATCCAAACAAATCAAATTCTTTCTAGAGACAAATGCATCCCCCGAGATCTCTGCAGGAATACTCTAGGAAACTCTTAAGGCTTTATTAAGAGGACAGATTATCTCATTTCTTTCCCACAGAAACAAATCCGAGGCCAAGAAAGTAGCAGAGGTAAAAAGTGAAATTACTAAAATAGGTGAAGACGACGCCAGACTACCAAGAGAGACTCTACATAGGAGAAGGCAGGCTCTACATTCGGAATTAAACCTCTTGACAACTAAAGAAACTGAACAACTAATCTACAAATCCAGACATGATTACTATGAACATGGGGAGAAAGCTAATAAGCTTTTAGCTCAACAAATTCACAAGCAAGAAGTGCGCAACGCAATCTCGGTAATCACTAGCACGAACGGAGGTAAAATCGTCGAACACCAAAATATAATGCGCACTTTCAGAGACTACTATAAATCCCTATATACTACTGAGTTTAAGGAAGACAATACACAATCTAATGGATTTCTGGATACATTACAGATACCACAAATAGACGCTTCTAGTGTGGAGGAACTTGATAAACCTCTGGCGTTATCAGAATTACTAGATGCTATAAACTCACTCCAAGGCGGGAAAGCAGCAGGCCCTGATGGCTACCCTGCAGAAGTTTACAAGAAATTCTCCACTCAGCTAGCTCCCCTCCTATTAGCAACATTTACAGAAGCCAGAGATAAACAATCTCTTCCACAAATCTTTCGCCAAGCACTAATCACTGTCTTTCCAAAACAAAATAAGGACTTATTACAATGTGCATCATACAGACCAATTTCACTTCTGAATAACGACGTTAAAATACTCTCTAAAATCTTAGCCAGAAGGATGGAGAAAGTGCACCCCTCGGTAATATCACAATACCAAACTGGATTTATTAGGGGCCGGCCCTTATCTTCAAATGTTCGACGTCTGTTTAATATAATATACTCACCAACTAAATCCAACACCCCAGAAATATTATTATCATTGGATGCAGTAAAAGCATTCGACATGATTGAATGGAAATACCTTTTTACTATATTGGAGAAGTTGGGTTTGGTCCAAACATTTGTGCATGGATTAAATTACTGTATACTAACCCAGAAGCTTCAGTTTGCATCAACAACATTTGCTCAGACTACTTTGCTGCTGCTGTTTGCGATTGCCATTGAACCACTGGCAATACATTGTCGAAATACTGATCAGATAAAGGGGATTAGCAGAGAAGGACTGGAACAGAAAATCTCATTATATGCAGATGACATGGTACTGTATATATCAGACCCAGAAAATTCTGTGCCTGCAGTCTTAGCAGCACTCACAGAATTTCAAAAGATCTCTGGTCTCAGAATTCATCTGAATAAAAGTGTACTCTTTTCAGTGAACTCTCAAGCATATAATATTAGATGAGATGCCCTACCTTTTACCATTGCAGAACAGTTTAAATACCTAGGGGTAAACATTACAAGTAAACATAAAGCTCTATATAAACAAAATTTTGCCGTCTGCATGGAAAAAATTAAACAAGACTTGCATAGATGGTCAACCCTTCATCTCACACTAGCTGGAAGAATTAACACTGTTAAGATGAATATTCTTCCTAAACTTTTTTTATTTCAAAACATCCCAATATACATTAATAAATCATTTTTAGGCAATTAGATTCAACAATAACCTCATTTATTTGGAATTCAAAACATCCACGCATCAAAAGAGCGACCTTACAAAGACAAAAGGCAGAAGGCGGCATGGCTCTACCTAACTTCCAGTTTTATTACTGGGCAGCAAATATACAGGCGATAAGAACCTGGACGCAAATAGAAGAACATACACAGGCTTGGTCTGCAATAGAAGTAAAATCCTGCAGTACTTCTTTGTAATCCTTGCTCTGTGCTCCAATAAACACACGTTACTAATAACCCAATTGTGCTCCACTCACTAAGAATCTGGAACCAATGTAGAAAGCATTTTAAGATGGAGAAGCTTCTATCTGTGGCACCCCTGCAAGAGAACCACCTCTTTCAACCTTCACAAACATATGCAGTTTTTAATATCTGGAAAAAATTTTGAATTAACTTGCTTAGAGATCTTTATATAGACAACGTCTTTGCATCCTATCAACAATTACATTCCAAATTTAACATTCCAGCTACACATTTGTTTCACTATCTTCAAATCAGAAACTTTGTTAAACAAAACCTTCCAGATTTTCCTCATCTTGCACCCTCATTCATGCTGGAAAAAATATTGCTCAATCTCAAGGACTTAGACTCCATCTCTACAATATATAAAATCATTTTACAATCCCTCCCGTTCAAAGATCCAAGAGGACACTGGGAAAAAGATCTTTCAATTAATATATCAGAAAAGGAGTGGAAAGTAGCAATGCAGAGAATTCACTCGAGCTCCATATGCGCAAAGTATACAATTATACAACTCAAAATTATATATCGAGCACATCTGTCTCGACTAAAACTCTCCAAAATGTTTCCAGGGCATGATCCAACCTGCGAACACTGCAACCAAGTCCCAGCCTCATTGGGTCACATGTTCTGGTCCTGCACCAAATTAACATTATTCTGGACAAACATTTTTATTTACCTTTCAGATTGCCTTGGAATCACAATCCCTCCTAACCCATTACCAGCTGTGTTTGGTGTTCTTCCAGATGGGTTTAAAGCGGAGAAAGACAAACAAATTGTGATTGCATTCACTACACTTTTGGCAGGCAGATTTATTCTCATAAACTGGAAGAACCCAAACTCTCCTCTTTTAAGTCAGTGGGAAATCGATGTGTTATATTATTTGAAGTTGGAAAAAATCAAATACTCAGTTAGAGGATCCGTACAGACTTTTTTCAAAACATGGCAGGATCTAATCAGTAATATTTTAAAATAAGTTCATAAAGCACAGAGAATTTATTAATTTAGGTGTGTTTACAACTCTCTCTTATGCTCTCTCTCTCTTATGCTCGCTCTCTCTCAGGGGTGGGGATCGATCTGTTCTTAACTTAATTTTTCTCTTTGTAAAAACTTGATTGCTTTGTATGGATTGTAATAAAATTAATAAAAAATAAATAAAATGGCACGTTGTTTACCCATGCTTGATCCAGCCTTATGCACCCGCAGCTACACTAAAAGTTTAAAACCTGCCTAAGATTAAAAGTTTAAAACCTTCCTAAGATTAAAAGAAAGAAACTTGAGTGTTTTAAGCCTGGCGTCGGTCTGCGATGGAAGAAAACAATGACAACCTGAAAGACTTGACAGGTACTTTTAATCTTTGTCTTTCAATCGGAGTTGAACATTTGAGAGAATTGCTAGCGATCCTTGTGTGACTGTATAAACAAAAATAAAGGAGCTTAAATACCACAAAGGGAATCTGTCCTGGTGTATGATTGACATGACATCTCTACCCGGAAGCCTGAGGTGACCTCAAACTCTGCACGGAATCCTAAGTGACCTGAGTGGTTACCCCAATGATTTTGATGCAACAGAGGATACCATCTCCAAGACAACAAGCAGTTCACTGTACCAGAGCAGCATGGGTTAATCTCTGGACAAATGCAACTGCCCCCTTCATTTCCACAGTGCCGACTAGAAAATCGTATAAAGGGATCATTTTCCTGCAGGTCATCTAATGGGGTCTGTCTAATTCAGGTTCCACATCAAGCATGACAACACAGATGTTCCTGTAGCAGCCCACTTCAACAGCCATAGACTCTGTGAGAGAGACTTTAAAGTCACAGTGCTTACGGGCAACTTTAGAACACAGCAAGAGAGAAAAGAATGAGAAGTTAAACTCAAGCTAAAATTTTACTCATTACAACATGGTTTAAATAGAGACAAGAGTTTTATGGCTAGATATTAGGCATGTTTGCATCTCTCGGACTGACGCAGACAACCTGTCTAAAGACCCCCATTGTATTGAAAAACTCATCAGAAACTTCAAATGACATTGTTGGACAGTTATCTTATCCAAAGATCTTGACCATACATTGTTCTCCTCTCTTGCCAAATGAATCTTAGCCTTAAGAGGTCTATTAATTTTTTACATTTAAGATGTCTCACCCAAAGTTACATCTTCCCTAGTGGGTATATAAACACAGGGAACTCCAGTTTCTGTATTGCATCTTGCCTGAAGAAGGGACCTCAGTTACCTTGAAAGCTTACATATTGTAAGCTTTTTAGTTATCTAATAAAAGGTGTCATTTTGCTTGACTTCTCACTACATTCATTATGGCTAACACAGTACAACAGCCTAGTACTAATTGTTCTTGTCATAATTCTTGCAGCAGCATTTTGCGTTAACTGAAAGCTGTGTAAAGAACAATTTGAACATCCAGTGAACACCGCATTGCAGTAGTCAATCCTACTTGAAATAAATGCATGAATTAATTTGTCAGTTACAGAAGCTCTGAACCGAACAGTGAAAAAAATTATGGGATAATAATAATAATAATACATTTTATTTATACAAGGCGCATTTCTGAGAATTCAAGGACACCAACCCTCATCTCGTACGTATGTCAAAATATCTCGTACTTACAGGATACTTTCACGAACGTACGGGATAGTTTCATGTATGTATGTATGAGATAAAGTTAGATTAAAAAATTACAAAAGTGTGCTTCGGGGCTACCTAATTACTCCTTTACCAAGACTTCAGTCTGACATTACTCCCATCTCTTGTAGCGCGGTGATATAAAAAGCAGATGGGTGGCCTTTTATTTATTAAAGGACTGTTCCCGAGATGGGTCTGACTGCAGCCTCCAATACCTATGACATACAGCAGGTAATGCCCACAACATCAGTCACGAAATGCCCATCACATGCCCTGTTACACTATGGTTAAGAAAAGTTGTGGGAGTGTTATCTGACTCAAAGGGTTTAGGTACTTGCTTTATGTTCACAGGTATTCATCTGCACACTCATACAGAGCCCCTTGGGAGATACAGTGTGTTTTTTTTTTTTTACTATCTCATGCCCACCATTTACCACAGCCTGCGCACCAGGTACTTTAAGGTCGCACCAGGTAACTTTGCGTGTGCTCTGCATACATTCAGATGAGCACCAAATACCATTGTGTTCTACTGTACATCTTTTTCTAGAAACAGAACATATCACTAAATAGCTTTTCCTCACACATTTACATTCCACAGAAATGGATATTGGCAAGATTTTAAAAGCAGGTTATACATTCAAGCCCACATTATTGGATCTGCAAAGCAGCAGCGCTAACCACTTCACTAATTTATAATAAAAGGAAATTACATTAGTTAGCCATCTGCTTACTAGCCCGCAGCTTCTCATTGGCACAGGCTACAAAAGGAATTCATATTTCACATATTGAGTGCGTGTAAAGTTTGCTCAGTCCAATGCGAGTTCACTAATTTAATTCTCTGTTAAGCCTGGCACACTCGTTCACTTATATACACCAATGAACTGTGGGATTTAATGTTAAAAGAGTTAAATCCAAATCATGCCACTTTAATTTCCATCATTTTCAGGCAAAAAATGTACCCTTGTTAAAATAGCAAACTTGAATATCCTAGCCAAATCCACTGGCAAACTTGGCACACTGCATTATCCATTGCACTCTGCAAAATTAACTGCAATATCTAAAGGGCACAGCTGAGAGCTACATCATGTTACATCTGATTTTACTGTCACATTTTTGACAAGATGTCCTCACAAACAATGACCATGTGTAAAATTGGAATCTAAGATTGTGAATCTTTGAGCAGATTTTGGGGCACTTACTCAAAGAAAGTAGTTCATTAAACATTACCACTCTTAAACTTCAACAGGAATACTAAAAAGTAATACCATTACTAATTATTTTACTTTACATTACTATCTAAACCCACATAAATATGTCCCAATTGGAAAGTACAAGGATGAAACCCTACAGTCCTCTCAATATTTTAATGAGGCTGTAATAACCACTGATAGTGACCATTTCTTAATTAAAGAAAGAAACTTATCCTCTAATAAGACAAGTTTGATAAAAAAAAAAAAACCTTTAGGTCAGTAATTAGGCAGGAGAAAAGTTTGTCCATCTAATTGTAGAAATCTTTATCGGCATAATAGAAGTCCAATATAATGTCCTGGACAATGAACTATGTATACAAAATATGTGATCCGTTTGCCTGTTAAAAACATAGTTTATGAGCTGTGCAGCTGTTGCTGTCACATGCTACCCAAAGGTTAATGCAGCAACCCCTAACACTGATAAGTCTCATGAAACGTGTGTTAAAAATGTTAATGTACCATCCTGCAGGACATCGAAAACACACAGAAACTATTAAACTATTGAAGTTATCTTCATAGTTATAAATATTGCTTAAATATACAAGCTTGTGTTAACACTGTTTTTATAAGCTAGTGTTTAAAAGGAAACTGCAGACTGTGTACACAAATAATACTAAAATTTAAAGAGCTCTGACTTAAATTGGAAAAAGAACAAAAAAAATCGGTTTTAACTTTGCAATGAGAATCATGTCTCTAAGTTACCTTCCTGTGAGTACTGGTCATACTTTACAAAGGCATCAATTGGATAAGCCTGGATTTAAAATGAGACAACTTCTCACATGACAAAGAAATATGATCATATACACAGTATATATATAAAATTGGGTTAAAGTAAATAAAAATTTCTCCACTTTTGTTTAAAACTAGTCATAAACGTGCAAAACGTTTTTCTTTTCAAACCCTGATCAAGTTTAAAGGAAAAATGCACTTTTGAATCAGAAACTGACCGATGTGCGTTTATGAAGTTTATGTGTTTTAGAAATTATTACAGTGAAGCGTGTAGTGGCACAGTGTTTATCACTCTTGCTTGGCGATAGGAAGTAAAGGTTCAAGCTTATATGTTTTCCTTGTTGAGTAAGTATATTCTCAGTGACCACATAACTTTTTCTGGAAATGCTTTCTTGTTGTGGAATTGTACAGCGTGGTTTCCTGATGGCTGGATTCACCTTGTTGTCTCTGAATTGGATTGCCATGGAAATATCTTTTTCTTGATTGCCGCTGAATTGGTTTGCCAGGAGTTTCCTTGATCTGGAGACCAGCACCATATGATGCTGAGCTAGATGTGCTCCTTATTTGACAAAAGTAATGCCAGCTTGTGTCCTGAGAAGCTATTTGATTGTGGTGATAAGAAAATATAAGCATGAAGGGCAAAAAGTGTTTAGGTGTGTTGAACGGTGAAAACTTAAAAAAAAAAACACAACCTCTAGTGAGTTTATAGTACTGTATGTGTGATATCTCTGTGAACGAAATGCAATTGTAAAAGAACTTTACTCTGTGAATGAAGTGCAATTCTAAAAGAAAATGTGAGTATGAGAATATGTTTTGATAAAAACTATGTATGAAACTATGATAATATTTCAAAGAATATACATAGTAATACATATAAATGTTTAAAAAAATGCTATAGCAAGTAAAATTAAAAGTGATAATAAGAATAATATTAAATACTGATTGGTAATTCATCCTGTATGCTAGTCAGTGTGACTGGAATATCATCGATGAAACCTACAAACAGATGCAGTGTTAAATAAGGCAATGGCCTACTGACCCTGCTGAGTCTTAGTGAAGCCAGAAGGACAGTTAGCAGTGTGGTCAGTTAGGAATTATAAAATCTGAATTTCAATAAAGTATTATAAGCATAAAAGATATGTAACTTCAAAACTATAGATGTTCTTTTTTCTTAGGATTCAGCAAACACCCTGTGTCCAATGGATGGAACACACAGGATATTCCTATACAAGCTGCAAGAAATAGTTTAATAGCAAGTTTGGGCAGAGAAATTAGATGTAATCTGGCCAATGGGTGATTAATGTTTGCTTCTCAAACATAGATTAACGAACAGCAATTATTGGAATTATTTCCTTGCATGTTTATTATTTGTGCAAGTGTAAGGTTTTCACTAACCTGATTAAAATGTAATAACTTACCATATTAATTTATTTCTGATTGTTATTCATGAGGTATGATATGAGACTGGGAACTGAGAGTCTAGGATTTCCATTAATAGTGCTCTGTATTGTTTTATACTATATAGTTTTATATGTTTGATAAAGCATTGCTCTACTCTTCAACCTTCTTCATTTTGTATAGCAATTAATTCATTTTGGCCGCTCAATTTAGTGGTTGTTCAAACCTCTCTAACTCAGTTGTGGTGCTTTATTCAATAACGAAAAAGTGGTGTTCTACAAATGACGATTCAAAGTGACTGTACTGTATTATTGACTCTTGGTCTGCTGCACATACCTGATAATAGCTGGTGAGGAAATAAGTCACTTATCCAATGTAGAAGAAGTGCAGAATCAAACAAAGATTGTAAGTCCAGCTAAGTAAATCTGATGCCATGATATGGTTGTGCAGACATTTGTTGTAGAAATAAAGTATTTATGGATTTTAACACAAACAGACTGTAAAATACCATTGAGATAAAGAGATGAGATGACAGCTGTTGAATGCAAGGACTCCCATGATTGACTGCTATATCATGTGCAGGACTAAAGTGAAGTGTTCCTCTGCTGAATGGAAAGTCACCATGTGTGCATCTCATTAGCTCTGTAATGGTAATCAGACTGTTTAGTTCCTGTTCCAGCAATGGCAAAAACTATTTAGTTCCTGTACCAGCCACAAATTTGTTTGCAGTGGTCTGCAAAGCCACCAAGCAAAATACATTGTCTACAAACCATTGGGTTGGACAAGGCATGTAAGTAAGTTTAGGAAAATATTTGAAAGAGTTATAAGAGAGGCTCAAGGGTATGAGGAGATGCATAATATACCACCAATGATATTAAATTGTAAACTGAAGAGGGACAGATCACCCCATAGTGAAGTTCGGTAGGATAAAAGATAGTAGACAAATTATTCAATAATACTGGTAAAGAACAATTATTAATAATCATATCAAAAGATCTGGAATAGCATCTGATTTGTATTACAACTATTAAAACTCATTAACACTAGAATTACCAAAGCCTATGAAAAAACTCGTAAATCCATCCCACCTTAAATCCCCTTGCACCTCTCCATCAGTGTCTTTTGTCTTGTAAATGTGTCGATAAGAAGCAAGCTGCCTGCTATCACATTCCCCTACCGCCGCACAAAGTTTGTTCAGCTCAAGTCTGTTTAATTGCGCGTCAGTTGCTTAGAGTTATATAGAGTAAACTAGCAAAACACCCGCGCTTCGCAGCGGAGAAGTAGTGTGTTAAAGAAGCAATGAAAAGAAAAGGAAACATTTTGAAAATAACGTAACCTGATTGTCAATGTAATTGTTTTGTCACTGTTGTGAGTGATGAGTGTTGTTGTCATATATATATATATTTACACACACATACATAAACATATATATATATATATACATATCTATACATATACACATATATACATACATATATATCTACATATATACACACATATACATACATACACACACATATATACACACAAATACATATATATATATATACATATATACACACACACATATATAAACATATATATACATATACATACATATCTACATATATACACACACAGCTATTTCAGTATCAGTGCAATACGCTGTTTGTTAAAACAGTTGACTCCGCTCTTACGCAATAACAAATCAAATCATTCAGTTGTCTTTGCTCATATGTCATTTTAGAGCTGGACGCCTGGCATCTTTTTTTGGCCACAGGTTCGTTTCTGTTTGCTGTGAGGTTCTGTGTTGTGGAGATTCTCAGGATGGATTGCAGGTGCTCATCAGTGAGGCGACTCCTGTGTGCTGTTTTGTTAGTCTTTATCACTGAGAAGAGCTTCTCACACAGATATGTGCTACCAAACATGCACAAGGTTCGATCCGCATGTAGACAGACTTTTTTTGTTCATCAAAGTCACCAAAGCGCCGTAAACTCAGTGCGCAGTGCGCCAGTTTATCAGCAAAGTGCGTATTTGGGAACACCGTAGTGACGACTTGGTTTAACAGTACTTGGCAACAGGGAAAGTGGGGCAAGGTGAACTGGTGCATTTGTGTCTCCCATAAAAGCAGCTTCACTTGAAATATCTTTGTGATTGTGCACGGGTTAAAACATCCGCTGAAGTGTCAGATTCTTATTTAATTATGCTGTTTTCTGTATCTTCTGAATTGCATTCAGGTTACCCTGATGCAAGGCAGCTGAAGCGCTGCATTATGGGATCTGTAGTTTATTGTGTTACCAGCGCTTCATATACCCGGGCCATTAATAACAATAATACAGTATATAAAATGATCTCGGGGCGGATATAATTACACACCGGGCGGATGTGGCCCGCGCCCTTGAGTTTGACACATATGGACTAAATAGAACTTGAAAAGATATGTTTTTCAAATGTTATCGCGCAATTCAGATAGAGTTGACGCGCACTACAGCCTGCATGGCTCAATGAGTCATCCTCCCCTCGCTTACTTTTTTACCGTTCATCTAATGAATACACTGAGTATGGCTTTACCAAAACAATCATTGATGGCGAATAAAGTATCCATTATTCGAGTATGTAGATCGGGTTATATATATATACATATATATATACCCGTATCGCATGAGAAGTAGTGTGTTAAAAAGGTAGAAAAGAAAAGGGAACATTTTAAAAATAACGTAACATGACTGTCAATATACAGTATTTGTTTTGTGAGTGTTACTGAGTGTTGCTGTCATCAAGGATTTGATTATCATTATTTCTTTCAATCAGGTTCGTATTTGTAGGATGTGTTGTGTTCAAGTTACATTCCGTGTTTGTCAATCGTTGTAAAGATGGCAGGTTTCATTCATCGATTCGTTTCTTACTGCATCAATAAACAGCTCGTCTTCTTCTTTATCTGAGACCTGACACACTGCATGCATGGGTTTTTTTTACACTGTCTTCCTTTAGCGGGACATTGACTTTTTCAACGTGTGCTTTGTTTCCGCAGTAGCTGGATTTATGAATATGCTTATCAGACGCTTCATATTTTTTGCTGCCTTTTCAATTGTGTAATTCGGTTTTGTTCAGCTCTTTGGAACTGTTGCCTTTTATCTGTGCACTGCGTCAGTTCACGTGAGCTGCTCGGTGTACTTGCATCGAAGGTTCCCAGCTGTGCTGGTGCCATCTCGTGCTATGTCCGTGGCTGTATTTAATGTTACCTTAGTCCTGGCACTTAAAACTTTCTCTCGCAGTTTAAGCTGAGTTTGTGTCAAACACCACCCTGACCATCTCATCTTCCTCTCCATAAGCACAGTCCTTCACCCGTGAATATTTACCCGTGGCAGTTTGCTATTGGATTGCCGCTGACGGACGGCCTTATATGGGCAGGCACTAAATTACAAACGCCAGCGGCAGCCTGTCTATGAACTTAATTTAAAGTGTAGGTTTACATCGTGCTTTGTTTCAGTAGCAGAACTCATGAATATGGTTGTATATGTCACTCGCTCGCTTCTTATTGTTTCGCTGCCTTCTCAATTATATAATGCATGTTTTCTTAAGCACTTTTTTGAGCTCTTCCTGGTTTTTTATGTACTGCGTGATTACGTGGGAGGCGTGATGATGTCACACGAAACTCCGCCCCCACGGCGTTGAAGCTCATCTCTATTACAGTAAATGGAGAAAAACTGCTTCCAGTTATGACCATTACGCGTAGAATTTCGATATAAAACCTGCCCAACTTTTGTAAGGAAGCTGTAAGGAATGAACCTGCCAAATTTCAGCCTTCCACTCACACGGGAAGTTGGAGAATTAGTGATGAGTCAGTGAGTGAGTCAGTGAGTCAGTGAGTGAGTGAGTGAGTGAGGGCTTTGCCTTTTATTAGTATAGATACTATATCATTATTTGGAACACATGCATTTTATGTATGTTCTGTGTCTACAACAGCCTATGTAAACACATTGTTAAAACAGAAACGCTTTTCATGTTTTAGTAATAGTTGACATAATGTAGACATGAAGTGTATAATGTGTGACGCCTGCAACGGTAAGAATTGCTGATTGGTAATCAAAAGTTCATGGGTTCGACTCCATTTTGAGAATTGAGCTGCTCTTATTTTTACTATTTTAGAATAAAAACATGCATTTGATTTGAGTCTGTAACAGCCAGTGTAAATTTATGGTACTTGCAAAGGTTAGCTTTTTTTTTTTTTTAATTCAGTTTTATTCTCCCAGTCACATTAACACTCCCCACCCATCTGACACTGCTGTTTACACATGTTTACACACGCTATAACAGAGATGAACTCAGATGATGACAAAGGCTCGACACCAAAGGGTGGGCACATATATCAACATACTGTAGTTAGAAATGTGCTAAAGGACAGTAAAGTCCGCCAAGGAGCTCTATATATTCATAATGTAAAATGAGGCTATGGTACTCACTGCACGGGCCCAGTGATATTCAGTTGCAAAACTGACTATGTAAGTAATGTAAGACACAACAGGAGAAGGAATATATTCACCTCTGCAGAAAAAATTAAAAAGATTTCCACATACACAACTGGTGGGATTTAGTGATCACCATTTAGTAACAATATGTTAAATGTAATTGTCCATTCAATTATATTGTTAATTACCATTGTTACCAATTTTACTATTATAAATATTTATTTACGCTTGTATATTAGACGAATGAAACAAGAGCTACATTGGCACTACAGCCAATGTCTCCACAAATGTTCTTGAGAAGCTGTCTACACTGTGAGGGGGATCAAGTATCTTTTACTTTGTGGATAAGACCCTCAAGGATTTTTTTATCACAGACAAAGTGACAAAGGGTGGAATGTAATAAGCATAATTTTAATGTCTTTTTCTACTCACATGTACAGTTGACACAGAGCCAGATTTAGTACAGGGGTTCACCATGTAGAACTGCTCGGCAAGCATTATAATATAAGACAAGACAGATAGACACAACTACGAAACAAGCAGTCAGACTGAGAACTGTTGTATACTATTTTTGTCTGTCAAAGTCAGCATGAAACCATATCCTCTTTTACCTTGTTTGGAATTGCACGATTCACCTAAGTGGGGGCCTGCACGTGAAGAAACAGTATAAAGCCTTGGAACATGGACAAATGGGAGATAATGTCATCTGATCCTGAAAATCCTTCCACTGCAACAATGAAAATGGCAGACTCATCAGGCCCCCAGTCCTGAACTGGGTTCTTGCCATTGGCTTCCTTTGTCTGTTATGCAGTGTAAGCCATCATTAAGCAAAGTTTATTTCTCTTGAGTGATTTTTTTATTGTCGTATCACTAAGTTAGGGGTATCGCCTTTTTACATTACATCTATATAATTTCGGGTTATATAACACGCCACAATTACAAAAGAACTCATTCCCATAGAGCTAACGCTCCTCTTGGATACACATGGCCTAGTCATTCTGGCCCATAATCATCCCCTGTCTGTAATTGTTTAGCTCTGACCCCACTTCACCACATAATACATAATGTATGGAGAGCATACTGGCACAAAAATGGCTACTATCACACTTGTACACAGACTTCTCAATTTTCATGGGATCATTAAAATGATGTAATGGAAAAAATCCAAATGCATGCTGAGATACAGTCCTACATATTATGACACATAAAGGTTATAGGATTTTCATTCTATTGGCTGTCAAAGACAGTTTTGTCTCTGCAAATCTAATTCCTTATGAGTTCTTTTATCACAATGAACAACAATATTAGTACAGCTGTCATATGTTTCATTATAATAATTCTTAGACACACATCACTTCACTTACCTTTAAACGTGAATTCAATTCTCTCATATTTTTTCAAAACTTTGTAAAATTGAAAAGTTGTAATGTTACAAAGTAAAATTTGATTAATTAAAGACCAAGTGAACCTCAATATAATCCCAGAGTGAAACATCACGTAATGTTGTAAAATAACACTCATTATTGTAAAATCCAATGTGTTCTACACCCGTATGAGAAGAGTGTATGTGTGGTGCAAATCAGGCAGGGAGCCATTTTTCAGCCATTCATTTGTGGATTTACTGGTATACAGTAGTTAAGGTAAGTATCATATTGCAAGGTCCACATTCAGATGGTCTCATGTAATTCTGAAGCACCCACTGGTATAACTTTCTTACTAGTCATTGTAATTAAATTAAAGTAACGTTACCCCCAACATTGTCCATAAGGCAGAAGATCCAACAACTGTGTCACTCAAAAAAAAGTGATATTAAAATATCTGAATATTATCTCTAGGTATCTCAGAGGTCCTTTTCAGTTTGTTTACCATTTTGGATTATAAAATAAAATCATAATTACAGTCATGTGAAAAAGTACCTACACCCCATAACATTTTTTTTTCTTTCTTAAAATATGTAGAGATGTATAGACTAGCTCTTTATTTAAACAATCTTTAAATAAAAACAGTTAAAATTTGACTTTGCAATAGGTTACTCAATGAAACATTTATTGCAATATTATTTCTCCTCCATGCAGAATTCTTTCAGCTGTGCCATGTTTGAAGGGTGTCTTGTGTGCATGACGTATTTCAGTTCCTCCCAAGGCATCTCAGTGGGATCTGGGCTTTGACATGGCCATTCCGAAATCCTCTATTTCATTTTTCAGCCATTCATTGGTGGATTTACTGGTATACTGTATTTAAGGTCCACATTCAGATGGTCTCACATAATTCTGAAGCACCCATTGGTTCAATGAAAAAATCATAGTGGATTCTATATGATAGTGACCTGCCCAAGCCCTGATTCAGGCAAAGCAGTTTCCAAACATATTTTCATAATCACTCTTTACAGTTGGTTGTTCTAGTCAAATGCTGTCTTTGTTTTTTTGCCAAACATGGCTAGTACTGTGGCCAAATAACTATCTCTGCCTTGTCTGTCCAGAGCCTATTGTTCATGAACAAACTATAGTCTTGCCCTGAAGTTCTTTCTCAACAGTAACTGTTTGTTCCAGGCACATTTCCCATATATACACCTTATTTGTGCTGCTTCTTTATAATAGTAGAATCGTGCATTTTAACATCAGCTGTGGCAAGAGCTACTTATACGTCCCATGGTGAAATTCTGAGGTTCTTTCAGACTTTTTCGAGCATTGTGCATTCTGCTCTCTGGCTGAACTTGCTGGGATGGCCTGCAACGTCTTCTCTAATGATGTTCTAATTATTTACACCTGATCGGTATTTGAGCTAGTGATAAATGTAGGGATGTAGTTATATTAATTATGCAATGCATTACAACATTTAAATGCAGCATTGTTTGTTCTACAACATCACCTTTATCTATAGATATTGTTTAAAGGAACAAAAAATCTTAATATGCCCACTGCAGATATTTTGTAATATACAGGGAAGTCTGCTTTATTAATAATGTAGTCAACTGCTGCTGCTCAATGTTTTGTGTTTACAGCACTTTGTAATTAAGACTGTAGTTGACTGGAAGAGCTTCTCTAATGCATATGAACAGAATTTAAATGCAAAATATTGTTAGATTGTATTTCATATGAATGTAAAATATTTTAGTTAGATTCTTGGCTAGTTATTTCTGACATCAGCTTTTCATTTTTAAATACTGATGTATGAGAATAAAAGCTGTTGAAATGTAATATTTAATACCTGCTTTTTTACATGCTAATTTTGAAAGCTCTGTAGAAAATTGTAAAATATGCAATTAAACCCTAAATGTTTTAAGAGGCAGAAGCAGCTGTAGCTGGTCAGAACATTTAATCTTCTAATTTAAGATTAAAGTCCTGCTTTGAGATTTCATTAAGACTTTAAGGATTAAAGATTAAATGCTGCAAATCAAATCAAAATCTAATCTCAGGATTCATCAAACTACCAAAACCTTAGATGTCATTATAATGTAGGATTAGCACAAAGCTTCCAAGGCCATATCTTACATCTCACAATTTTACAAGAATCGATATTTTCTTACATATTTAGAAAGAGGAAACACAATAAAATAAGTAAACAGAGTCACTGCGTTGTTTTTGTCAAACAGTATCCTGCAAGTTACAGTGGCTGCACAGAAGAGTGTCAATGTCATTGTCAATGTCAAATTTATTTATATAGCATATTTAAAATAACATAGGAATGCTGTGGCCAAAGTGCTTTACAATAATAGAATAAAAGAAAAACATACAATTAACACGAATAACATAAATAGAAATAAATAAATGAACATACATAAAATAAATAATAAATAGAAGTAATGTTACATAATCACAAATAAGGAAACCATCAGTATTACTGTAGGTCACAGAATGTAAGTGAATAGAAATGAGTCTTTAATCTTGTTTTGAACAGTTCAATTGTAGATGACTCCTTTATATAATGAGGTAAAGAGTTCCACAGGCAAGGAGCAGCAGCTGCAAAAGCCCTGTCCCCCTTAGTTTTACGTTTGGTACGAGGGACAACAAGAGACAACTGACCAGAAGATCTAAGCACTCTAGATGGCTGGTGTACAACACACAATTCGGATAAACAGGCAGGAGCAAGCCCATGTAAAGATTTAAAAACTAGCAACAACATTTTAAAATCAATTCAAAAAATGACAGGCAGCCAGTGTAAAGAAGCTAATATTGGAGAAACAGAATCAGACTTTCTTGCCCCAACCAGAAAGCTAGCAGCAGCATTCTGGACCAACTGTAACCTGCATATCAGGGATTTGCTAATCTCAGAATACAGTGAGTTGCAGTAATCAAGGCAAGAAAAAATAAAAGCATGAGAATCTTTCTCAAGATCCCTAGAAGATAAAAAAAGGCTTGATCTTACCTAATAGACAAAGCTGGAAAAGCAACTCTTGACTACAGAATTAACCTATTTCTCAAAAGAGAGGTTACTGTCAAAGATAACACCAAGGTTGCGGACTTGAGGGTTGCACAAGACAGAGAAAGAGACGAGAATTCCAAGACCAATTTGGGCTTTAGCTGATGGACCCACTATAAGCACCTGTTTTATTTTGATTCAGATCAAGAAAATTATTAGCTATCCATGGATCTTAGTTCAGAAAGACAGTTATGCAGTTGATTTATTGCAGAGTTGCAGACGGGAATATAAACCTGTGTATCATCAGCATAGCAGTGAAAAGAAATGTTAAATTTCCAAAAATAGCTCAAATAGGGTGAAGGTATATAGAGAACAAAATAGGACCCAAAATGGATCCCTGAGGAACACCACATTTAAAGGGAGCAGTATACGAAAAAGAGGAATTTAAAGTCACTGAAAAGTGTCTACCAGTTAGATATGACCTGAACTAGTTAAGAGCAGCCTCTTTAAGCCCAACAAAATGTTCCAGCCGCAACAGCAATATCTCATGGTCAATAGTGTCAAAGGCAGTGGACAGGTCCAGGAGGACAAGGACTGCAGCGCCACCTGAGTCAGTAATAATAGAGATGTCATTGAATACTTTAAGGAGGGCCGTATCAACACCATGATAATGCCTAAAGCCAGATTGCCATCCAGCCATTTTCCATCCCATTGAATCCGAAAACAGGGTCATGGGGGTCTGTTGGAGCCAATCCCAGCCAACACAGGGTGCAACGCAGGAACCAAATCTGGGCAGGGTGCCAACCCACAGCAGGACACATACACCCAAACACTGGGGACAACTTAGAATCGCCAATCCACCTAACCTGCACGTCTTTAGACTGTGGGAGGAAACCGGAGTACCCGGACACGGGGAGAACATGCAAACTCCATGCAGGGAGGACCCAGGAAGCGAATCCGGGACTCCTAACTGCGAGGCAGCAGTGCTACCCTGCGCCACAATGCCGCCCAAGCCAGATTGGTAGATCTATACTAATAAAAGGCTGACTGACTGACTCACTTACTCACTCACTGACTGACTCACTCATCACTAATTCTCCAACTTCCCGTGTAGGTGGAAGGCTGAAATTTGGCAAGGTTCATTCCTTACAGCTTACTTACAAAAGTTAGGCAGGTTTCATTTCAAAATTCTACGCATAACGGTCATAACTGGAACCTACTTTCATATACTGAATACAGCCATAGCGGGCAGCTCGGTCACCGTGTGAGGCGGAGTTGCGTCTTGCATCTCGCATCATTACGCCTCTCACATAATTGAGTGCCTGCCCATATAAGGCCGTCCCTCAGCAGCAATCCAATAGAAACACTCTGCCACTAAATATTCAGACGAAGATGAGATGGTCAGGGTGGTGTTTGACACAAACTCAGCAAAACTGCGAGAGAAACTTTTAAGTGCCGGGTCTTAGCTAACATTAAATAAAGCCATGGACTTCGCAAGATTGCACGAGATAGCACAGGCACACCTCAGAAGCTTCGATTCATGTACTCCGAGCGGCTCACGTGAACTGACTATAGACGCAGTACGCAGAGAACAAGCAAGACCTCACGTGAACTGACTATAGACCGCGGAGACTTTTGATCACGTGAATGTGTCTGCAAAAAGTGGCATCTCCTGCACTGCAAAAATACTATAAAAGTCGAGCAGCCGGCGCGCGTGCGCGTAGCTGTGCCGGCCTTTGAGACGCTGACTGCACTTCTGCCTTCAGTGAAACTAAACACTTTTAATTTTTTCCTCCTTCTGCTGAGCTATAGCCCAGATAACTGCAAACACGGGATCCCATTTCTAGACCACGGCAAACTAATATTAAGGCGCTTCGCACTTTTTTTTTCAAGTATACGATTATGAAGTCGTCAGGTCGGATTATGAATACATGCACAGCAGGAGAGGACCGACAGTGCCATCCCGGCCAGTTAATGGCAGGGCCGTCTCTCCAGTCTACACGAGACCCGCTGCGACACTCCCCAAAAGGCACTCATATTGTCAGCGAAGACGTCTCTCTGCACTATATAAGAGAAAAGACAAGTTTCCTTTCTTTACACCTTTTTTCCTTATATCCCAAACCAAAGCCTTTCTCTCTTAACACTGCAGAGAAAACAAAACTAATTTTCTTTAATTGCTGGTAATGCCAGTAAAGCACATTACCACAGGCAGAAATTTGGACGTTCACATATAAAATGTAATTTCTATACCACAGCCGTCGTGAAGCACCTTTCAAAAGGTATCAACTACAGAGAGATTATCCATATACATTTTAGCTGCTGTTAGTACTACTTACCTGTTAAGTTATACCGGCTTTAAAATGTAGCTTACCCGAAACCACTCCAGTGGTGCTCAGTGTATCTTTACTTCTTAAAACGTTAATGTTTTACTGTTTAATAACTTATAGACTACATTTTATTTTTTTCCCTTGCACTCAGTGAGCGAGGCCAATGGGTGATATATATATATGCAAAAGTTTGGGCAACCTTGTTAATAGTCATTATTTTCCTGTATAAATCGTTGGTTGTTACGATAAAAAATGTCAGTTAAATATATCATATAGGAGACACACACAGTGATATTTGAGAAGTGAAATGAAGTTTATTGGATTTACAGAAAGTGTGCAATAATCAAAATCAGGCAGGTGCGTAAATTTGGGCACCACAAAAAAAGAAAAGAAATCAATATTTAGTAGATCTGCCTTTTGCAGAAATTACAGTCTCTAAACGCTTCCTGTAGGTTCCAATGAGAGTCTGGATTGTGGTTGAAGGTATTTTGGACCATTCCTCTTTACAAAACATCTCTAGTTCATTCAGGTTTGATGGCTTCCGAGCATGGACAGCTCTCTTTAACTCACACCACAGATTTTCAATTATATTCAGGTCTGGGGACTGAGATGGCCATTGCAGAACGTTGTACTTGTTCCTCTGCATGAATGACTTAGTGGATTTTGAGCAGTGTTTCGGGTCGTTGTCTTGTTGAAAGATCCAGCCCCGGCGCAGCTTCAGCTTTGTCACTGATTCCTGGACATTGGTCTCCAGAATCTGCAGATACTGAGTGGAATCCATGCGTCCCTCAACTTTGACAAGATTCCCAGTCCCTGCACTGGCCACACAGCTCCACAGCATGATGGAACCACCACCATATTTTACTGTAGGTAGCAGGTGTTTTTCTTGGAATGCTGTATTCTTTTTCCTCCATGCATAACGCCCCTTGTTATGCCCAAATAACTCAATTTTAGTTTCATCAGTCCACAGCACCTTATTCCAAAATGAAGCTGGCTTGTCCAAATGTGCTTGAGCATACCTCAAGCGGCTCTGTTTGTGCTGTAGGCGGAGAAAAGGCTTCCTCTGCATCACTCACACGTACAGCATCTCCTTGTGTAAAGTGCGCCGAATGGTTGAACGATGCACAGTGACTCCATCTGCTGCAAGATGATGTTGTAGGTCTTTGGTGCTGGTTTGTGGGTTGACTCTGACTGTTCTCACCATTTGTCGCTTCTGTCTATCCGAAATCTTTCTTGGTCTGCCACTTTGAGCCTTAACTTGAACTGAGCCTGTGGTCTTCCATTTCCTCAATATGTTCCTAACTGTGGAAACAGACAGCTTAAATCTCTGGGACAGCTTTCTGTATCCTTCCCCTAAACCATGATGGTGAACAATCTGTGTCTTCAGGTCATTTGAGAGTTGTTTTGTGACCCCCATGTTGCTACTCTTCAGAGAAAATTAAAGGAGGAGGGAAACTTACAATTGACCCCCTTAAATACTCTCATTATAGGATTCACCTGTGTATGTAGGTCAGGGGTCACTGAGCTTACCAAGCCAATTTGAGTTCCAATAATTAGTTCTAAAAGTTTTGGAATCAATAAAATGACAACGGTGCCCAAATTTATGCACCTGCCTGATTTTGTTTGAACAATTATTGCACACTTTCTGTAAATCCAATAAACTTCATTTCACTTCTCAAATATCACTGTGTGTGTCTCCTCTATGATATATTTAACTGACATTTTTTATAGTAACAACCAACAACCAACAATTTATACAGGAACGATTTATACAGGAAAATAATGACTATTAACAAGGTTGCCCAAACTTTTGCATCCCACTGTATATATATATATATATATATGTCTGCAAAGGTGGCGTCTCCTGCCCTGCAAAAGTCGAGCAGCCGGCATGCGCATAGCTGTGCCGGCCTTTGAGACGCTGACTGTGCTTCCACCTTAAGTCAAAGTGAGCACTTTTAATTCCTCCTTCTCCTGAGCTATAGCCCAGACAACTGTAAACACAGGACCCCTTTTCAAGACCGCAGCAAACTAATATTAAGGTGCTTCGCACTTTCTTTTGCACGCATACTATTATGAGGTCGTGTAAGACATGCACAGGAGTGGAGGACCAACAGTGCCATCCCAGCCGGTTAATGGCAGGGACATCTCACCAGTCTAAACAAGACCCACCGCGACGGTCCCCAAAAGGCACTCATATCGTCAGTGAAGACATCTCTCTAAAGAAAAAGGCAACTTTCCTTTCTTTACACCTTTTTTCCTTTTATCCCAAATCAAAGCCTTTCTCTCTTAACTGTCTGTGTGTATATATATATATATATATATATATATGCCAGCAACACTCATGACAATGACAAAACAATTACATTGTCAATCATATTACGTTATTATTAAAATGTTTCCTTTTCTTTTTACTTCTCCGCTGCCAATCGCAGGTATTTTGCTATATATATATATATATAATATAAATAGATAGATATGACAACAACACTCATATCAATGACAAAACAATTACATTAACAATCATCTTACGTTATTTTTAAAATGTTTGCTTTTCTTTTTCATAACTTCTTTAACACACTACTTCTCCGCTGCGAAGCGCGGGTATTCTGCTAGTATATATATATATATATATATACATACACACACACACCTATCTACATTATATATACACACACATATATATAATTTGGGTGTGTGTATGCATGTATGTGTGTATATATATATAATGTAGATAGGTATGTATATATATATTTATATGTGTATATGTAAATATGTATATAGAGATGTATATATGTATATATATATGAAAATATGTATGTGTATATATATATATGTATGTATATATATGTATATATATGTACAGTATATATATGTATATATATATATATATATATATATATATATATTTATATGTGTGTATATATACCGTATATCTTCTAATAGTAGCCCCAGCGTTTAGTCAAAAAATTATTCTGACGGCCCGGCGTTTAAAAGAGACCAGCGGTTGTTGGAGACCGGCTATTATTCGCCTCGCAGACGGAATGGTGATGGGTAACTGGGGTTCATTTGGCAGTAAAATACGGTATGGTACCGTATTTACGGTCACAAAATGTAGGCAACAACACCGGATCAACATTTCAGGATTTAATGAAATTATCAGTACAGCAGTACGGTCTTATTAAAGCAGTATACAGTACTGTACTACCGTAAGCATGAAAAACAGGTACGGTAGACGTCAACTTTCTTCCCAATGATGCCACCAGCACTGGCCTGCACCAGTCCGAATTTCGCACGAAAACGCTCATCAGCCCGACAAGTCCCCTGTGGAACATAAGGAAATGCAATAAGCTCCAAACTCACATATATACGTATACATTACGACATGAGACTGGATAAGATACAATAAAGTACAGTACTTACCATCTACTCGTCGTCTAAATAGGTAATGATTGCTTCATTATTTGCTAGTTCTTCTTCATCTTTCTCTTCTTGTGATGGCAATACAGGTACTCCCATTGCTTGTTGTCGTGCAGTAATCAGTTTTATCAGGATTAACATGTCGAAGATGGTATTTTCATGTTCTTCCCGCCACCTCTGCCCTCCCTGTGGGGTTATGATTGACGGGGAGACGAAAGGGCAAAATGTATACAAAGAAATTTCTTTTTGACTTTCTCGCTTCCTCGATAGCATCCGACGACAAAACATTTTGACACGAAAAGGTACTTACCGTATGATTCACTGCAGGAGGGCGGTAGCCCAGGTGGTACGAAAAGAGGATTAGCGTACGAAAAAGGCGGTGGGTCATTGGAGATCGGCGTTTACTACAGACCGGCGCTTAAAGGAGACCGGCTACTATTAGAGACCGGCGTCTATTTGTCACGACATCTCTTCAAACCCGGCGTTTATTGGAAACAGCCGTCAATAAAAAGCCGGCCACTACTAGAAGATATACGGTATATGTGTATATATATATATATATATATATATATATACTAGCAAAATACCCCCACTTCGCAGCGGCGAAGTACTGTATTAAAATTATTATTAATGCAGTAAAAATAAAAATTTTTATTAAGAAGAAAATTTAACCTTTTTAAACTGAGGGAAAATATGCCAATAATTATTTGTTAAGGATCTCTTTGTATACCATGTTGTCAGTTCGGCCCTCCGGTTGTAACATGACCAAGCTGTGCGCTGAGCTTACTCTTGAGCATGCAACTTACAGTTGGCCATGTGAACAGTAATCTTGTCTCAAATCTCACAGCTTGGATTGCTGTTGTCATAATCGGTTTGAGTTTCATGGTTTGTTTCAATTATGACAGTATTTGCAGGATTTGTTGTATTGAAGTGACATTCGGCATCTGTCAAGCGTTGTAAGCACACAACCGGTTTCAGCGATAAATTCACATCCAGCTTTTGAGAGTTTAAACATTCATAAACATCAAAGTGTCCACTACTGAAATCGTCACCTGTGAATCTAAGATGTTTAAGAGGCATTGGCGGTTGTCGAAAGGTGTAAAATATTTGGCCATTTCGGTACACTTGAAAGCGACAACCGAACAATTCAGTGGCAGCCATCAACTCACATGCAGAACCATAGGTGAAGGGCTTAAGCATTTCACTCTTCTAGTGCTCCTGTGTAGTATAATTATCTCCTGTACCGTCATCAGTCCACACCTTGAACCTGTCCCAGTCATTCAATACATAAGACACAATGTTCCTCCGGATACCAAGAGTGAGCCTAATATGGCCGTGCAATATGTAACAAAGAGAATGGAAAAGGTAGGTGGTATCTCCGGGCATGGAAACCACTCGGTAAGTGATAGTTCTTTGATCTATAGTGATCATCTCGATAGACATGGTAATGGGGGTTGGAATGATAAAGGAAATGGGTACCTGAGCAATGTAAAGTAAGTGTAAAATACCTATACAATAACTATAATTGTAATAAACAAACAATAAAACAGGGGAGAAGCCGTGGATTAAACAAAAAGGCTGTAGTTATCAGTAGGGAGACGTGAATCCCGTGGCGAAGCAAGGAAGGGAATGTAGAGACTGGAGCGACGGACGGCCTTATATAGGCAGGCAGCCAACAACGAGGGAGGCGTTGGGATGGGGGACCCAATGCCGCCTCACACGGTGACCGAGATGCAGGCTATGGACGTATATATATATGTAAGTAGGATTCAGTTAGCGTTGGGAACCCGTGTACCAAATTTCTTTAAGATGGGTCCATAAGTAACAAAGACTTTTGAAAAGTTCAATATGGCGGCCGACAGTGGCATCATACCACCGAAATAAGTACATACATTGGTTTCAAGTTAGTGCAGGAAGCCGCCTACCAAATTTCGAGAAGATGGGGCCATAAATAAGAAAGTTCAAGATGGCGGACGTTGTTGACCGTTATGACCGTTATGCGTAGAATTTTGGAATGAAACCTGCTTAACTTTTGGAAGTAAGCTGTAACTAATGAGCCTGCCAAATTTCAGCCTTCTACCTATACGGGAAGTTGGAGAATTAGTGATGTTGGAAAATTCAATATGGCGACTGACAGTGGCATCATACCACTGAAAAAAGTATGTACATTGGTTTCGGTTAACTCAGGGAAGCCACCTACCAAATTTTGCGAAGATGGGCCGTAAATAAGAAAGTTCAACATGGCGGACGTTGTTGACCGTTATGACCGTTACGTGTAGAATTTCGGAATGAAACCTGCTTAATTGTTGTAAGTAAGCTGTAAGGAATGGGCCTGCCAAATTTCAGCCTTCTACCTACACGGGAAGTTGGAGAATTAGTGATGTTGGAAAGTTCAATATGGCGGCCGACAGTGGTGTCATATCAACGAAATAAGTATGGACATCGGTTTCCGTTAAAAGTTCAATATGGCGGCCGACAGTGGCATCATACCACCGAAATAAGTACCAAATTTCAGCCTTCTACCTACACGGGAAGTTGGAGAATTAGTGACGTTGGAAAGTTCAATATGGCGGCTGACAGTGGCATCATACCACCGAAATAAGTATGCACATTGGTTTCGGTTAGCGCAGGGAAGCCACCTACCAAATTTCGTGAAGATGGAGCCATGAATAAGAAAGTTCAATATGGCGGACGTTGTTGATCGTTATGACCGTTACGCATAAAATTTTCAAATGAAACCTGCTTAACTGTTGTAAGTAAGCTGTAAGGAATGGGCCTGCCAAATTTCAGCCTTCTACCTGCATGGGAAGTTGGAGAATTAGTGACTTTTGGAAAATTCAATATGGCGGCCGACAATGGCGTCATACCACCAAAATAAGTACGTACATCGGTTTCGGTTAGCGCACGGAAGCCGCCTACCAAATTTCGTGAAGATGGGGCCATAAATAAGAAAGTTCAACGTGGTGAATATTGTCGACAGTTATCGACCGTAATGACCGTTACGTGTAGAATTTCGAAATGAAACCTGCTTAACTTTTGTAAGTAAGCTGTAAGGAATAAGCCTGCCAAATTTCAGCTTTCTACCTACAAGGGAAGTTGGAGACTTAGTGATGAGTCAGTGAGTCAGTCAGTGAGGACTTTGCCTTTTATTATTATACTAGCAGAATACCCGTGCTTCGCAGCGGAGAAGTAGTGTGTTAAAGAAGGTACGAAAAAGAAAAGGAAAAATTTTAAAAATAACGTAACATGATTGTTAATGTAATTGTTTTTTTATTGATATGAGTGTTGTTCTCATATCTATCTATCTATATCTATATATATATATATATCTATATATATATATATGTTGTTCTCATATCTATCTATATATATACTGTATATCTCTATCTATCTATATATATATATATAACCGCACTTGGCAGCGGAGAAGTAGTGTGTTAATATATATATATATATATACACACACACATATATATATTATATTATATTATTATATTATATATATATATATATACTAGCAGAATACCACGAGATGGAGAAGTAGTGTGTTAAAGAAGTTATGAAAAAGAAAAGGAAACATTTTAATAATAACGTAACATGATTGACAATGTAATTGTTTTGTCATTGTCATGAGTGTTGCTGGCATATATATATATATATATATATATATATACACACACACACACACACACAGACACATATATAAACATATATATACATATAAACATATATATAAATATATATATATATACACATCTATACACATATATACAGTTATATATATATACATATACACACATACATATATACATATACATATATACACATACTGTATATATACACACACACATATATACATACTGTATATACAACATATACATATCTACATATATACTGTATATACACATATATATACAAATCTACATATATATATCTACATATATATATATTAGGTGGGAATCGATTAAAAAATTAATCCAATTAATTAGAGGCTGTGTAAGAATTAATCGTATGTAATCACACGTAAATTTGCCCCAAATCGCAAATGTTTTTTTTTTAATTTAAAATGGTTTTAGTGGGCGACAGAATCAAATAATAGACATGGACATTAATATTGTAAACTGAAGCTGTTTTAATTTCTGAAAAAAGCTTTTAAACTGCATTTGAATTCAAAACAGAAACAAAAATATCATCCCTGGTTAAAATTGGGCAGACTTAAAAATAAAGTGGTAGTTTAAGTACTTTAAGTACATTTTCAGAATAGTATTGTCTTTAAATAATAATAACCATAATTTCAACATAAAGTGCAGTTTTCTTCTTAAAAAAATAAGTCAGAAACATAAAAGGTAATTTGACCAGCTTACTCTTTAAACTCTGAGTAACATTAGCCAAAATTATTTTGTACATTAGGCTAAAACAGTGTGATCATTGAACATTTTGTAATTAGATGTAATTAGAATTACTAACGGTCACGGAAGTCCAATGATCCCCAGTAAGAGCCACAAAGTCCGCTTTCTGTAATGCATCTAATTTTGCTTGCTTTTCAGTGTGCACAAAACCATGCTTTATCAAGGCTTCGCTCGGGTAGTCGAAATGATCAGTCGTAAGAAAGCGCTTTATTCCGACTCTAACATTTTTGTAGCTGTGATGTGTGTATCAGTGTAATGGATGTACCAGGAAATCATGCATTGACAAAAGTTCCTGTTTGCTTGGAATTGAAAGTGTGATTAAATGCGTTATTTTTTAACGCGTTATGGAGTACATGCATCGAAGCTTCTCAGCTGTGCTTGTGCTAAGAAAGGGAAAATTTTAAAAATAACGTAACATGATTCTGCGTTAACCTAATATTTTTTCATACGTCCCAAACCAAGGAGATGCAAAGGTAAAATGAATCAGGTAGCGCGCGTACATAGTCAGTACACCCCCTCTCGGGAATCGAACCTCGAATGTCAGCGTTAGAGGCGAAGACTCTACAATTGCGCCACAGCGTGTGGCTTGTCTATGCTAAAGTATGTATTGTAGATCGGGGTATATATATACATTTATATATATATACCCGTGTACCGCAGTGGAGAAGAAGAAGTTATGAAAAAGAAAAGGGAACATTTTAAAAATAACGTAACATGATTGTCAATATACAGTAATTGTTTTGTGAGTTTTATTGAATGTTGCTCTCATCAAGGATTTGATTATCATTATTTCTTTCAATCAGGCTCGTATTTGTAGGATGTGTTCAAGTTACATTCCGTGTTTGTCAATCGTTGTAAAGATAAGAGGTTTCATTCATCGATTAGTTCCTTACTGCATCAATAAACAGCTCGTCTTCCTTTTTATCTGTGATGTGACAAACTGCATGCACGGGTTTTTTTTACACTGTCTTCCTTTAGCAGGACATTCACTTTTTCCACCGTGTGCTTTGTTTCCTCAGTAGCTGCACTTATGAATATGATTGTATGTATAAGACGCTTCATATTTTTTTGCTGCCTTCTCAATTGTGTAATTCGGTTTTTTTCAGCACTCTTTGAACTGTTGCTTTTGTCTGCGCATTGCGTCAGTTCACGTGAGCCGCTTGGTGTTCTTGCATCGAAGGTTCCCAGCTGTACTGGTGCCATGTCGTGTAATGTCAGCTAAGACCCGGCACTTAAAAGTTTCTCTCGCAGTTTCAATGAGTTTGTGCCAAACACCACCCTGACCATCTCATCTTCCTCTGCATAAGCACAGTCCTTCACTCGTGAACATTTACCGGCAGTGTTTGTATTGGATGGCCGCTGATGGATGGCCTTATATGGGCAGGCACTAAATTACAAACGCTACTGGCAGCCTGTCTATGAACTTAATTTAATATAAACTTACGGTTCACGCCGTGCTTTGTTTCCGCATATGCATCATTTGCTTCATAATGTTTTTCTGCCTTCTCAATTGTGAAATGGCGTTTTGTGCTTGGAGTTCTTCCTTGTTCTCTACGTACTTACGTAGGAGGCGTGATGATGTCACACGAAACTCCGCCCCCCACGGCCATCTCCAACTCAAGACTCCATTACATTATATGGGGAAAAATAGCTTCCAGTTATGACCCTTATGCGTAGAATTTCGAAATGAAACCTGCCCAACTTTTGTAAGTAAGCTGTAAGGAATAAGCCTGCCAAATTTCAGCCTTCTACCTACACGGGAAGTTGGAGAATTAGTGATGAGTCAGTGAGTCAGTGAGTGAGTGAGTGAGGGCTTTGCCTTTTATTAGTATGGATATCTATACTAATAAAAGGCAAAACCGTCACTCACTCACTCACTCACTCACTCAGAGGATTCAGTGTGTAGAAACTCTAGAGACAGCGTGTGTATTAACTTGTGGATTTTTCTGTGAGTATTTGGTGGCAGTCTGACGAAGTTGCTACGGAAGACGTCGTTAGCCGTGGAGCTCAGCTCAGAGCGAAATAAGATGAATGGGAGGGGAGATGATGACGTGACTCCCCCACCCACCTTAACTGTCAATACCCCACAAACACAGTCTCTCGGAATTTGCATAAGCACACCCCTTCACCTACAATTTTAACTTAGTTACAAAGTGATCAAAACTCTCGTTTATATCCTGCGTCCTCTCATTAAACTTGTATCCCGCATTACCTGTGGGCATGTGAAACGCCAGCGGTAGCCTGTCTATGAACTTAATTTAAAGTTTAGGTTTACACCTTGCTTTCTTTCCGAGGTAGCAGCACTCATGAATATGGTAGTATATGTCACTCGCTCGCTTCTTATTGTTTAGCTGCCTTCTCAATTATATAATGCATGTTTTCTTAAGCGCTTTTTGGAGGTCTTCCTGGTTTTCTACGCACTGCGTTGACAGTCAGTTCACGTGATTACATGGGAGGCGTGATGATGTGACACGAAACTCCGCCCCCCACGTCTTTCCAGCTCAACTCTATTACAGTTAATGGAGAAAAATAACCTTCCAGTTATGACCATTAGGCGTAGAATTTCGAAATGAAACCTGCCCAACTTTTGTAAGTAAGCTGTAAGGAATGAGCCTGCCAAATTTCAGCCTTCTACCTACACGGGAAGTTGGAGAATTAGTGATAAGTCAGTGAGTGAGTGAGTGAGTGAGTGAGTGAGTGAGTGAGTGAGTGAGTGAGTGAGTGAGTAGTAAGTGAGTGAGGGTTTTGCCTTTTATTAGTATAGATATCCATACTAATAAAAGGCAAAGCCCTCACTCACTCACTCACTGACTCACTGACTCATCACTAATTCTCCAACTTCCCGTGTAGGTAGAAGGCTGAAATTTGGCAGGCTTATTCCTTACAGCTTACTTACAAAAGTTGGGCAGGTTTCATTTAGAAATTCTACGCATAAGGGTCATAACTGGAAGCTATTTTTCCCCATATAATGTAATGGAGTCTTGAGTTGGAGATGGCGTGGGGGAGTTTCGTGTGACATCATCACACCTCCTACGTAAGCACGTGAGAACAAGGAAGAACTCCAAACAGCGATGAGCACAAAACGCCATTTCACAATTGAGAAGGCAGAAAAACATTATGAAGCAAATGATGCATACAAGCATATTCATAAGTACAGCTACTGCGGAAACAAAGCACGTCGTGAACCGTAAGTTTATATTAAATTAAGTTCATAGACAGGCTGCCACTAGCGTTTGTAATTTAGTGCCTGCCCATATAAGGCCGTCCATCAGCGGCAATCCAATACAAACACTGCCGATAAATGTTCACGGATGAAGGACTGCGCTTATGCAGAGGAAGATGAGATGGTCAGGGTGGTGTTTGGCACAAACTCATTGAAACTGCGAGAGAAACTTTTAAGTGCCGGGTCTTAGCTGACATTACACGACACGAGATGGCACCAGTACAGCTGGGAACCTTCGATGCAAGAACACCAAGCGGCTCACGTGAACTGACGCAATGCGCAGACAAAAAGCAACAGTTCCAAAGAGTGCTGAACAAAAACCGAATTACACAATTGAGAAGGCAGCAAAAAAATATGAAGCGTCTTATAACATACAATCATATTCATAAGTGCAGCTACTGCGGAAACAAAGCACACGGTGGAAAAAGTGAATGTCCTGCTTCTTTTTCATAACTTCTACTTCTCCACTGCGGTACACGGGTATATATATATAAATGTATATATATATACACTCCGATCTACAATACATACTTTAGCATAGACAAGCCACACGCTGTGGCGCAATTGTAGAGTCTTCGCCTCTAACGCCGACATTCGAGGTTCAATTCCCGAGAAGGGGTGTACTGACTATGTACGCGCGCTACCTGATTCATTTTACCTTCGCATCTCCTTGGTTTGGGACGTATGAAAAAATATTAGGTTAACGCAGAATCATGTTACGTTATTTTTAAAATTTTCCCTTTCTTAGCACAAGCACAGCTGAGAAGCTTCGATGCATGTACTCCATAACGCGTTAAAAATAGCGCATTTAATCACACTTTCAATTCCAAGCAAATGGGAACTTTTGTCAATGCATGATTTCCTGGTACATCCATTACACTGATACACACATCACAGCTACAAAAATGTTAGAGTCGGAATAAAGCGCTTTCTTACGACTGATCATTTCGACTACCCGACGAAGCCTTGATAAAAGCATGGTTTTGTGCACACTGAAAAGCAAGCAAAATTAGATGCATTACAGAAAGCGGACTTTGTGGCTCTTACTGGGGATCATTGGACTTCCGTGACCGTTAGTAATTCTAATTACATCTAATTACAAAATGTTCAATGATCACACTTTTTTAGCCTAATGTACAAAATAATTTTGGCTAATGTTACTCAGAGTTTAAAGAGTAAGCTGGTCAAATTACCTTTTATGTTTCTGACTTATTTTTTTAAGAAGAAAACTGCACTTTATGTTGAAATTTTGGTTATTATTATTTAAAGACAATACTATTCTGAAAATGTACTTAAAGTACTTAAACTACCACTTTATTTTTAAGTCTGCCCAATTTTAACCAGGGATGATATTTTTGTTTCTGTTTTGAATTCAAATGCAGTTTAAAGATTTTTATTCAGAAATTAAAACAGCTTCAGTTTACAATATTCATGTCCATGTCTATTATTTGATTCTGTCGCCCACTAAAACCGTTTTAAATTAAAAAAACATTTGCGATTTGGGGCAAATTCGTGTGTCGATTACATACGATTAATTCTTACACAGCCTCTAATTAATTGGATTAATTTTTTAATCGAGTCCCACCTAATATATATATGTAGATATATATATGTAGATTTGTATATATATGTGTATATACAGTATATATGTAGATATGTATATGTTGTATATACAGTATGTATATATGTGTGTGTGTATATATACAGTATGTGTGTATATGTATATATATATAACTGTATATATGTATGTGTATAGATGTGTGTGTATATATATATATATATATATATATATATATGCCAGCAACACTCATGACAATGACAAAACAATTACATTGTCAATCATGTTACGTTATTATTAAAATGTTTCCTTTTCTTTTTACTTCTCGCTGCCAATCGCGGTATTTTGCTATATATATATATATATATATATATATATAAATAGATAGATATGACAACAACACTCATATCAATGACAAAACAATTACATTAACAATCATCTTACGTTATTTTTAAAATGTTTGCTTTTCTTTTTCATAACTTCTTTAACACACTACTTCTCCGCTGCGAAGCGCGGATATTCTGCTAGTATATATATATATATGTATATAGACTCAAACCAATTATGAAAGCAGCAATCCAAGCTGTGAGAAAACACTAAATAGGAGGCGTGTCAGACGTCGCGGTACATTTTCTGATGCAGCTAGACGAAAACAACTTCGTGACGATGCCGCCAAATACTCGCAGAAAAATCCACAAGTTAATAGACACATTGTCGCTAAATACTTGCAGGCAAATCCACAAATTAATAGAGACGCTGCCGCTAAATACTCGCATAGTGAATTGGGTAGTGAACACTTCGATGAATGAAACCTGTTATCTTTACAACGGTTGACAAACATGGAATGTAACTTGAACACAACGCATCCTCCAAATATGAACCTGATTGAAAGAAATAATGATAATCAAATCCTTGATGACAGCAACACTCATAACAGTGACAAAACAAATACTTTGACAATAATGTTACGTTATTTTTAAAATGTTTCCTTTTCTTTTTCATAACTTCTTTAACATAAAGACTTCTCCGCTGCGAATCGCGGGTATTTTGCTAGTCTCAAATAAATTATTGGAGTTAAGGTGATCAACCAATTGATTATAAATAATTTTGAGTTTTTGTTTGACAGACAGACAAGCCTTATAAATTTAACCAGAACATTCTTGCTACCCTGTATCCACTGCAATCTGTATACCAATATAACAGATCTGTGGATGATGGTATCGGTTCGCAAGTGTAGATGTCACATGAACTGGATGGGTATCCCAGCCAGGATAGGGGATAGTTTAATGCCTAGACAGGAGATTCCAGGTAAGCATCCTTGCCGGGAAGGAGAAATGCAGCAGACCCTTTGAAAGGAAAAAATATCGCTGGGGGCTTTTTACTACCCCATCATGCTAGATGGCAGCAGCCTGGATATCGGTGCCCAGTGGAAAGCCAGCAGGGCATGCAGTTTTGGTTTCAGCCCCAAAGATGTTTAGAAAAAGTGTGTTTGCTGAGCCTTTTTCAGTATGCAAGTGGTACTGACAGAACACAAAAGTCAGTCTGTGATGTTGATAACCAGGAACCTGAAGCTTATCTTCACTGTCTGGGCAGTTGATATGGAGTAGAGTGTGACTGCCTTTGTTCTTTCTGAATCAACAACAATCTCCTTTGTTTTGATGGCATTCAGGAAGAGGTTATTGTTATGGCACTGTATAGTCAAGTCTTTTACCTCCCTCCTGTAGGCAGCTTCTTTAATGTCTTTGATGAGGCCAAATCACAGTGGTGTCTTCCGGGAACTTGATGTTGCCCTCATGCCTTGGTGAATAGGTGAATAAACTGTATAGAAGCAGGCTGAATCAGCAGTCTTGCAAAACGGCAATGTCAGTGAACAGTATGAAGAAGGTATTTTAGCCAATCCTCAAGGTCTATGTACTTGTCATGAAGTGAAATGACCAGCCACAGATGATGCTGCTCAGACTGAGGTCTCTGAGCTTTAGTACCAGGTTGATAGGCACAATGGTGCTAAAGGCAGAGCTACGGTCAATGAAAAGCTTTCTGACAAAGTTGTTTTTCCTTTTTAGCTGTCCCAGAGCAATATGCAGGGCGAGGGAGAAACAATCATCCATAGATCTGTCACTTTGGTATGAACACTGTAGCAGACCCTGGGTAGCAGGGATGTTCTGGTTAATCAAAGTCAAACTGAACTTTATTGTCATCTCAACCATATACAAGCATACAGATAGACGAAATTGCGAAACTCAGAGTCCACAGAGTAACAACATGATGTGCAAATAATAAATTAAAAATAGAATTAAAATTAAAATTTAATATTAAAACACAAACAAGACAAGACATTGTGCAAAGACAAGAAACAGAAGTAGCAGCAATATTAACTTGTAGTTAGCAATATGAACATTGATGCAATGTATGGTATTTGCAATCTCGATACATATATATAGTCAACAGATATGTAATATAATAAATAAATAAATAATAGATATAGATAATACAGAAATTATCAGTGTATGATAATAGTTTTTTAAGACGTGTAAACAATGACAGGTCAGAATGTTTCACAGCAGAAGGATATCAAGAGTGTTCAAATACTTAAAGGTCAGTATGAGATTTTCAGTTCTTTTCTACGTGCCCACTCGTCTTTGCAGGAAAGTGGCTTGCATGTATAAAAGTTCTGTTTTTAGAGGTGGTTGAAGCAGTGTGGAAGATCCCAGGGGGCAGCATGGTGTTAAGGAGTCTGATAGCTTGTGGGTAAAAACTCTCCTGCAAACTGGCAGATCTGGCTTTGATGCTACAGTATCTTCTCTTGGATGGCAGAAATGTGAAAAGTCCATGTGAGGGGTGTAAGGGGTCTTGCACAATGCTGCAGTCCTTGCGTTTGTAAAATATGTCCTGTAGTGAAGGGAGAGGCACCCCAATAATATTC